>NW_026057586.1:19969659-20210070 GCF_023721935.1 Panthera uncia | reverse complement strand
ACACACACACACACACACACACAGAGTCACTGTTTGTTCCTTTTCCAGTCCTAGAATACATTCTTCAGATAAAGGTTCATTGGTCCTAGAATATATACTTCAGATTTAAAAACAAACAAATATAAAAGTATGCATGTGTGTGTGTGTGGGGGGGGGGTCTGTGATATATATACACACATATATACACATATACATATGTATGCTTTTAAAATATTTTAATTTATATAAGCTCTATATTAAAATATGAAATATGTAGGGGTGCCTGGGTGGCTCAGTTGGTTAAGTGTCCAACTTCAGTTGAGGTCATGATCTCATGTTTTGTTAGTTCAAGCCCCACATCGGGATCTATGCTGACAATGTGGAACCTGCTTGAGATCCTCTCTCTGTCCCTCCCCACTCACATGTGCTCTCTCTCTCTGTCAAAATAAACATTAAAATTCTTAAAAAAAAATAAAATATGAAATACATATTTTAAAATATAAATGTACACATACATAAATTTTTTGTTTATTTTTTTTTAATTTGAAGAATGTATTCTAGGGTCAAAACCATTTTGAAACCATTGATCTAGCCCAACTCGTTCATTGTGGAGACAAGGAAACCCAACTGCAGAGAGGCAGAATGACTCTTTCTAGGTCATCTAGTTAGTCAAAAGCAGAACCACGAGAGGAGTCACTGGCCAGTGTTACCTGGCACAGCCCTGATTTCCAGGCAGGGTGGCACAGCCTCCTCCCACCTGTGCTCCAGAAGGCTCTGGGCAAGGGTGGCAACATAACAGCTCAACAACATGCAGGTACCAGGCTAAGCAAGGGTGCGGGGAGACCAGCACAGAAGATGGGCATCCTGCCCAAGGCTTGCCAAAGTCACGAGCCCATTGCTTACTTCATGTCTAACCCCCCAAAAAGAGAGGCATGAACCGACACCACACACACACACACACACACACACACACACACACTGGGGTGTTAATTCTCCAGTGAACCAGCTGCTAACTCAGTACCTTGAGGAAGTGTTTATCATCCTCATGTTTCTTTCTAACTTCTTCCGACTGTGTTTGGTAGATTTCAAATAACCTCTGTGCCACGTTTCTCAGAGCCGCCGCTCCTGCTTCTCTGGAAGCTTCCAGCTAGGAAAAGAGGTCACTGTGTTATGTTTTGACATTTACAATAAAAAGGGTTAAAGGCAGAACAGTTTGGCAGGCAATTAAAAGCAGAAAGGCTGGGGGCGCCTGGGTGACTCAGTCGGTTAAGCATCCGACTTTTGGTTTCGGTTCAGGTCATGATCTCGGAGTCATGAGATGGAGCCCTGAGTTGGGCTCCACACTGAGCATGAAGCCTGCTTGGATTCTCTCTCTCCTCTCTCTCTGCCCCTCCCATGCTCACACATGCTCTCTCTCTCTCTAAATAAATAAATAAATAAACTTTAAAAAAAAGGTTGTAACTGTACCATTTGCACCCTCCTAGACAATGGATAGGAGTAAAGACACTATTATCTGGTAAGAGGAAAATGTAAAATGAGAAGCAGCCTATTTAGGGAAACTGTCATGCAGAAGGATTTGCACTGGCCAGGCCAAAGCAAAGCTCCACAGCCCATGTCCAGCATTTAGAGACTGCACCCTTCCAAGAGTTCCACGGTGCCTTATCAGCTTATACACTTATTTACAGGCGTTTTATCATCGATGCCTACAACAGTACTAAAATATGCATTTTCCTAAAATAGCGGTGGGACAAGAAGGAAGTATGAAGGGCAATAAAGCTGAAGTGTCATGCATCTCTCAAGGATTTAACTTAAAGAAATAAACAGGGATGGCCACAAAGATTTACCGTCACTGCAAGGACTGCATACATAATAAACCAAAACAAACAAACAAGCAAATAAATAAATAAATAAATAAAGCATTCAACAATGGATTAATCAAGTAAAATAGAGAGACCTTTGACTCTGAGTGCTCTAATTAATATTTATTAAACATGAAAGCCTTTAAAAATTTATTTAGTACGAACACTTCACATGAGACCTATTTAAGGGTAACGACACCATATTAACTACAAGTACAGTATTGTACAGCAGGTCTCTAGAATGGACTCATCTTGCACGGCTGGAATTTATACCCATTGGATTTTTGTGAGATCTGATTTTCAATAGTAAAAACAGTCTCCAAAATAAACCCGTGGGATTTATGAAATGGAAAAGTGTTTCTCTACATTAGCTGAGCATACTTCTGGGTCTACGGATACATAAGGATGTCTGTCCGCTCTCACACATCCATGAAACCTACTGTCTCAAAGGCCTAACACTACAAAAATTTAGAAATTTCTCCCAGCAACCATACCTTGATTTTCAAGACTTCATTCTCTTTGTTCATTTCTAAGAGCTTCAGGTCTTTTCCTTTCATCCTTTCCACGAGCAGATGCAAACTGCAATACGAGGGATCCATTTCAGAACCAGAGCCGCTGTGAATGTTTGGGCAGCGCTGAAATGAATAAACATGAAAATCAGAAACCTTACTATTTCTTTCCTCTACAAACTTTGACAGCAACAATTGTCGCTCACTATTCCATATGCCAAAAAAAGATCCAGGTTGGCACAAAATAAATCCTTTGACTTTCGAATACCAATGAAGAATTCTAATTGAAGTGGCTGGCCTCTATATTTGCTCAAATTTGATTAGATTCTTAGATTAAAAGGAGGTAGACGTACATCTTTTGTACCTTTTATATTTCCTACAGTTTTAAATTCTTTTTTGAAAGTTTATTTATTTATTTTGAGAGAGACGGACAGACAGACAGATAGAGGCAAGGAGGGGCAGAATCCCAAGCCTGCACTGTCAGTGCAGAGCCCGATGTGGGGCTTGAACTCACAAACCATGAGATCAAGAGCCAGACAACTGACTGAGCCACCCAGGCACCCCATTCCTACTGTTTTAAATATACCATTAAGTCATTTTTTAAGAGCTAAATGGTATCTACAAGGCCAGTTGTCTTTTTTTCTTTTTTAATCTAAGTCGTAGACATAAATGCATTTTGCTTATATTGTATTACAAACTAACACAATCAGACTTAAGAGTTACAATACATAATATTCAATGTTCAATGATGCCTACTGCAATCACCACATAGTACATTTCCAGAGATGTCGGGACCGAATGTTACTGCCTGTGTGACTCCAAGTAAACTCTAGCCTACTGAAAATACACTTAGAACATAAAATAAATCTCATCTGGAATCAAGACATGTGGAAGTGGAAAGGGAATATGAAACCATCTAACTCAATTACGTCAATGTTGCAGATATGAAAAATGAGGTACTGAGCCCAAGTTTACATAGTAAGTAAGTGGGAGAGCCCATGATACAGCTTCTTGCGTATCTATCCTATGCTTTCTGCTCTTCCAAATTATTTCAAGATGCACCAAGGAATTATACAATTCTCCATAGCCTACAATTATATAATTAAAAAATAATAACTTCTATTTTTAGTAAGCATCTATCATGTGCCAGGTAATCTTTTAGATGTTTTGTAAATACCCCTTTGTCTGAATGCTTAAAACGCTAGAAGGCACTACGTCCACTATGTCCAGATGAGAGTTTCACTAAGAAGTCCAAGGTTATACCTAAAATAAATACCAGAACCAGAATGAGAATCCAAGCTTGTTTAACAAAGCCAATATTCTTTCCAATACAAAATATGGGCTACATTAACAGAAATAAAAAAACAAAAAAGAAGGGGGGGGTACCTGGGTGGCTCAGTCGGTTGAGTGACTCAGTCGGGTGACTCTTGGGTTGTGATCCCATGGGTCAGACTCATGGGTCATGATCCCATGGTTTCATGAGTTCAAGCCCCACGTCAGGCTCTCTGCTGACAGTGAGGAGCCTGCTTGGGATTCTCAGTCTCCCTCTCTTTCTGTTCCCCCCGACCCCACCACTCATGCTATCTCTGTCTCTCTCTAAATAAATAAATCAACAACAACAACAAAAAGAATATAGTGTTTTAAAACACACACGCAAAGATACAAAACAGAAATATAGTCACCATAATTCTGTCATGGTTTTTTTTCTATTCCAGACCCTACTCTATACTCTTACTCTCTCTATATAGAGTAGGAGTTATTTTGGTTTTTACTTTGTTAAAGAATACTTGCTGGGAAGACTCTAGTAGAAGGTAGATTGTGGGCAGCAGTAGATACCTACAAAGGTCATGGATCAGTGCATCTCAAACTTTAATGTGCATATGAATCACCTGGTGAGAGATCTGGTTAAAATGCAGATTCGAATTCAAGAGATCTGGGGTGGAGCTCCAGATGCTGCCTTTCTAAGGAGCTCACCAGGGGCACCTGAGTGGTTCAATCCCTTAAGGTTCCAAGCTCAGGTCATGATCTCACGGTTCGTGAGTTCGAGCCCCATGTCAGGCTCTGTGCTGATAGCTCAGAGTCTGGAGCCTGCTTCAGATTCTGTGTCTCCCTCTCTTTCTGCCTCTTCCCCCCTTTTTCTCTCTCTCAAAACTAAATAAACATTTAAAAAAAAATTCTAAGGAGCTTCCTGATACTGCTGCTGCTGCTGGGACTACAGCCCTCACCTTAAGAGCAACACAGCCCTAGATCATTATGGCTAGATTCCTACAGGGACACTGTTCAGATATTGCAAGGGGCAGGGGGTAGGGGGCGGTGGGGCAGCAGCTACTTAGATGCTGGTACTTGTCTGCTGACCATCTGAGATTTGAGATGACCAGGGCAGACACATTGGCAACACAATTCATGTCCATTCCTAAGAAACTACTCCTATCAAGGTCACCAACAACCTCCCCATTGTTATATCCAATGGTCAAGGTTCAGGCCTAAATTTACTTAGCTCATAGGCACCATTTGACATAGTGGCCGCTCCCCACTTTCTGAAACCTTTTTTTCACTTGTCTTCAGTGCCTCCGCCCTTTCCTGTTTTTTCTTCTAATTTATTAGCTTCTTTTCCCAGCCTGATGTGATGCTTCTCCTTCTTCTCCTTCTTAAGTGTTGGGTATCTCGGAACTCAGTGGTCAAATTTTCTGTTATTCCTATCTACACTCACATACTTGGTGATCTCCTCCAACATCAGAACTTTAAATGCCATCCTTATTCCCAAAGTTTCTGCCCTATGGCCTAGACCTTCTAGCCCAGACCTCTACCTTGAAACCCAGAATCAGATACTCAGCACCCAATAGAAACCTCCACTTAGAGGTCTAATAAACAACTCAATATAACCAAAATGGAATTTTTTATCTGTCCCATCATTCACAAACATTAACCTTTTTTTCCAGTTCTGAGCACTTACTTTAAGAAAACATTTGGGGCTGGTTGTGTTAGTTTGGGAGGTGGAGAATGATGAAGGGAACTATGTTTATGCCTCATATCCTGTGTTCTGCTTTCTCTGTGGCCATACTACATAGTGAGCAACACTGACATTGACAAGGTGCACTTGGCTCATATGAGCTCTAACCTGGCATAATCCAAACAAGGCTAATATAGATTGCTTAATGTTAGGTATATAAAGCCAGCTACAAGAGAAAGGGTGCATTTAAGCTTATCAATTGTCTAATCACTCGACCAAATGGCCTAATAGCTTCAACTCTGTGTCCACTGGTGTGACTGAGGTGAACCTAAAAGCTTGTACCTCTATCAGTTTTTTTGGAAATGTTGCTGCCATATATCCTGACTGGGCTGACATCTCCTCATATACTTTAGACAAGTAAGCCCCATTTAGAATATTCAAGAAAGGTCCAGTCATTGCAATCTGAGGCTACTAATAACATCTGTGGTTAAATATTTCATACAAATGCCTATTAACATCTTCAGATACTGACAAAATATTTAACGCTCAACATTCAAAGCTTCAAAGAATAATTTAATAATTATCTTAAAAAGTTATTTAAATTAAGTTTATACTGTTTTATGTTTATTTACTGAAGGAATAAAGTGGTACATGTGAGTAAATTCATTACCTTTGTTTCTAGTTTGTGATTTGTACTGTTACGTCCTACTTCGTCTTTAAAAATTTGATTTCGGATCTTTTCCAAAGTAGTTCGGATCTAGGAGAAAAAAAAAATATTCTATTTTTTTTTTCAAAGGCATTTAATGCCAAACACTTCTTTCTTTATACCAGCTACAGCATACCTGATTTATCTAGAAAGTAAGACAAAAATAACTACCACCAACCTGACTTGCATTTAGGCTAATATTGTTTAGATTGCAGAAAATGAGCATTTGGTCTTTATAATTCTTTCTCAGTCGAACTAAAATATAGCCTAATTGAATATTATACTATAAAATAATTACTGTATAGTAATTAGTATTTAATACTATTTAGTTCTATTTTTCCTATGTAGTAATTTAGTACTAATTTACTATTTAGTAATTACTATAAAACAATTACTATTTAGTAATCACTACAAAATAATTACAGCTTAGTAATTATTTTGTAGTAATTACTAGCTAGTAATTACTGGAGAATAATTACTATTTAGTAATTACTACAGAATAATTACTAAGAGAAGATCATACAAATTTATGCATGAAATAGAAGTTCCATGTCTTATTGACCTATGGAATTGCAAGACACTCAAAGATGAATTAATTGATCTGAATAAGTTACAAACTGTCTATTTCCAAATTTTTCCATCTGTTCTAAGAAACAGTTCATAAAAAATATATAGTTTTGTCAGTCATTATCATTGGATTCTCATAAGATTTCACATTTTTAATGAAGTAACATGCCAACATGTAGTCACTGGGGACAACAACCCTGAGCTGTGAAAAGGAACCAGGTCAGGAGAGACAGAGGCTCAGCAAGACACATAAACATCTACTTGGGAACATAGTATCAGCACTCATGAAACATCTGAGAAATGATATAAAACAGTAGGAAGTGCAGAGGTGAATAGTGTGGGGCAAATTAAGTGCTGACAGGTATTCTGAACCCTTTTGGCCCATTATTCAATTTTACTCCACATGTGGGAGCAGAGGTTCATATCCTCAAGAGAAGTTTACCAAACGTGTTGAAATTTCAACTATCAAGATTGTCCTTTGCCCAATGTGTCCTCACCTGTTCTATGGAGGGAGAAACAAAGCCCACCAATCCAAATTAGGTTTCATTTAAAAAAATCATATGCTGATATGATTTCCAGCACCTGCATACCTTTTTCACATATTCAGTCTCTTCAATAATCTGAGCTGATGTAGACTCATACAAGGCAGAATTATCTTCTATTTTACCCCTTGGGGGGACCTCTGTGGTTACGGTTACTGTTGTCATTGTGAATTCTGGCTCTAGGAAAACATAAATCAGTTAGACAAAACTAACTTCTTTGGTGATATGATATAATACGGTTCATAAACTAAAAGAAGGTCTATATTAGCACTGTCATGAACTATAGTACAAAATCTTATAAATTATTGATATCTGTATATATCCATAAATCTAGGAATTAATATAAAAACAATACCTGCTGAAGCATTCACTGATTAGAAGTGTAAAAATCAAATTATCTGAGAAGGAAAAATGTAAAGTGTTTTTTTTTTTTTTTTAATTCTACATCATATTGGACTGTACGACCTCATGAGTAGGGACCACAACTTATTCATCTTTATATTCTAGCACATTGTTAAGTGCTTAATAAATTACCGTAGAACTAAAATCATATATTATAACAAAATCATATGTATATATCACATATATAAGTGATATGTACCTGTATAAATATATGTAAGTGATATTTACATATATACACATATATCTATATTAATGATATATACATCTATATACACATATGTATATAAGTGATATATGTGTATATACATACATACATATGTCACTTAGATACAAATATATTCATGTATATATCACTTATATACAATATACATTATACTTTATTTATCTCTCAATAGCTGTAAAGGTCATCTATGGGAGAACTATTTATAACAGAAAATTATTGGGAAAAGCCCAAATACCCACGAAAAGAGGACCAGTTGAATAAACTAGCTACTGCAATGGAGTCTTCCCCAGGATGCATTATTCAATAAAAAAGCATGGTTCAGAAAAGGAAATATAAAGGATACATAGCATCATAATATCTAAAAGAAGGGAGAGGTGGATAGAAAGGGAAAACCTGTGATTTAAGTTTTGACATTGAACAATGTAATTATTCTACCTAATTATAAAATAAAACTAAATTAAAAAGAAGATGAAATATTTCAAGATAAGAAATAAAACAAATGAATATATCCATATATCAGGTTGGTGACATATCCACATGAATTATTTGAAGTGACTTTAAAACAAACCCAGGGACTATTTATCCCAGGTGAGCTATGCCCTAAGAATAGAAAGAATTGCAAAACAATTGGGGTGCCTGGGTGGCTCAGTCAGTTAAGCATCTGACTCTTGGTTTCAGCTCAGGTCATGATCTCATGGTTCATGAGTTCAAGCCCTGCATTGGGCTCTGTTCTGGCAGTGTGGAGCCTGCTTGGGATTCTCTCTCTCTCTCTCTCTCTCTCTCTCTGCCCCTCTCCTGCTTTCTCAATCTCAAAAAAAAGAAAATTGCAAAACAATCTTAAACTACACTCACTAATAATATTGTTAGTGGAAATATTGGAGTTGCAATTTTGAAACAAGTATATGCACATAGATGCATAATGTAGAATAAAGCCACAAAGCCATTGTCTTAACATCATTAGGAACCAAGATTTTGAGCATAAGAGAAAAAAACCCTACAATTATAATAAAAAATGTTCTGTAAAAACCTTATAATCCAAACTGAAATTATGTGTATAAAATAATGATTTATCTTCCTTTAAAAATGTATATTCCAGGTTTGGACACTCCAAAATTTAGAAATACAAGCAATTAATACTCCCAGTGCCCAGACTGTGTTCCCAGTACCATTTTCTACAAAAAGAAACCACAGCCTCTTGAACGATTAAACTTTGGACAAGAAACGTACAAAGTGATTTCGAGATATCTTGCTATACCAGAAGGCAGAAAGTGATCAAATACTACTCAAATAAGACACAAAAATCAAGCTGACAGAGGAATGAATAAAAGAAAGATTGAAACATATAAAAAATTTTGAAGGGCCCCTGTGTGGCTCAGTCGGTTAAGCGTCTGACTCTTGGTTTTGGCTCAGGTCATGATCTCACGGTTCATGGGTTTGAGCCCTGTGTTGGGCTCCGAGCTACTGGTGTGGGGCCTGCTTGGGATTCTCTCTCTCTCTCTCTCTCTCTCTCTCTCTCTCTCTCTCTCAAAATAAATAAATAAAAACTTAAAAAAAAAGAATTTCTACTAATAAATCCAAATGGACTGATGGAATTAGAAGACTATATTTTGCAATCTCTTAGGAGGTAATGGATCTAAACAATAGCTATCAACCAGTCCTAAAATCATTAGGTGAGAGGTTGATGAAGAATGCATTAACCTGGGGTACCACACTAATCAATCTTAACATAAGTAGAAAGAGACAACCAGGTACTTTGTCCTCTAGATGTGGTACAATCATAAGTAGAAAGCATCACCCACAAAGTATGCTTAAAAAAAAATGAACTTGAATCTGATCAAGCCTCTATATCTAAGGACAGTGAGTATCTGAATAAGAGGGAAATGTTCAATGACTCTACAAGGGTGAAGGTTGCGATCGGCCAAATCCCAATTATGTGAAATTTTACAGGAAAATAACTAGTTCGTTCCACAAATTAATTATATAAAGGAAGATGGGGGAGAAGAGAAGGAAAATTGCCATAAATTAAGGCTCTTAAGAAACATGTGACCAAATGCAATATCTGGATCTTCTTTGGCTCTTGATTCAAATAAACCAGTTACATAAAGTCATTTTTGAGACGACTGGGGGGATTTTAACACTGACTGGATAATAGATGATGTTAAAGAATCACTAGTTTTGCTAGGTATGATATTAGAATTATGATAGGTCTTTTGAAAGATCTTTTCTGTTAGTCATAGAGACTGAAATATTTGCAGGTAAAATAATATTACATTTGCAATTGCTGTAAAATGCTCTAGTAGAGAAAAAAATCTGGTGGGGTAAAGATGAAAGAAGTTTGGCAAAATGCAGGGAGTTGTTGAAGCAGGCAAGGGCACACTCCTCTGTCTATTTCTGTTTGAAATTTTCATAATAAATAGTAAAGAACAAAAAAAAATAAAATAAGTAAAACGAAATGCCCTGTGAGGTAGGATTATTCATATCACTTTGCTGATAAGGAAGCCAAGACTCCCGTAGGTGGTAACTTACCCAAGGTCACAGTAAAACTAATAGAGCTGTAACTCAAGCCTTTGTCTTCTGGACACCAAGTTCAAGGGTGTTTCCATCACATTAAGCCTGGCTTCCCTAGTGAGAAAAAAAAAACACCAAAAATATTTAAAATTTATCAATGACCTGTGCTGTTAAAGCACACAAAGAATTTTCTTATTTTTTGCTAGCATCATTTTAAAACCAGATAGCTTCTGGGATAACTCAAAGCCCTGTGTTTATCCTTTAATCTTCAATGAAATTGACAGAGTATTCCAAGAATTTTCCATTTTATCATAAATCCTCTTAGCCACAATGGCTTCTATTTGTTTTGCCTGAGGTTGATTTGGCAGCTGCAATTCAGCAAGTCTTGTTTGCAGTCTGTGAGTGGAGGTGCCTCTGGTACTTAGTCCTCTGACATCTCTTCTGGGATGAAGTTCTTGGTCCCCAAACAGCATTTAAATGAAACTTGAAATAAAAGCAACATCTACAGAGACAATAAATAGTGTGTCTATAAACTAGAAAGGCACGGTCAGCAAACCATGTGAGCCCAGTCTGGCTTCCCACCTACTTGCAAAGCCTAGGAACTAACAATGGTTCTTACAGCTTTTAATGGTCCAACACACACACACACACACACACACACACACACACCAAAAATCAAAACAAGAACAACATTTTGTGCCGCATGAAAACTATATCAAGTGCCGATTTCGTGTCCACAATGAAGGTTTACGATAAACACAGCCATTCATTTACATAG
Organism: Panthera uncia; assembly: GCF_023721935.1. Taxonomy (NCBI): domain Eukaryota; kingdom Metazoa; phylum Chordata; class Mammalia; order Carnivora; family Felidae; genus Panthera; species Panthera uncia. The sequence continues at coordinate 20,199,047 of NW_026057586.1, read as the reverse complement.
TGTCTGTGCTTTTGCTTTCACAGTGGAGTCGAGTGGTTCTGACAGGGAAAATATGTGGCAAGCAACATCTCAAATATTTACGATCTGGTCCTTTACAGCAAAAGTTTACTGCCCCCTGGGTTAGGGTGTAGCACAACCTGTGGGAAAATATAGGCAAGCAGAATAATCAGTTGGGCCTGAGTTCTGTTTTGTTCTCCAGTTCAGTCCCCCTTGATCTATGGTCCCAGTTGATTGATTTGCATTCTTTTTTTCTTTTTAGTGCATTACACACTGTGTACATTAACAAATGATAAGGGGCATTTCAGAACAGGAATTAACCACTCTTCAGAAAGGGTTCTGATGGATTCTCACAGTCTTTCATAATTTGAAAATCACATTGGGCCTCATGTTATATATCCTAAATACACTCTCTTTCATGCCTTTTATTCTTTTTTTTTTTAATTTTTTTAACATTTTATTTATTTTTGAGACAGAGAGAGACAGAGCATGAACGGGGGAGGGGCAGAGAGAGAGGGAGACACAGAATCGGAAGCAGGCTCCAGGCTCTGAGCCATCATCCCAGAGCCCAACGCGGGGCTCGAACTCACGGACCGCGAGATCGTGACCTGAGCTGAAGTCGGACGCTCAACCAACTGAGCCACCCAGGCGCCCCTCATGCCTTTTATTCTTAATATCAAGGAATTATGCTCCTTAATCATTGATATTTCTCAAATTATCGTATCTCCTCCACTCACTGGTTGGGCTATCTTAAACAAGTTACATAAAATTTTAGCCTCGACTTACCTGTATCTGTAAAATAGAGGTAAAACACCTACCTTTGTAATTTTTTAAAAGTTTATTTATTTATTTTGAGAGAGTGAGAGCACGAGTGGAGTAGGGGCAGAAAGAGAGGGAGAGAGAATTCCAAGCAGCACAGAGCCTGACATGGGGCTCGAACTCACAAACTATGAGATCATCACCTGAGCAGAGATCAAGAGTCAGTTGCTTAACCAAGTGAGCCACCCAGGCACCCCTCTGAGCATTTTTTTTAAATGTTTTATTTATCTTTGAGAGAGAGAGAGAGAGAGAGACAGAGTGTGAGCAGGGGAGGGGCAGAGAGAGAGGGAGCCACAGAACCTGAAGCAGGCTCCAGGCTCTGAGCTGTCAGTACAGAGCCTGACGCGGGTCTGGAACTCCTGAACCACAAGATCATGACCTGAACTGAAGTCGGTGGCTTAATGACTGAGCCATCCAGGTGTCCCTGAGGGTTTTTTTTTTTTTTTCAGTTTGTTGGTTGCACAAGGCACTAATGGACAGTAATGGTTCATATGGTCACTCCTATTATTTTATATTATTAATAACCACAGAAGACGTGCAGCCTATAACAGAGGGGCAGTTCATGCTTATCTGGTTGCAAAGTTTATATCCAACTCTATTCAAATGTTCTCTCTTTGATTCAGGAAATTTTTGCGCCCTTGATTTGTATAAAGAAGTCCAAGGGGAGCTTAATCCAGCAAAGTCCAAATTGCCATATGGCATTACCATCCTGGGGAAAATCCATCTTAGCATTTGATTTCTGCCAGGAGTAGATTAGGCAGATAAAATTTTCAAAACAAAACACAATCAGTTAATTAAAGCGAGAAAAGAATTTTATTTGTTTTATGCTAGAGTGACCGAAGAGAGCTTCCAATTGGCATCGTGCCAAAAGGTGTTAGTTTCTAGATCAGGGCTTTTTGAGCAGGGCTCCCAGGAGGAAGGAGTGGTGCTAAGTAAACAGGGCTTTGCCACCTCCACGTGAACCAAAGCAGTTCTGCTTTGTTCTGTCACACACTGAATTGTTCTACGAGGCTTTCTGTGAAGAAAGAACATTCTACAACTCGGCACTCAGCAGCTGTGTGACCTTGGGCAAGTTTCTTAACTTCTTTGTGCCTCGGGTTCCTTAGCAGTAAAATTCAGATAAAATTAATAATGAATAATGATAGAAATAATAAACAATATGAGGTTGTTTGTGAATTAACATTTTCCAAGCACTTAAAACAGCACCTAGCACATAATAAATGATTTGTATGTGTTTGTCCAATGAGTAAATAAAATATGTATCCATTATCCACAATGACTGCTGGTAAGCAATCTGAGTAGTAGAGAAGAAGAACCAGGTAATATTTCAAACAGTCTGCAGACTGAGCGGGCTATAAAGGAAAATCTGCTTCTGGGATTTTAAGACTGGCAAATCCACGGTATTGGTTCTTTCTCAATAACACATCAATAATTCATCACCTGATTAAGCTAACATATAATGAGTAGTTTACAGTGTATAAAGCAATTCATAAGCATTAATTGTAATCTGTGTGATCAACCAACACATCCATGGGCGCCCAGGATAATGTAACTAAACCTACTTCTCTATTTAATGACATAAGAATGGCTTATCCGTTATACAATAAACACATCAAAGGCCCTGTTGTGGAGCTGAATTTTGCTCCCTCCCCATTCCTATGTTGAAGTCTTGACCCCCAGTATCTGAGAATGTAACCTTATTAGGAAATAGGATTATTACCGATGTAATTAGTTAAACGAAGTCACACTGGAGTAGGCTGGGCCCTTCATCCATCATGACTGGTGTTTTTATAAAAATTTGGACACAGAGGTACACAGGAGAATGCCACATAAAGTTGAAGATAGAGAACAAGGTGATGCTTCTACCTGCCAAAGAATACCTTAAAATTGCAAGCAAACCACCAGAAGCTGGAGGAAAAACATGGAACAGACTCTTCCTCACAGCCTCGGAAGACCCCACCCCGACCAACACCTTGACCTTGGGCTTCCAGCTTCCACAACAGTGAGACAAGAAATTACTACGTTTAAGCCACTTAGCTTGTGGTACTCTGTCAGAGCAGTCCCAGGAAATGAATACGGGAACTGTTTATACTCTAGAGATGCTAACAAAGGTAACCTTTGATCGATTCATTCATATATTAAATATTCATTAGAATACAGCTGTGTCGGGTGCTGTGGCCACAGAAGTGCACCAGACACCCTGCCTTCTCGGGACTTTCAGTACGGAGAGGAGACAGACATTTAACAAACCAGTGAATACACAGGGAATGTAGCGAGAGGTGGGTGACAAGAGTGATGGAGAAAAGTCGCGAAGGGTAACAAAATAAAAGGAGGTGCTGTTTTGGGTCAGTGGTGAGGGAAGGCCCATCTGAAGAGGCGGTGTTCAAGCAAAAGACTTGACTAAAAAGACTGAATTTGTGTGGCCACCTGGGAGAAGAGGATGCCAGGCAAAGCGGGGAGCAAGAGAAAGGCTGGAAGTTGCTTGGAATAATGTTCTTGGAACAACAAGGTATGCAATGTAGCCTGCCACTTCTTTTTCTTTTCTTTCAATGTAGCAGGGATTTTTTTTTTTTTTAAGACTGAAACTTGTTAAGACTTCCAGTTGACTAGAGGAGGTGTCTCCTTAGCTACTTCAAACAGGTCTACTCCTGGCTGGTATGGCTCTCTCAAGGTTGAAGGAAAGGCAGGGTGTAGCAAAGTGCGGGAGAAAGTGTGCCACAAGGCATATGCAACTGACTCCAGGTCCGTGCACAGAAGGGACAGTAAAATTCAGCTGACTGCACAGCGGTATTCTCAACTCACTTCTATGGGCGTTACCTGAAAGGCACCATGGTGGATACGTGCGTGTTTTGACTGTCCAGCACTTGAATCTCCTCCCCAGATTATGTGGAATCACACCTGTATGAGTCTTTGCAGGAAAGATCCCTTACTTGTTCTTCCTCACTCCCTGGGGCTGGAGAAAGTGAGCCACTTGAGTGCTCCCATCTGGAAACAGCACTCAGGGATTGGCCCTTGGCATGTTGAAGCTGGAGGCAGTGAAAGCCCCATAATTCTCCTGGGAAGGGAAGGAGCCTGGCATAGAGCGGGGCTTTGTGTCCAGATGGCAGCAACACCAGTGGTGGTATCTAGGGACCAGTGGCGATGCCAGGACTCTATCTTACTCTCGTGACAGACTGATCTTTGATCAAGTACCAGCACACTGGATTCTTCCATTTCCAAACCAGTAAGCTCCTTTTCAACTTAAGTTGTCTAGAATCAATTCGCTTAACTGACTGGTTTGCAACCAGGAGCCCCGACTGGTTTTAGCACAGTTTCTGAGTTGTCAGTTTCTCGGTTCTGAGCTAACAATATTGAATATTGTTTCATCATTCTTGGTCACTATTGTTTGGAGCTTAGATATTAGAAACTGAAAAGGTAAGTTGCAATAAAAGTGAACAAGGGTAATTAGGTTATGTGAGGGAAAAAAGCTAACATATCTCCAAGCCCTTGGCGAGACTGACCGTGTGCTGAATATTAAACAGCACACCTGTTCTGCAACTACATTACACAGCACAATGGTGACATCCAGTGTCAGCTGGCTAAATCTCAGGTGACTGTGCAGTTTACCTGAACATAACAAAGAGTATTTCAAAAGCCATGCATGTTAACACTGAGCTCAAGTAATAATAACATTGTTTTCAAGTAATAATCTAAGATTTTTTAAGCAGAATTAATTTTACTCATTTGTGACACTCATATGTATACAAACATGTATCTACATCATGACCCATGCTATAGAAAGCTCTTAGATATGAAATAAAAGCTATTTCATTTTTTAAAAGGATCGAAACATTGGCACAAATAAAATATACAAATAAGTGCAATTGACAAACACTGTGCCATTTACTAAAAATCATTTTCCCTATATTGTCAAAATTGATCATTACAATATACTGTGCTATATCTATTATCTGTATATCTGTGGCTATATTTAAATCCACCCATATACATAGGTATAATGCAACCAAGTCACAGAAAAGTGATATCAGTTTTTCAGGGTCATAAACTGACCTCTCCACTTGAGCCCAGGTGAAGTGACCTTAAATCCAGGTATCTTTGTAATGAAATAATCTATCTTCATAGTTCATTGGCATAATTTGAAATTTTGAAAACAGCTGAGGATTTCACCTAGTGCCCAGTATAGCAGCTAAACCACAAAAGGTACAAATCACATGAATCCATTCCAATTTGGGGAAGACTAGGGAAAAGAGACCAGAGCCTGCTGAGTGCCTACTATATTCAAGCTAGAGTTTGCTGCCTTTAATAATCCTCATAAACACCCTGAGAGGTTGGTGTCATTATTCCCATTTTACAGATGAGGAAATGAGGCTGAACAAGATTAAGCAAAGACAGCTAGTGCATGATGGTCGTGGATCGCAAGCCATAAGTCTGCTGGCTCTTTCTAATTTACTACCTTGCTTTCTGCTGAATTCTGAATGGGTTTCTAAGTCTAATTTCTTAGGCCCAAGTTAGTATAGTAGTCAGGTCACTAAGTAACAGTCAATTTACTCCTGCTGTGAGCTCCCCAGTGTGTCCTTTTGAAACATGAGCAGATGTTTCTGTCTCAGTAGATTTATTCCACAAACCGAAGCAGTATGGCTTCATGGTGTAAAAAACGGTGGGTTCGGACCGCAGCTTATTGAGGACATTTGATTACAGGACATCACTTGGAAGTGTCAATGTCTAAGCTCAGCTGTCCCCTCACTATCCACTCTCCACCACCCACCCCCAATCAGTCAACTATTCTTTCTGCTCTGACCTCAGTTAACAACTCAGAAGCCACTTACGACTTATCAGTGAAGAGAAAATGAAAAGCAGCACACATTAATGATCTATATCTGAGTCATGGGTAAATTTACAAGGAAGGTGCCCTTTCGGAAAATTTCTGTTGTGGCTTTATAAAATATTTGAAGAGTGGAGGGCTCCGGAATCTACTGCATGTCTTTAGCTTCTGAAACTCATCTTGGAATAGTTTCGCTTCAACATAATTTCCTTCATTGAAAAAATTATCTACTGAGGGGGCAAGACAGAAAATACCAGGTTTGAATGAGGATGTAGAACAGCTGGAACTCCTGTCTGTTGCTGACAGGTATGCAAAAGGGGCAGCCATGTTGGAGAGCCCTTAGGCTGTTTCTTATAAAGCTATGCACACACTGTACAACCCAGCAATCCCACTTCTAGGTATCAACCCAAGTTAAATGAAGCTCTATGTTCCATAAAGCACAAATGTTTCTATTTGCCAAACACTGGGAAAAATTCAAATATTCATCCACAGGTTGAATCTCAGTCATCAATAGGGAAGAATGAACTACTAGGACAACTGGGTGGCTCAGTTGGTTAAGCGTCCAACTCTTGATTTTGGCTCAGGTCATGATCTAACAGTTCGTAGTATCGAGCCCCACGTCAGGCTCTGCGCTGACAGTGTGGAGCCTGCTTGGGATTCTCTCTCTGACCCTCCCCTGCTTGATTGCTCTCTCTTTCTCTCTCAAAAAAATAAATAAACATTAAAAAGAAAGAATGCGTGCATGTCCCCACCAATTTCAGAGCATATAAAAGTGGGAAGGGCAATGACAGGTTCTTGTAAATGGTATATGACTCTTAGAAGACATTTGGAATGACACTGTCAGTGGAAGTCTAGAAAAATGCACTTCTTCTAGAAGTTTTTGAACCTTACCAAGTTAAAAAAAAAAAAGGCATTACCAGTGGAGACTGATTAATTCATCCAATCACAGATCATCAAAACCACAGTGTTCTCACCCAAGGGATTTCAGTAAGTTGTTCCAGTATTTCAAGCAGAAAGAAGAAGAAGAAAAAAAAACGAGTTCTATTCAGCACATTCAGCTTTGGAAAACTACATTATTTAATCTAAACTATCTTGCTTTCAAATTTTAGAATTTTAAAAATAAAATCCTTTGCATTCCAAGTCGTCAATAAAATCAACCTTTAAATTATATTAATGCTCTTTTTTCCCCAATAGGAAAGTGTAATGTCAGCAGTAACTTCCACGCATGAAGAGACATATTGTCTTCTCTTGAGTTTCACAGAATCTACCAACTTTGAATAGAAGGGTTTCTACTCAACCAGAGAAATCCTTCTAAGAGGATCTTTAAGCATAAATTGTCAAGTGTAACCTAAGAATGCATTTGCTGTAGTAGTCCGCACAAAGCAGGGTGAGTGGGGGTTCTGACTGAGCGGCTGTTCAAGGTTCCTGATTCCTAAGAGAGGGAAACCAAAGGTCAATGCTTTTGCAGTGCTAAAAATTTCTGATATGCTTTACGTTAAGTGTGCCATTAAAATATGTTATTAGGAAGCACTCATATTTTTGAGAGTACTTCAGTTATCACTGTTAAGTAAAACAATCATCAAAATTCGCCCACTCTAAATGCATCATTTGTGAAGAGCAGGTAGCAAAGGAGATGTAGTCTCTTCGCAAATATTAATGTCAAGAGTGAAACATCTTCCTGCGCCTGCGTGGCTCAAGTTGGTTAAATGTCCGACTTTGCCTCAGGTCATAATCTCACGGTTCATGGGCTGACAGCTTAGAGCCTGGAGCTGCTTTGGATTCTGTGTCTCCCTCTCTCTCTCCCCCTCCCCTGCTCACCCTCTGTCTTTCTCTCTAAAAAAATAAATAAACATTAAAAAAAATTTTAAAAAAAAGAGTGAAACATCTTCCGAGTCCAACCTAGAATACCAAATGACTCATGCTTTGTGTTCCTTGCACAGGGTTGACTATTTACTCTTTTTGTGGGAGCGTCATAGAAAGATCACAGTTATGGCAAACACAGAAACTATTGGTGTATTCCATACCATGAATACATTTTTCATAAGTATAAATAAGAGGTTGGATCCTACAATTATTTCACATTATGCTACCATGGAAGCTGGGCCACAGTATCTGTCTTACCACTTAAAGGTAAATGCAGAAATATCTACCCGCTGGTGAACAAAATGTGGGCTAGCTACACCACGGAATGAGTATTAGTTAGCAATAAAAAGGAACCAACTACTGATACATGCTACACCTCATGTATGAACCTCAAAAACACTGTTCTACGTGAAGGAAACTAGATGCTAAAGACTATATATATTTTGTCATCCCATTTGTGTGAAATGTCCAGAAAGTCAAATCAAAAGAGAGAGAAAATAGATCAGTGGTTGTCTGGGAATGGGGTTGAGGACTGTCATAACAAATAGGCAGGTGGAGTCTTTCAGGGATAATGAGAATGTTCTAAGATTGGATGGCAGTGATGGATTGGCCTCTGGTCACAATTCCATAAATTTACTAAAAATCATTGGATTACACACTTGGATATATTTTACGGTATGTAAAGTATGCCTCCAATAAGCTGTTTAAAAAAAAAAAAAACAAAACAGCAACAACAACAACAAGCGAAAATACCTTGGGTAAAATAAGTCTTTTCCTCTGGGGTAAAATATAATTGCAGTCATATTTTTCTAATTTATAGGACAAAATAATCTGATAAGATAGAAGCTTCTCAATTTGAAGTTTCTCATTCATTGATTTATATGCTAAATTACTGGCATCCACAGTGAAAGTTTGGTTTTTATTTAACTGGCATGAAATTGATAGTTAGCTATTTCAGGCTTAATATCTCAATTTTTCTTAATATTAAACCCAGAACACGTGATTTCCAAGTTCTTCCCCAACCTAAGCAAAAGAGAAAAACACTGACCTGAATAAAATATAAGTTCCTTTACACTTTTGAGAGTTGACTATTGAAATCCGTACAGAGTGTGTGATTTGAAGATGATCTAGTTTCAGTTACTGTCAAAATTGATGGATGATCGTTGATACGGTTCTTATCTATGAGCTTCAGGTATCCTGGAGGACTCCAGCATTGTGTAAATTCCACGAGGACAGGAATGTGACTTATTTCTTACTTACACAAAGCTGTATCCACCGCCCCCTCCTGACTTGAACTCCGAACACGGTGGCCTACTCAACAGGTGCTCAAGAAATGTGTGAGTGGGCCCACATATGCACCAATTATTGTCTAACACTGAATGTGCTCACACTCTTGCTTTTGTTTTCTACAAACCCATGTAGATGACTGTTTTCACGCTTCTTAAAATGCAAATTCACTTGAACATGTTATTAAGTTGATAATAACATTCTGCCATTATGAACTTTTCTATTGATAAATGGCTTATAATTTTTCTGTAAATATCCCAGTTCAAAAGGTTTGAAACCACTCCTTTAAAATACTTTTAGATTCCCTTCAAAACCTTCCGCCCCTTCCTTTTTCAGTCATTATTCCAAACAAATAAATATACACCTAATTTTTCAGCGTCAGTCAGGATTTGGATGGCAACTCAAGCCCGCTGTCCAGCACATTGTAAATCAATCGGCTAACAAATAACATGACTGTTATTATTAATTCACCAAATCATAAAGGTGAATGATATAACTGAAATAGTGTCGGTATTTACTTCAAAAGTCTCTTTTTAGTTAGTGCAAGTTTATCTACCAAATTTACTTAGCAAATCACAAAGACAGGAAACTTATGAAATTTGCCAGAGTCTCAGGACGTGTAAGCTGTTTTCATTCTTTCTCTAAGTAGCTGAGCAGCCACCAGGGTATTCCCTGCCTTAGGCACAAATTCCTCTGTGTCAGGGACCTTCACTCTCAAACTCTCAGTGTTGGGGAGGGGTGGGGCTGTGAGAGAGGGAGAGGGAGACAGGCCAGTAAAGGAAACAACAGCACCAATTGTGTCTGCCAGGGTACCTGAGACTCTGGCTCAGATCATATTTCTGAAAAACCAGGCTTCTGCAGAACTGAAGATTTAATAGCATTAGGCAAAATCAAAAGGACAGATTATCTTTTCCCTATTGCAAATGCAGAAGAATTCCCTTTGATGCTTCATTTGGTCTATGGATACCAAGAAAGTAAAGAGAGTTTTGATTCCTAAAATAACAACGATAGTATAAGGGTAATCAGACACAGCCCAGTCATGTTTGGGGCTAAACGCTTCTTCTGACCTTACATATGTCTATCCCCCCCCCCTTCTGAAGAAGGCTGAAAAGCTTACAGCCATGTCTTCACCCAAAGTAGCCAAAAACTACTTTTGCACTACGCTGCGCTATTCTTCAGTAAGATAATACTGCTCCTTTGCACAATTACCCAGCGCTCTGTAACTTCCAGCTCCACCATCCCAGGATGGTAGCAAACTGTCAACCAGTGGGCAGTTCTCTTTTTGCTACACCGGCGGCTACAGAAGCCAGCACGAATGAACGAAGGGTAAGACAACCACCTTTATTCATTCATCTGTGCTCTTAAACATTGTGGGCCCAGGTGACCTGTCAAAGCAACCATGCGGGCGTTCCAAGGCGACAGCAAGTCTTCCGGTCCTCCCAGTCGTGGAGACCTCCTGGCAAAGGAGGTCTAACCTAAAACACTGACCTAAATAAATAACCAGGTGTGCACCGGGCTAAGGAGGGTTGTTCTTTCTCCCGGGGGGGGGGGGGGGGGGGGGGAAGGCAACTCTTTCTCTTCCAGAGCAGAAACTTCTCAGCCAAGGAATCAGAACCCAGGACACAGAGAGGTTTACAGAAAGGAATATCCTCCTCACCAAGACCGGTGTGTGCCCGGGGTGCACTGAGCTGCTCCGAGGGCCCCGGGCGCCCACTCACCTGGGCGGGGGTGGCGGGGAGTGGCCTGGCGCGCGCCACAGGGGCTGAGATCGCCGACCGCCGGGGCTCGCCTCCCAGGGAGCGCGCTGAGCCAGTGCGGGGTCCCGGCGCTGCTCTCCCGCCTCTGGCCTGGGTGGGCTCCGTGGGGCGCCGGTGGCTCCTCGGTGTCTAGATTGGGCTCCGCCCCGCAGGGCGCGTCCGGGGCAGAGTTCGCCGCCGGGGAGACTCCGGGGAGGAGCCTGGGCTCCCGCCGCGCCCCGGGGCACCGGCCCTGCTCTGCGCACCCGGGTGTGCGCTCCCCGCACCCCCCGCCCCCCACTTCCCGCCGCCCCAGGTCCAGAACCCTGCACGCCTCTCCGTAGAGTGATGTGAAGGGGGTATCGTTACTGCTTTTGAGGAAGGTTCTGTTTGCACTCTCAGTTCGCAAACTTTTGTCTTCGTGGTTTATCATAAAACTTTTGATTGTAGAGTAATTTTAGATTTAAGAAAAAGTTGCAGAGCTAGGACAGACTTCCCTAAACCCCTCAGCCCGTGCCCCCTTGATATTCACACCCCACGTGTGTGTATGTTACACGGGTGCAGAGTACATTTGTCAAAACTATGAAATTAACATTGGCATGTTGCTATGAACTGAACTCCGTCTTACACAGATTTTGCAAGTTTTCCTGTCTGTTTCAGGATCCCCCAACGAGGATTGCACCCCGCATTTAGCGTCTTGTCTTGGTGTGTTAACAGTTTCTGCGTCTCGTTTTTCTTGACGGTTTTAAAGGATTCTGCTAAGCTATATTGTGGATAGCTCTCATTTCGTTTTGTGTGATGTTTTCCTCATGATTAAAGTGTGGTTATGGGTGTGGTGGAGGAAGACCACAGTGGGCAAGTGCCTTTCTCATCACCGCCTTCTGTCGGGATACACCATAGCAAGGTGAGTTAACATTTATCACTTGGTTAAAGTAGTGTCTGAGAGCTCTCTCCACTGCACAGTTACTGTTTTTCTTTTTCCATACTCTTTTCTTTGGATGGGAGTCACTAAGTTCAGCCCATATCAAGAGAAGAGGGTGGGGAAATCAAACTCCACCTAGAGGGTGGGAAAGCGTATCTACATATATTACTGGAATTATTCAGTAAGGAGGATTTATTCCACCTGTCCCATTTATTAATCTAGTCAATCATATATTTATATCAGCATGGACTCATGTATGTTCACTTTATACTTTGTGCTATAATGAAATACTATATTATTTATTATGTTGATCAAAGTGTTCCTGCTTTGAATACTGGGAACTCTTTGAGGCTGGCTCCTGTGTCCCTTTGAAAGTTCATAAACATTTAGGGCTGGGGATAAAAACCTCACTAGTTATTGGCTCCACCCCTATCACATTTAACAAATGTAGAAAACTGAAGCCCCAATCCCCTAATATCGAAGGGCTTTTCTGAATCTTCCTGGGAATCCTATGATTACTGGTTTCCAGCCTGGTAAAAGAAAGGCAAAAGAAATTCTTCTTGGTTTGGTTGTTTGTTTGTTTGTTTTCCTAACAGGTGAACTTGTGGATTGGGATCCATCCGGAGAAGTTAAAGTTGAGGTTTCTTTAGGTAAATTTTGGTTAACTAATCCTTGTGTTTCTATTAAATAGATATATGTATATTCACAGACAAACCATGTTCCAAACTTAGCCATGGGTATTTATAACTGCTTTAAACATTGAAGAAATCCAGCTGCCAAAGATCCTTTGTTACATTGCTTTAGATTGCTCATGTTTGCATTTGCAAGCTGGTCCTGTAAACATGACATTTCCTCTTTCTGAGCTGGAATCTCCTTCAGCAGTTGATGCTGGCCTGCCTTCTGTGACCTTCACCTCTCTTTCTGCCTTTAACCTTTCTTGGAGAGAGGAATCTACCCCATTAGTCCTGGGTTTGCCAGGGAAGCACAGGATGGATTGACCAGTGAGTAATCCAGCTCCACTGAGGGAAGAGATTTTCTACTTTTTAAGCATTTTTGACAAAGTTACTAAAAAGAATATACTTAGGTATTTGTCCATTTTGGAAAATTAAGCTTTTCCATATTGTATATAAGTCCTAGCATAGCCCAGAGAAATTGACAAGATTGGTGGTGAAGGTGAGATATCTGTGCACTTTCCTGGAGAGAGAGGATTTTAACTGAAAGTAGTAATTTTAAAAACATTTTTTTTCAATGTTTATTTATTTTTGAGAGACAGAGACAGAGCATGAGCAGGGAAGGGGCAGAGAGAGAGGTAGACACAGAATGGGAAGCAGGCTCCAGGCTCTGAGCTGTCAGCACAGAGCCTGACGCGGGGCTGGGACTCTTGAACTGCAGGATCGTGACCTGAGCAGAATCGGAAGTCCGACACTTAACCGACTGAGCCACCCAGCCGTCCCTGAAAGTAATAATTCTAATCGGTATCGAGTACTGACTGCATTTCATTGTTCTGCAAATGTACTATTACCTAAATAATTTTAATAACTCTGTGGGGAGGAGAGCAGGGAACCACTCAGGATTAACGAGAATGTGGAACTATAAAATATTAGTAAACTACATAGTGCTGCTCAAGAGAATCCATAAACCGCCCTTAAATTTAAAACTCTAGTGGTATGTCTTACAGGATGGAAATTGAGGGAAGGGGGCTCAATGTTTATGGATTTCTCTTATAGCTATAGCATTTGATTGCTATTTTTATGACAGAATATACATAAATCATTTTAAGTAACCAAATTTTCTGAATCTGCTTTTCTTCACATTTTACCTACCCTTATCCACATTAAAAAAAACAAAAGTATTGGTATTTTAGTATTATATGTTTTTTGGAAAGGCTTGGATTGGTTTGGCTGGGTAGGGACTAAAGCACCTCAAACCACCCTCACGGAATAAATATTAGGACCCTGTGTAGGGCGTTCACCAAAACGGAAGGATTTGGGAGGAGAAAGAAAGTACCAGATGCCATCTTGCCTCCCAGAGCACATGACACATTGTTGTCTGGGTTAAAAGAGGGTCTGACTGTAAATCAAGAACCCACATTAAGAGCCTGTGCCTCGTAGCGTTCAGACTGGGGCTCATATTTGGAACCACTGTTGTTTGTTTCTGTTGGGGGTTATTTGCTAAAAGGAAATTTTATATATATTTTATTTTTTTATTAAAAAATTTTTTTTAATGTTTTTTATTTATTTTTGAGACAGGGAGAGACAGAGCATGAACAGGGGAGGGTCAGAGAGAGAAGACACAGAGAGGGAGACACAGAATCTGAAACAGGCTCCAGGCTCTGAGCTGTCAGCACAGAGCCCGATGCGGGGCTTGAACTCACGGACCGTGAGATCATGACCTGAGCCGAAGTCGGCCGCCCAACCGACTGAGCCACCCAGGTGCCCCTATATAATATATTTTAAAATGCAAGCCCTACCATGTCATTTCTGTCCCCTCCACCCCCCCCACCCCCAAACACACACATTACACACACACACCACCACCATTCATTAGAAAACTTTGCTGTCCCCTCGTGACCTCGGGCTTAGAGCCTAACCCTCCCCAGGGCAGAGAAGTCCTCACCTCCATCTTTCCTGCTCCCTCTCTTGCCACATTGCCGCACTGCTTGCCAGCGAGGTGCGATGGCTTATGGTGTTCCAAACCCACTCTTGTATCTCACTTTATTCCTTTTTGCTCTAGTTCCCCCCACACACACACACACCCTCACCCCACAGACTAGAATGCCCTTTCCCCTCCTCTTTGCCTGGAAATTCCTGCTCACTTTATTCTGTATGTATAGGGAAACCTTCCCTTGAGATCCCCCACCGACTTTGAGCACCCCCGTAGATCTTCCCACAAAATTCTCCCTATGTTGCATGTTATTGTATTCGTTTCCCATGGCTGTAACAAATGACCACAATCTTGGTTGTGGGCACCTGGGTGCTTCAGTTGGTTAAGAGTCCGACTTCAACCCAGGTCATGGTCTCCTGGTTCATGAGTTCAAGCCCCGCGTCGGGCTCTGTGCTGACAGCTGGGAGCCTGGAACCTGCTTCCAGTTCTGTGTCTCCCTCTCTCTCTCTGCCCTTCCCCTGCTTGCGCTCTGTCTCTGTCTTTCTCAAAAATAAAAGTAAACACTAAAAAAAAAATTTAAATGCGCATTTATTATCCAACAGTCTGTGGGTCAGAAGTCTGACCTGGTGCTCACTGAGCTAAAATCAATACATCGGCAGGCTGCGCTCCTTTCGGAGGCTTTAGGGGAGGATCTGTTCTCTTGCGTCTTCCATCCTTTCTAGAGGCTGCCTGCATGTTTTGGTTTCTGGCCCCTTTCTCCAATTTCAAAACCAGCAACACTTCTCTCTCTGACTCTCCCTCTTTCACTTGCAAAAACCCTTGTGATTTCATTGCATTCAGCTGGATAATCCAGGATAATCTCTCCCATTTTAAGATCTTCATGGTAATCATAGCTGCAAAGTCCGTTGTGCTATGGGAGATTACATATGCAGGGATGCGCAGGTCCCAGAGGTCAGGACACGGACTTCTCTGAGGGGCCATCATTCTGCCCGCCACACTGTACTGCTAAATCACTTTTATATTTCAAGTTTTGTTATTAAATATTTTATCTTGTATGGCACAAAATCAAAATGCTGGGCAAAATTATGAAGGAGTCATGCTCCCATTCCTTTTTAGTGATGCCCTGCTTGCCTTTCTCCTCCTTTCTCTCCCCTTCCCATGGCACCCCCACAATGCCACCCTAAGGGGCGAGTACCTGATGGTGGGCGATTTTCCAAATTTTTTTTCTCCCCCATACCTATAGCCTTCTTGAGCTTTCTGGGACTTGCTGAGTGGAGAAGAGAATGTAAATGTAGAAATTAAGGCATTTGGTCCTGACAGAATTGAACTCTGTAGGCCACTGGGAGTCTCGCAGACTGAATTCTGACCCAGGGAAAATGCACTGTACCTAAATGTGTCTCACCAGCTTGGGACAGCAATCCATCTACTCTATGCAAGCTGCTGTCCTAAGTGCTGGGGTCAATTTTTATCATTTTAAAAGTTTTTTTTTAATGTTTATTTATTTTTGAGGGGGGTGGGGCAGAGAGAGAGGGGAGCAGAGGATATGAAGGCGGCTCTGTGCTGACAGCAGAGAGCCTGACATGGGGCTCAAATTCAAGAATTGTGAGATCATGACCTGAGCCGAAGCCTGATGCTTAACCAACTGAGCCACCCAGGCCCCCCAACTTTTATAATTTTAAATTTCATTGAATTTGTACTTTAAATGGGTAAGTCACATATGTGCATGGAAAATAACTACACATACAATTACATAGAAAATTAAAATATTTCCAAACAACAAACTATCACTGACCAGTAGGAGACCTAACCAGTACTAAAAGACTGAGAGAGAGAGAGAGAGAGTACTGACTTCAGTCAGTGCCCTAGGGAAATCCTCAATAGGAGTAGGATTGGAACTGGGTTGTAAGTATAAATACCACGTTATATGAGAGAGCATGGGAGCCTTTTGAGCTCAGACACAAGCAGCAGCACAAAGAGAGTACATGTTCAGGCAGATTTGTGAGCTACTAAGCAGACCAGTCCAGCTGGACCACAAGAGACTAATAGGAGACATAACAGAGAGGTGGGAGCAAATCAGGTGTAAAACACAAAAGGTTCAGGTAATATATTTTTCTTGTCCATCTCTTCTAAGAAAAGAAGGAAAAAATCACTGTAGGAAATGAAGCTCCGGGTATTGTTATGAGTTCATAAGTAAAACCCTTCACAAATGTTTATGAACAATAAATCAGCATCTGCTTGTATATACAAGTCTGTCTAAACAGGTGAATCTTTTTCTAAGACTCCTTTGTCATAATGGACACAGAAACCATAACATAACCAAGGGTAATGTTCAAAATATGTGCCGATTGAGGAGTGGCACCAGCCAATCAGAAAAGCCTCCAGCCATAATGAACTGGTAATGGATGAGGCAATGGGGTTCAGCCGAAGGATATCATTATTTACAATTATTACCGCTGTCTCAGCGTAACTAGATGTTCTTTCATTTTCTTTTAAAAATTCTCTTTCAAAGCACACAGTTGGGTATGTTCCTTTGGACTTAATAAATTCTGATTGTTACATCTTTTTTTTTCTGTGATGAGCTTGGTTCTCTCTGCCTCAGCAGTAGCTGGAGTAAGAAGTGTCATTTCCTGTCATAGACTCTGGGCCTGGAGTTCTCTCTTGTCCAGCAAGAGACTGGACACAGGATTGAAATGCTAGAGAGGCTAATGTCCAGGAGGAGACAAGAGACCCAAGTAAGGGTCCTTGCTGTGTTTTTATTAGGATCGGAAGACTTACAAAGGTGATGGACATGCACAAAGAAACAATGAAACCGTGAACATGAACTCATGGGCGTGAGGGAAAGGGGGTTTTGAAGATATGTGGTTTTAGGGGTTTGGGTTAATACAAAACAAAATTCTGGTGCTGGGCAGAAGGTTGTTTACAGCAAACATGAGGCACCACCTCTGTTTACTTGAATTGGTCTAGGAGACAAGAAAGACAGACATGCTACCTCAGGGTCAACAAGGCACCTTTCTTTTGCTAATTAGCTCCACTCTGGGCAACTTCACCCTCCTGCGGTCTATAGCCCTGTTTACCTGTTTACTTACTCTGTTCCTTCCTGTGAAAGCTGTTGTACTAAGTTAGGGGGCGTTTCCGCCCTGAATACCTAATCTTGTTTACCTCATTTTGGATGCTTCTGTCCTGAGATTTCCTATTCCTATACCTTTGTCCTATACTGAGGGCCTTTGCCCCGTTTACCTAATCTGTTTTACCTAATCTTGTATGTGTTCATCCTGTGGCTTTCTAATTCCTCATGCCTTGTTAAACCATCCAAGCTCAGGGAATTCCTAAGCTGATTCCCCACAATTTCCTTCTGTTTTGTAAGGATGAGAAAACCACCCAGGTTTCTAGGAAAGACAAGCCAAACTTTGGGACATATTTTTAAATCCTGGGATGATCTAGGTCCCTGCTTTAGAGTCTAATACAAGAACAGATGGCCAGACGTTTCTGATAATCACCCGGGTTGTGGTTGGTGGATGTACCTTTTCCATATTCTTAAATGCTCCCTCAAAGGTTTGAACAGCTGGCCTTGGACCAAAAAGAGCAGGAAATACTAACCTTTCTCCAGCTATAGGCAACATATTCTGGACAGCCTCCTGATCAGCAAAACCATGGCTAAGTTAAAAAATCTGCATATCCAAGATGAATGCCCTGTGGTCTCACATTGTTTATCCTTGGCCAAAATGGGGGGACTACAAAGAGAAAAGCAGGCCCTGTCAATAAAATGTAGCATGGTCCGATAGCTGGCTATCTCAGCGTAACTAGATGTTATGCCGGCTACTGCCAGGAGATGAGCTGGCACTCAGGCAGGGAAAATGTAACAAGACTACCACAAGCGAGGAGAGTGACCAGTCAGGGCCTTTCATGATCATGTATGTAAATGTCTCAAACAAATACATCAAATTGAATCCAGCAAAGCACAAAAAGCATCCCAACCAAGTTGGGCTTCATTCCAGAATTTCAAGATTGGTTGAACTGTTAAAAATTATTCAACATAGGGACACCTGGGTGGCTCAGTCGGTTAAGCGTCTGACTCTTGATTTCAGCTCAGGTCAGGATCTTGTGGCCCGTGAGTTCAAGCCCCACATCGGACTCTTGTGCTGTGTCAGCACGGAGCCTGCTTGGAAGTCTCCCTCTCTCTCTGCCCCTACCCCAAATGCTCTCGCTTGCTCTCAAAATAAATAAATAAACAATTAAAAAATTTTCAACATAAGTCTCAATGTTAAGGAACCAAAGAAGAAAAATAACTGATAATTTTAAAAACAGAGAAAAATAACTTGTTAAAATTCAACACCTGTTCACAATTTTAAAAACAAAACTCTTAGCAACTAAGAAGAAACCCTTCCTTAATTCAGTGGAAGAATATCCACAGAACTTTTATAGAAAACATCACACTTAAGGTGGAAAATTGCAAGCTACTTATGTGAGATCAGATGTGAGATAAGGGCACGTCCATCCCAGTTTTTGTACAATATCATACTGGGGATTCCATCCAGGGAAATAAGGCAAGAAAGGGAAATAAAATATATAAAGATGAAAAAGGAAAAATTACGTCCTTACTTATAGGTAACATGTCTGTGTATATAGAATGTCCACAAGAACTCTTAGAATTAAGAAGTGAATTCATTGTTTTGCTGTACTTATGTGGTCAATACATGAAAAAAATCAATCAGTTCTATTTCAACAGAGGAGCAGATGATAGAAGCTAACCTTTTAGAATGATGTCATTTACAATAGCACCAATGAACACAAAACACTAGGGATAAATCAAACAAACAAAAAAATGCAAGTCCTCTGCACAGCAAACGGAAAACACAGACTGAGCCCTACTAAAGCAGGTTTGTAGTATGGGCTATATGATGTGGACTGTGCTATGTTCATATACTCCAGGAAGCCTTATTTGCAAAGCTGAGGGTGTATCATAAAGATGTCATTGTCCTCATGGTGATCTCTCTAGATTTCATGAAATCACAACCGAAATCATATTTTAAAATTTAAGTTGACAGGTTACTTATAAAATTTATATGGAAATGTAGAAGTCCAAAAATAGTCAAGGCAAACATGAACAAAAATGAACTATTTTGGAGGACCTGCAAACCAAATATCAATACTTAGTAAAAATCTAATAATAATTACCTTGTCAGTGTCCCAAAGATAGACAATAACAAAAACTGAATAGAAGTCCAGAGATGCATGACATACATCCAGTCACATAATTTAGGAAGTGAAAAAAAATTTAAAAACAGGTTCTTTTCTTTTCTTTTTTTTTTCAATATATGAAGTTTATTGTCAACTTGGTTTCCATACAACACCCAGTGCTCATCCCAAAAGGTGCCCTCCTTAATACCCATCACCCTCCCTCCCCTCCCTCCCACCCTCCATCAACCCTCAGTTTGTTCTCAGTTTTTAACAGTCTCTTATGCTTTGGCTCTCTCCCACTCTAACCTCCTTTTTTTTTTCCTTCCCCTCCCCCATGGGTTTCTGTTAACTTTCTCAGGATCCACCTAAGAGTGAAACCGTATGGTATCTGTCTTTCTCTGTATGGCTTATTTCACTTAGCATAACACCTTCCAGTTCCATCCATGTTCCTACAAAGGGCCATATTTCTTTCTTTCTCATTTCCACGTAGTACTCCATTGTGTATATAAACCACAGTTTTTTAATCCATTCATCAGTTGATGGGCATTTCGGCTCTTTCCATAATTTGCCTATTGTTGAGAGTGTTGCTATAAACATTGGGGTACAAGTGCCCCTATGCATCAGTACTCTTGTATCCCTTGGGTAAATTCCTAGCAGTGCTACTGCTGGGTCATAGGGTAGGTCTATTTTTAATTTTTTTGAGGAACCTCCACACTGTTTTCCAGAGTGGCTGCACCGATTTGCATTCCCACCAACAGTGCAAGAGGGTTCCCGAAAAACAGGTTCTTTTCAATAACAGTGCCAATAATAAATCTTGTACCCTAATCACATCATATACATAAAATCAGTTCCTGTGAATTATAGATCTAAATTTAAAAGACAAAGTAACAAAGCTTCTAGAAGTTACCATAAGAGAGTACCTTTATAACTTTGGCATAGGCAAACTTTCTTAAACAGGACACCCAATCACACACTGTAAAGAATAAGATTAATAGATGTCACTACTTTAAAGTTAACAAAGTCTTTTCATCAAATTATATCATTAAGAGAATGAAAAGCAAGTCATAGACTGGTATACTGTATGGTGTAAATGCTGTGCAGAAAGGAGAATAAATGAATGAATGAGAATAAATTCCTCCTGTATACAGTAGTCTGGATAAATCTTACAAGCCTTATTTAGAGAAAGAAGTCAATCACAAAAGTGTCCACACCAAATGATTCATTTACATAAAGTTCAAAAACTGGAAAATGACTTGATGTAATCTGAAGTCAACACAGGGTTACCAGGGTTGAATGTCTGACTCTTGATTTCAGCTCAGGTCATGATCCCTGGGTCTTGGGATTGAGCCCCGCATTGATTCTCTCGCTCTCTGCCCCTCTCCCCTGCTCACACACTCTCTGTCTCTAAAATAATAATAATAATAATAGGAATAGGAATAATAATAAAAGAAGCCAACACAGCAATTACTCTTGGGTGCATTGTGCGGGGCTGGGGCACAAGGGCATCTCTTGTGATTTGAATGGTGTTTTCTGTTTTCTATTTTCTGATTTGAATGGTGTTCACCTTGTGAAAACAGTTCACAGTCTACACTTAGAATATTTGTGCATTCATATGTTTGTTGTACTTCAAATAACACCCATAATAAAAATAAAACAAAAAAACCCTCTTGATCCCACTTCCTTTGCCAATTATATTCCATTCCTTTGTACCAACATATAGCAAAACTCCTAAAAAGAGTTATTATCTCCAGTTTCTCTTCTCACTCTCTCTTAAACAGGTTCTCAATGCTGAAATTCCTCATCAACTTTTAGTCTTGGTTGGAACACCACCTTCTCAGTGATATCTCCCTGGCTACCTCATGGAATGATGCAAGACTCTTTCCCATGCGCCCTGATCTAATTTCCTTTTTTTATTTTTACAAAGCACTTATTACCCTCTAACACACTGGTGATTTCTTTAGGTATTTTGTTTGCTGCTTATTTTTTTTCATCTCTCTCGTGTTCACAGATGAATCTGAGGCAATATCTGGCATATAAGACGTACTCAATAATATTTGTTGAGTAAACTGATTTGTGAAATTGGGATAATGGAAGAAAGAGCAAATTTTTGAGGGAAAAATTGAGTGATTTTTTTTTCAAAATTTTATGACTAAAATGTCTGTTAGATACCCCATGGAGGGAGATGACAATTAGGTAGTTGAAAATATGAATCTAGAATTCAAAACTGGTTATAAATATAGAAAAATAAATATATATGAATTATTAAAGGCACAGGAAAAATATAGAACTGGCTGAAGTATCAAGGGAGTGAGTCCAGAGAAGAAATACTGAGATGACAGAAACAGGAGGAGATTGTAGCAAAGACTGAGGGAAAAAAACAAAAAACAAAAAAACGGCCCAGCTGGGAGAAAAACTGGATTTACATAGCTGTGAAGTGTCAGCTTTCTTTGTAAATTTCATGATGCCATGAAAATGGAAGGGATTCAATCAAAAGTCAACTTCACCTAAGAATCACTATGACTGGTACAGAACCCTTCAAAGCTTATGTACGTATGTTTCCATGATGTGGAACCGTGAAATAAAAAATTAAAATTAAAATAAGATATTCAGGACAGTTCCAACATGGGAATCAGGATAAATTCCGGAAAAAAAATCTAATACGTGTCTTTTTCCTAAAAACAGTGACCAAAGGTCGCAGCTTATCTTTACTGGCAAAGAAATATTCCCTCTGTGTGCACACGATTTGTATGTATGGTATCAGGTGGTCACAGATGCCTGGGGAGTGGCATTTCAGCCGGCCTCAGTGACTGAAGCAGACAGGCATCCAGGCCTCAGGTGTCCCCGGCTGACAATGAAATTCTCCCTCCAGTACCTCATCTCCTCCTGTCCTGCATCACTGATTCTCCCTGGGCTTGTAGGCCCATTGGCACGCCCACGCTTGGCTCCTAAGGAGACCCTGCTCCCCTAAGACTTTAAAGAGACTCTCAAGGAGTGATGTTTATTTAAAAACCTAGCTTAACCAAAAACTCTTAAATTACTTTGGCAAGAGATTTTTCTGCAAGCTAAAGTAAAATATAGTTCTCACAGATGTGAAGTTCCAGTGTCATGGGTTTTAGGTGTAGCCGGTTGCTCCGTCAGTCCTGGGATCTGTTTCCTAATCATTGTTTCCCATGGTCCTCTCTGGCCATTTCGGAGCAGAGTCAGGGCCTTTCTGCTTGCTTCACTCTGTCCTCCTAGGGTCCCTCAGGCTGGCTCCAGCGCTTCGTGTGGAAGAAGGAGAAAGAAGATACTGCTGAGTGTTCCCTGGGCTTCTGGCCTTGTGGTAAGTTCTTGCCTCCTTTCCGGGAATGTCCTAGAACGCCTTTCTCATGGGGCCCACCTCCCATCCTGTCTCATCTCTCTGTGTGTCTCTGGGCAATACAGCTGGTCAATGCCACATACACCACTGTCCTCCTCAGGGAAGCAAGGCTCGTCTTTTGTTGTTCTGAGCCCAGTCTTTTGATGGTCTGTAAGACCGCCATGTAGCTCAGTCTTCATCTTGAGCTTCTTGATGGACACATCTCTCTCTCTGAGCCAGAGGCAGAATCCAAGCCCTTCCAGTTTCCAACCTCTGGGCTCTCTTCAGACCCTCCTAGGAAATTATTTTTCCAGGCCGAAAGAAATTCCTTTTTCTTGGTTTCTTTGAAGAATGGAGATTACTGCTAAGTCATTTGACAAAGGAATGAACTCCTTTCTATGGAGTCCCTAAGACTCTAATATGTAAGGAAATGTTTCTTCAGGCTTTGACAATGGCAAAATGACTTAAATGTGCATTGAACATGACATTCAGATATTTCCCACTAAAAGCAAAGCAGGAGGAAAGACACTTTTCCACAGTTTTATATTCAGCTTTGTCTTCAACAATGTAGCTTAACATCCTGATGAGTACAATAGTAGAAATATGCTTTTGACATTGAAACAAGAAGAAAAGAATGTATGTATTGATACCTCACATTCTTCCAAAAATAGCTTCAGGTAGAATATCATAAATATTCCCAACTACCTAAACAGTTGGGAGCATATAATATTAACCAGGAACTGAGAATTTAAAGTGAGCTAAATATCTGAGTGAAATTAACTCAGAGAAGGAACTCCAAATATTCAAATATTGATTTTCATTGCAAAGAAATACTGTTTCTTGCCTTACAAAATTAATTAAGCTCTGTGTTAATTAATCACTACGCCTCTATAATGAGAGGCTGCCAATCACCCTGTCAGATTGTTTACAGCTGAAATCTTAGCCGAAAATTCATCTAGTTAATGATTGAAGTTAAATTTAACCCGTGTCTCAGGACCTCAAACATAATTCCAGATCACAGCAGTGATCATGATTTTAGAATCCCCTATGTGCCTCTTTGTTTCTCTATTAATGCAGGCAAGTTTTGGTTCCCACAGAGCCTCAGGCCTACAGTGGAGACTTATTTGGACCTCCTTAGCTATGAAAATAGAAATAATATATAGACAATCTGTACATATTTCTGTCTCCTAAAATAAAATGTTTGACAAATACTTTTTTTGACTTTTAAATGTAAAATTAATAAACTCTTTGACACCTTGATAGCTAAAAGAGTTTCAAATATGAGATAAATATGCCACCAACCCATGAAAAAATATAAATGATGGCTTCAATTATACCCTGTTTATTTTTTACCCAAGAACTTAAGATGTTTGGTCTATTACTTTTTGGTGATTTTTCTTCTATTTTAATTGAGTTATTTATCTGAAGCCAATTTCCTTGCAAATGAGAGCTATATGATTCAAGCTGTACTAGAAAAATGCTAGTCTCTCTGGCACTTATGATTTTAAAACTAGATTAAACAAGGCCTCAACAGGGCTTCTTGGACTCAGACTTTGGTTAAGCCACCTGTGTGATGGAAAAACCTGTCCAAAGCCAAGGTTCAACGAACTCAGGCAACATTTCAAGCCCTTAACATTACGTTGGATGAGCAACAGGGTCCCTTTAAGCCTAGCTAGTTATTTTTGGCATTGAGATTTCCATTCATGTGGCTCCTCTTGAGCAAGGGCTCAGGAATAAGGAGGGGAAGGGCAAGGCTAGGAATTCAGGAAAAGGCGAAATCACAGGGTGCAACTGGCCTGAGGACTAGCCCAAGCCTGTGGTTAGAGAATAGTGAGGTGTTTGAACCAGGTGATCAGTCTAAAGTTGGGCCGTGTCCTCAAGTTCAGGGTCAGACAAGAACTCTGAGCAGTACTCTTCAACGGGGCAGCCACTAGCCACATGTGCCTACCGAGCATTTGGGATGTGGCCAGCCTGAACTGAAATGTGATACAAGCATAAAGTATACACCAGATTTCAAAGACTTAGTGTGAAAAAAATCATGTAAATGGTCTCACTGATAATTGTTTGTAATGGTTACAGATTAAAATGAGATTTTTGGATATATTGAGTTAAATATGTTACTAAAATGAACTCATCTCTTTCTTTAAGTATTTTTACAGAACTCCTAACATTTTAAAACTAATGTCATTGTGTTTCTGTGAGACAGGTTTGGTTTAGAGCCTTATTCTTAGACAGAGATAAGCCAAGCTTCCAACTATCCCTGGAGGAAGGGTACACATAGGGGCCCTGAAGTACCTGAAGCTCATTATGTCCAGTGAGGAACTTATTTTCTTACCTATGCACTTGACCTGCATATAATCCCCACCTCCATTATAAGGGTTTTTTTTTTTTTTTTTTCATGTTCACTATTGCTGATGAAGATAACCATGGTCTCTACTCAGAGATTTTCTTCCAGGCACTGATTTGTACACATTTAAGACACACATTCAGACAAGTCTAATGCTAGACCAATGGTTCTCAAATGTGGGTCCCAGAGCAACAGTTTCACCCAGAAAACTTGTCAGAAATACAAATTCTGGTGCCTCATCCTAGGTCCGCTAACTCAGGAATTTTGAGCATTGGGGCCTAGGACTTCGTGTTGATGAATCCCTTCAAGTGACTCTAATGTTTGAAAACACTCACTGCTCTGGACTAACATTCAAGAGGGGCTTCCAGATAAAATCAAGGATGCTCAGTGAAATTAGAATTTCAGACCAGCAAAGAACTTTTTCACACTTTCAACACACTCATATGAAAAAATTCTTTGCTGTTGGTCTGAAATTCTAATTTCACAGGGTGTTCTGCATTTCTGTTTGCTACATCTGGCAATTCTACATCAGAATAGTGGGTCTCAACCCAGACTGTAGATCAATTTGATTCATCTGGTGTGGTACCCAAGCACTGGGGATATATATTTTTAAAGTCCCCAAATTATATTAATGTGACGCTGCATAATACTGCATTAAAGTAATGCTTTTCAAACTTCTTTTTTATGTTTATTTTTGAGAGAGAGAGAGAGAGAGAGAAACAGAGTGTAAGCAGGAGAAGGGCACAGAGAGAGGGGGACCACAGAATCCAAAGCAGGCTCCAGGCTCTGAGATGTCAGCACAGAGCCCGAGGCAGGGCTTGAATTCACAAACCATGAGATCATGGCCTGAGCTAAAGGCAGAAGCTTAACTCACTGAGTCACCCAGGTGCCCCTGCTTTTCAAACTTCCATATGCATTCAAATCCTCTGGAAGTGTTGGTGAAATGAAGATTCTGATTCAGTACTTTGGGGGTGGGGCCAGAGGTTTGGCATTTTTAACAAATTCCCAGGTGATGTCACTGCTTCTGGCCTGGGGACCATATTTTGGGGAATAAAGCATAGAGATCGCAGAGATGAGTGCTCTAACATCTGCCAAAATAGGCTACCCACAAGACAATGGAAAGGCAGAGAAGAAGATATTGCAAATCTTAAGTACCATGAGACAGGTTCAAAGTACTGTGAGAACCTCCAAAAAAGGAGAAACTATCTCCGGTCCATGAGGAAGTGTTCATGAAGGAGGGGGCATTTAGGGTCATTATTTTCAATAGTTGTATTCCATTAAAAAATATGTGAGGGGCACCTGGATGGCTCAGTCGGTTAAGCATCCGACTTCAGCTCAGGTCATGATCTCACGGTTCCTGAGTTCGAGCCCCGCTTCAGGCTCTGTGCTGACAGCTAGGAGCCTGGAGCCTGCTTCAGATTCTGTGTCTCCCTCTCTCTCTCTGCCCCTCCCCCACTCACACTGCCTCTCTCTCCCTCTCAAAAATAAATACACATTAACAAAAACTAAAAAAAATATGACTGTGATATTTTGCAAGAGACAGAGATTGGTTACACAGGTGTTGCCATAACAAAAAATGAAAACATGTGGCATTGACTTCATGCCCAGACAGCAGGCAGGGGCTAGCAGAGTGGCAAGGTGGTTGTCGGTGGGTTCTGGAAGAACACTGGGGAAACAGCTGTCGGAAGCTGGCAGGATGCTGCCCAGACCCATGTTTTGTGGCAGTTAAACAGGTGGGCCAACCAGTGCCTGGAAGACAGCTTGGAAGATAAAACATGTGCCTAATGAACTTAGGGCTCTGATGAAGGCGAGGGGAACGATTTCTGTCTCGGTTGTCTAACAAAGTATCCTAACATTTAGTAGGTTAAAATAACAGTGGCTGGTTCTCATGATTTGATTCTTTGGGTTGCTCATTAGGCTACAGCTGGAGGCTTGCTGAGGTCTGGGAAAGCTGGCCCCTCTCGTGGTCGGATTTCACCCTCAAAAAGTCTCGACCAGATTTCGTCACATGGTGGCAGCAATGTTCTAAGAGGGCAGGCCCCAGTGTACAAGCAGTTACTCAAGCTTCTGCTTCTGTCATATGTACTAATGTCCCCTTCACCAAAGGAAGTCACAAGATCGAGCCCAGATGCAAGGCGGGAGGGACTCCACAGAGGCATGGAGAGCAGGAGGCATGATTCACTGTCAGCCTTTACTATAATGATTTACCCCAGATGATAATTTATTGACAAGAGAGCAGGATGTAAGTAGGGAAACAGTAGGAATTAAAACTGGGGAAGTAGATTGCTGTTATACTTTGGGAGGCCTGAAACTCCATGGTGAGGAAGGTACACTTAATTTGCCAGATCGTAGGTGGCCATTGAATGTTCTGACAGTAAGTCCCCATTGTCTTGAGCCAGGATAGTTCCTTAAGCTGGAGAATCAGTCGGTGCTCTCAGCTGGCACGCAACAGAACTGTGCCCCAAACAGAGCTAATTAATGAGCTGGAAAGAGATCACAGAATCAAAGGAAAAGCTAAACAAGCAGGTCTCAGGAAGAAGAGAAACCCAGAGAGCTCTACTAGGGAACAAGGACAAAGACCCAGTAGAAGTCCTTCCAAGGCGCTGACGTTAGTGAGTCATCTACAGATGTTTTGGTTCTCTCCACTCAAGGTTCAAAGTTCCAAGAGGGAGTTTACTCTACATGATCTTTATGTATTAGTGGCCAGTGTTGAGAAGAGCATCTTGGTCAGCAGTCCAATCAAGAATGGGGGGACAGACAGCCCAGTGATAGGCAAAAGCCTCAAGAAGGTGTCTCAGCTTTGAGACTCAACCCCAATCCCAAGTCACACACCAAGTAGCTCAGAGAAAGCCAACCCTCACACTCCTTTTTGCCATTCAGGGCCTTGTTGTTACTGAGACTATATTCAAACACTCTTCTAATCCTATTTCCCTTTATGATTTTTCCCTTCAATCTCACCCTTTGGTATTCACACATAGCACAATTTTCCTAGCTCCCCCTTGACAACAGTATTGTTGTCAAAAACACCCAGAATTTCTTGTTGTTGTTGTTGTTGTTGTTGTTGTCGTTAACTTAGCTGATTTAGTCTACATGATTCATTCAACTTGGCTCTGGAACCCCTCTGTGATCCTATTCCCATCACCCTCCCCCTTGCTCACCACCCCACTTTATTAAACCAACTCCTGCCAAGGCCCCACAGATCTTTAAAGTAGGAATTGAACAACCTGAACAGGACTGTACTTTAGGAAGATTAATCTGGCATCAATGTATATTGCAGACTGGAGGCAGTGGGCTACATGGGGGGCTTCTGCAAAATGGAGGGGCCTGAACTTGGACTAGACACAAAATGGGGAGGAAGTAGGAGGGGTGAAGAGAAGACACGCCATACAAGAACGCCACTTGCTGTGGAGATTAGGTTGTCAGGGGAATGATTAGAGAACACTGAAGTCTTGATTCAAGGAGTTAAGGAGTAAGAAGGGTAAAGAAATGGAAGCAGAAAATGTATGACTACTCTTTAAAGAATTTTTTTGGTGAACAAAGTTGTAGTGGAGTCCGACAGGTTTGTTAAAGTGGTATCATCATAAAAAAGGATAGGTAGATTCTTGAAACATTTTACTTTAACTTAAAACGTGAAGTGTATATTTTTTCACCATTATTTTGAGGCAAGGCTCAAGTCTTTGGTAAGTGGCTGACCTCTGATGAATCATTTGGGGCACCTTGATTCTAAATAAACACACTCAAATGTACAAGTCTAAAATGTGCAAGTTCGGATCTTTTAAAGAAAAGCAAGGACTTAGGGGTGCCTGGGCAGCTCATTCGGTTCAGCACCCAACTCTTGATCTCAGCTCAGGTCTTGATCTCAGGGTTGTGAGTTCAGGCCCTGCACTGGGCTCTGTGCTGGGTGTGGAGCCTACTTACGAAAAAAAAAAAAAAAAAAAAAAAGAAAAAGAAAAAAAGAGAGAGTTAAGAAAACAAGGACTTAAAAACACTTGTGAAACAATCTCAGTGGAGGCTTTTCCTATTGCTGCTAATCCATTAGTTTTCTTACCTATGACTTTTTTGAGAGCAAAAGTTTTCTTACCTACACCTTTTTTTTTTATTTAGCAACTCACCTGCGTCTTTTCAAAGCATTCAGCTTATTTTTCATAAAAACAACTACTCATCTGTTTTGCACTACATCAGTGTATAAAAGTATTTAAATAAAACCAACATGTAGAATAGAACTAGCATAAATGAGTTTGGAAAAAATGTATAATTAATATTTAATAAGCATGCAAGTCACTGGCACAAGAAGTGTCTGGAGGTTCTAGACAGTTCCCTCACCAGCTGCCAGTATCCAGAGGTGCTGAGCATTACTCATAGTTTGCCAATAGAATGGACGCTAGAGGTTTAATTCCATGAGTCGGTCAGGTGGGGATCAGATCAATAGTCTTTTGTGGATTCCGTGCTAACTTGAAGGATACCAACAAATTGGTAGTGCAACAGATTTAATGATTATTTAAAAGGTCGTTAATCAGTAATTAAACAATGTGTGTTTTGTGGGGGTTTTGTTGGTTGGTTGGTTGGTTGGCTGGTTGGTTTTTATTTTACTATCCAAGTCCTTCATTTAGTAGACTTAAATTCCAGTGTGTACTCTGGGAAAACTTTCTCCTTTTATTTCAGATTTACTAGCCTGCTTTCCCATCAATGCTACATGTATTAAAATTACACTTGTGTAGTCATTGTCTGTCTTCCTATTAGACACTACGAGCAATTATGAGGGCAGATATGTCTATTTGGATCACCACTGAATTCCTAGAGCCTGTATAAGGAAGTAAATACTTATTTCCTGATGTCTTGATATTTCATTGTTCATTAAACAATGATATGCTGTGTTCTTGCTAAGGCTAAATTTCCAGCTCTCAGCAATTACAACTTTAAAGAATTCTAAACCATTCATGCATTGTCAGTGTATTCTTTGCCAGGCAAACTGGTAAAACCCTACTCTGCAACACTTGAAAATATTAATATATTACCACAAATGCCTTTTAGTATAATTGGAGGCTTATGCTGGGTGACTTTTCCTCAATAATATGTATTGCAATCAATATACCTCCTTTTCCACCATGGGCCATGGCACCATCACTAACAACAGCAAAAGTAATTTTAAAGGGTTGCTTAAAAATATGAGTTTGAGAATGCTAATTTGATAATAGACCAGAAGTTAATTTCCTTGAGGCTATAGTCAGATAATTAATGACTATTTCAATTAAAAAGAGAAGACTTAGCATAGGTATGGATGAAGAGTATATGACCATTTTATCCAGGCAGTAGGATTTCAGAAGCAATGCCCACAGGCAGCCCTTGCTCAGGAATGCCATTTATTAATATCAACTATTTTGCATCCATAAAATGCTTTACAGTAAACATAAGTAAGCAATCCAATGTGTTATGTTACTCTCAAACGATTCCCAGTAATGTATTCAAATATGTATTATACGAAGTAATATAACATTCCATCGGTGCAAATATTTCCTGCATTGTCTCCTTATCATGGTTTGGTTGTATAATTTTGTTTCACATATAAACCTAAGTCCTTCTTCAGGATGGAGTTCTTTAGTGCTAATTCTCATCACTGGGAATGTTTTATCCCTCATTCACAAACTCTCGTTTTTGTTCACCCCTCCCTCTCTCATTGACAGCTGCTTCCAAAGCCTCATTTAGGTCAGATTCACCAACTTCTTCCTCCCTCCTTCCTTTCCTGTGCCTCCCCAGCTAAACCCACTATAAAGAAATAGAAGAAGAAAGTAAAGTTGGAGCTCATTTTAGAGAGATTACTTTGATATTTGTGGACAATGCCAGCCGGTTTTATCACCCAGTCAATCCCATGTGGTATTCCTGACTTTTTGTGCCTGCATCAGTACTTTGATCTAAGAACATAAAATCCACGAGAAGAACAACTTTTTCCCTTTGTCTCCCTGAGTTTTTAATGTCATGGCAGATAAACAGAAGGGCATGCAAATGAAATTTTTTGAATCATGGAGACATCCAAATTTGTCATTCTTTGTCAGGCAACCAACAAGTTAGAACGCTTAAAAATCAAATAAATAAGCGCCTAAGAATAGGAAATGGGAAAATCCTAGAGTGTAAGAGTTAACATTGTATTGCTCTTATGATACAAGGATAACCAATTCAAACATGAATTAAAAATAGGTTCTTTTTAAAACAAGAAGCCACTGATGGAGCGTTTTTCCTTCAAATAATGACTGTAGCCAGGCCATTTTGGTTTGTGGCAACATAATTCTTAATTATATAAGGTGAATATAATGGTCTCGCAGGATTTCTGTTAGAAATTTATGCAGTGAGGACAGTAAATATGACAACATGTTGCCACCTAGTGGACATTTCATAAAATTTCTAGACATCCAGCTCCCTGATGTAGCATATGTACTTTGGATCAAAGAATGTAGGATTTGTGGGGACCTTCCACCCTGTCCTATAAGCCCTCTTGTCTGACACTATCGGCTTTGACTCTAGATTCATCAGAATTTGAATTGTAAAGTCAAGAATCAAAGTCAGAAGATAGAAGTGTGTAACGTTTACTGAGCACCTACTTTGTGCAAAGCTTTACCTGATTATCTCTTATAATTCTCACAACAACCCTATGACAATTATAAACCCCTTTGTATATATTAAGAAATCAGCGCATAAAATGAGTGACTCACCCAGGGCACTTGGTCTCAAGCTGTGGAGTTGAGGTTTGAAGGCAGAACCCAGTTCTTCCTATGAACAGAGGGAACTCTAAGTTTACCATATGCAAATGATCCGGACTGGATCTAAGTTTGTAAAGCATAACATGGGGCGGGGGGAGGGGGTGATTTCAAGCTCTTTATTGAATTTATATGATACTTGATGTAGCTTGGCTTTCAAAACAGAAAGCAAAAGGACCCTAAGCCGTGTGTCCCTTGTGCTGGAGCCACACCAGAGTGGGATCTGAGAAGCCCCGTCCCTCCCCACTCCCACCCGATAAAACATTGCCCACTGCCAGAATTCAAAATGGAGTGAATTCAAATTCACTTTTTAAGGGTTAAAATACTGTTATCTGGAAGGATAACCCAGAAGCTGTGCATATTTGATCTAATTAATCCATTTCTGCCCATTGTTTCTGAGCCCAACCAGCACCTCTTGCTGAGTTAGAAGTAAGGAAGTGTTGAATCTAAGAACTAGTAAATCGAGGAATTGTCCGAAACACTGGAGATGGAATCTGCATGGGGAAAAAGGAGAGATAATACTTCCCTCCAGCGCTCCCCAAACAACTTGTTCAGACTAATATTTATAGCATTTGGTTATATTATATTGAATATTACAGTCTATTCGGTAACCCCTTAACTGCCTCCGTCACCCCCACCTCTGCCCCATCTGTCTGAGACTCCTAAATGCAAGAAATGGCATTTAAAAAAATCTCTGGACCCTCTGGTACTTTGCACATTGCCAGTCTCACAGTATTTACTCAATAAATGTTTGTTGGATAGAGGATATAAATTTCGGTATATCTAAAATTAAGACCCTAAATGTCCAATTTGACAGTGAGCCGTTTTCTTCAACTCTGTTGTTGGTTTGCAGTTGGAACGATATAGGGGATGCTTTGCAAGATTTTGTGGTACTGGTTGGTCATTTGTGTCACCAAAAAAAATTCATAATTTGGAAATAAATAACAAAATCCATCATGATGAGGAACAATTACACCATATACGCAGAAGTCTGGGTCAATAAAATGGAGATGTAATTTCAAAGGCAAACAAAAGCAAACAGATGTTGATAATCACCATCCTTCTAGAACATCAGAAATCTATGGGTTTCCATGTTCGCTTAAGTAATTTGAGAGGAGAATCTAGTTTTTCCGCCGAATCCAGAAAGTCAGATCCTAGTTTTACTTGGTACAGGACATCTCTACTTGAATGGCTAGCAGATGGCTCAGCCCAACATTCCAAAATGGAACTAACTCCTTGTCTTTGCTTTAAATAAACCCTGTTCCTCTCACGGTCTTCCCACCTCAAGGAAAGGAAACCCCGCCCTTGTAGTTTCTCAGGCCTAAAGCCTTGCTGTCATCCTGACTCCTCCTCCTCTAATGCACTACATCCCATCCACCAACAAATCCTTTAGGCCCTACCTTTAATCCACTCCCTTCTTCCCACGCTATCTGGAAGCACTGTGCCAGGCCATCACCGGGATTCCTGCGATAGGCTCCTAACTGGTCTCCAGCGCTCCCCATGGCATCTGGCCTCGCCCGGCTGACAGCTGAGAAGATTATGAACATCTTCCTGCTCGCGACCCTCCAAGGGCTGCCATTTGCTCCCAAGGACCCAGCCAAGTTCTCCTAATGGCCTTCGCAGCTTTAATAGTGTGGCCTCCTACTACCTCTCTGACCTCTTCTTAAGGTTCCCCAACGTCCAGCTTGTTCTTCAGCCACACTGGCCTCTTGCTTCTCTTTATGCAAGAGGCAAGAGCCCAGGTCAGGCCTTTGCTGTAGCAGCTGACTCTGCTCGGACTCTCTTCCTTAGCTCTCCTCCCACCTCATCTGTCTCTCACCCTTAAGTCTCACCTTATACTGTAACTGCCCCCCAACCCTCCCTGTGGCACTTCCAACGCCCCTTACCTTACTCTGTCTTTCTCTCTTTTTCCAATGGCACGTATCCCAGTATCCCCTTTCAGCATATCCTGTAAGTCACTTATTATGTCTGTTGATTATTGCACCTTCCGCTCCACGAGAACAGAAGCTCAACAAGTACAGGGAGTTTTTATGTTTTGTCCACTGATGTAGTTCCAATATGCGAAATAGTGTCTGACATAAAGTGGTTGCTGAGTAAATATTTGTTGTGTAAGTGATTGGATCAGTCCATCTTTTCAAGATATTTTAGTAGATACCAATGTCACCATATCTCAGATAGGAATTACAGTACATTTAGGTGATTTGTTTTTATTTCCCCCAAGTTACCTGAAAGCATAGTATAACTTGTACAGTCTACTTACGAATATACTCATATCTCTTTTAGTTTTTGTTTTTGTTTTTGTTTTTTCTAATTGATGATTTGAGCCCTTAAAAAGACCTTGCTTTTGAGCAGGAAGTACAGTATCTCTACCTTTGTCCCTCTCAACTTGCCCCCAAAGCTCTCTTATTTTTTAAAAAAAATTTTAATGTTTATTTATTTTTGAGAGAGAGAGAGAGAGAGAGAGAGTTATCAGGGAAGGGGCAGAAAGAGGGAGACACAGAATCGGAAGCAGGCTCCAGGCTCTGAGCTGACAGCTCAGAACCCACGAACCGTGAGATCATGACCTGAGCCGAAATCAGACGCTTAACCGACTGAGCCACCCAGGCGCCCCAAAACCCCTCTCATTTTATCAGTCTAAAAGAGGCCAGTTCTGCTTCTCAGTAACAGCAAGGACCCACAAGTCTGAGGAATGGAAGCCGGACAGCCCCAGTTCTGGTGTGTCAAGGGAACTACAAAGAACTACAGCCGAACACTAGTCCCTTGGTTGTAGTGAAGTCCTCTGTATTTGTTACCTATCACCACCGTAATGCTGCATAACACACAGCCTCAAACCTTAGTGGCATAAAACAATGAGCATCTGGGGGCTCACATGTTTGTAGGGTTCGGTTGACATGGGCTAGACTCAGCTGATCTTGGCTGAGTTTACAACACACAGTTGGAGTTGTGGGTTTAGTTTGGCTTTGGCTGGGCCGATGGGACAGCTCAGCCCTGTTCCCATATCTCAGAGTTCAGCAAGCTCACCCAGGCATGTTCTCATGGCCACAGCAGAGGAACAAGAGCAGAGCAAGTGGAAATATGCCAGGTCTCCTGAGGCCTAGACTGGGAACTGGCGCACCGTTACCTCTGCTGTGTTTAATTGGCCAAAGCAAGTCACAATGTCAGCCCAATCTTAAGGGGAGGGGAGATAGAGCTCACCTCTTTACTAAAACTGCAGAACGGCTGGGCAAAGGGCACAAGTTCAAAAAGGGATGGAATGTATTTGGGGCCATGAAGACCATCTACAACACCCTTCCTAGCCCATACTCTGCACAGGACCTAATTGTATGCCATACTCAAGCTCCAAGGTCATTTCCCTGAGCCATCATGTCCCAAATCTCTATACTATTCAGGGAGGTCTAGATTCAATGGTACCTTCAGCCTTAGTCAATTGCTGCATCAGAATCAACTGTGCTCTGAAATTTGATACTACACTAATTTAATAAG
This sequence comes from Panthera uncia, assembly GCF_023721935.1. Taxonomy (NCBI): domain Eukaryota; kingdom Metazoa; phylum Chordata; class Mammalia; order Carnivora; family Felidae; genus Panthera; species Panthera uncia. Next base: position 20,163,903 of record NW_026057586.1, on the reverse strand, counting down.
GCAACTAACATTTTGATTATGTAAGGAAAATCAAATTTAAAGGATAAGTAGATGAAGAAACAGAAGTTTATAAAGCATCACTCTATGCCCAGATCCATAATGGAGGCTGAGGGAGAGATGCAGACACAGTAACCACTAGACTGTAATTCTCTAATGATCTCAGCATAGGATACACAAATTATGAAGAGGGGAGGAAGGATTTTAAAAGACAGCAAGCAAACAGGGCAGAAGGTGGTAGAGATAAACACAATTAAGATAAAACAAAACAACCAAAAAACCTGGGGTTCATATTTTTCGGCCCATGGCCCCAAAAGTGTGGTATATCTATGCCATAAGAGCATCTACCATTGCTGTCCTCTCCTCCCATTTTCCCTGGGTTTCTCTTCGATAATTTCCTTTCCTCGGAAACCTGCCTTTGTCACGTACTTTAGGTTGAATTCAATTCTATGAAAAGAGTTTAGAAAGGACTGACTTTGTAAAAGAGTAAATGTAAAGAGTATGATTTGCTTTGGTGTTGAACCATAGAATCACTGAGTCTAGACACAGAAATGTAGAGTAGAGGCGCCTGGATAACTCAGTTACACATCTGACTCTTGATTTTGGCTTAGGTCATGATCTCATGGTTGTGGTATGGAGCCCCTCAGCCCCTCATTGGGCTGTGTGCTGAGTGTGGAGCCTGCTTGGGATTCTCTCTCTCTCTCTCTCTGCTCCATCCCCACAGTCTTTAAATAAATAAATATTAAAAAAACAAATGTAGAGGCCAAGCTCTCAAAGAACTTACAACATAGTTGGACTAGCATGCATGAGTCCACAGTAAACAGGACAAGATAGACCGGATTTGGAGCTAAATCCAATGGTGTAGACAAGGAGCTCTAGGGAGAAAAAGCACTATTAAGAAGACACAGTTCCTGCCCTGAAAATTAGCCACTTCCCCAATGGATTTTGGAATTAAAATGCTAATAAGTCATGTCTGAGACCCAGATGAAACCACCACTTCTTCAGGAAGCCTTGACTGGTTTCTCCAACCTCAGAAATTACTGCACATCAAATTCTAAGAACACTCAGAATCTGTACCACGTAATTGAACACTTAATTGTATTTTTTTTTTGAGTAATGCTTGCTGTTTTTTCAGGATGGTTAGTCTTCCCCTCCTCCCAGATTGCAAATCCGCTAAGGTCTGGGAACATATGTGTCTGCATAGAATTGAATGAGACCTTCGAGATCATTCTGTATAATCTTTTCATCTCTACAGCTGGGAAAATCAAGGACTGACAAGTTGTGACTTGTCCAAACTTATTCAGCCAATAGTGTTTAGGAGACGCCTTAAAATTCTATGTTTTTATCTCCCCTTGATTGGTAAGGAAAAGATATTGGGTGGAATATTCCAGGAAATTTGTCGTACAGTGTATTATTTTGTTTAGGATTTTCTCACCTTGAGAGCTAGGAGTAGTAAAAGGCATAACCCTATACTTTGGGTGTACAAGTAATTCTTGAAATCAGGTGGTGTTAGTTCTCCAAATTTGCTTTTCCTTTTCAAAATTGTTTTAAGTATTCTAGACCCTTTGCATTTCCATTTTTCAAAATTGACTTGCCCGTTCCTCCTAAAAAACGTTGTTGGGATTTTGGTTGGCATTGCACTGAATCTTTGGATGAAGTTAGGGTGAGTTGCAATCTTAACATTGTTGCATCCCCCAACCAATGAACATGATATATTTCTCCATTTTTTTTAGGTCTTCTTAAATTGCTCATAAAAAGATATGGTAATGCTATTTTAATTTCAATTTTTGCTTTTTCATTACTAGCATATCAAAATAGAATTAACTCTTATATTGGTTTTGTGCCCTGCCTTCTTACAGAACCTACTTACTAGTTTTAGTGTCTTTTGTTTCATAAATTCCGTAGAATTTTCTACATAGATGCACATGTTATTCTGCATATAAGGTTGTCTTTCAAATCTGGATACGTTTTGTTTTTCTTGTTGTATTGTGCTGGCTAGAACCTTTAAAACAATGTTGAAGTAGTGAAAGTGGACATCCTTGTGTTTTACTTGAAAGAAGGTTCTAGTCTTTCATCTCTAAACACAATGTTACCTATAGTGCTGCTATAGGTGTGCTTCATCAGTGTGAGGAAGATTATCACTTTGAGCAAGCAAGCTCTTATCCAATGCTCTGTGAACCATAAGATTTCTTTTCTGTCTGGTTGATGGAAACAGGTCCTATTCCTGACCTTGAGTGGGTTCTCAGCACTGTCCTATTAAACTTGTATAGCCTAGGGGGCATGTGAGTGGCTCAGTTGGTGCGGCATGCGACTCTCGATATAGGGGTTGTGAGTTCAAGACCCACATTGGGTGTAGAGATTACCTAAACAACAACAACAACAACAACAACAACAACAACAATGGGGGGCCTGGGTGACTCAGTCGGTTAAGCATCCAACTTCGGCTCAGGTCATGATCTCGCAGTTTGTGAGTTCGAGCCCTGCGTCAGGCTCTGTGCTGACAGCTCAGAGCCTGAAGCCTGCATCGGATTCTGTGTCTCCCTCCTTCTCTGCCCCTCCCCTGCTTGCTTTCTGCTTGTTCCCTGTCTCTCTCTCTCTCTCTCTCTCTCAAAATAAACATTAAAAAACAAACAAAAACACGTGTAGCCCAATATCAAGTTGAAGAAACACCATTCTATCTCTAGATTGCAGAGTTCTTGTAAATTTTGTCTAATGCTTTTTTGTAATCTCTTGTTGTGATCATGTGGTTTTTCTTGTTTGGTGTGATAATGGGATAGATTACATTGATTAATTTTTGATGTATTCTTCTTATGAAAAGAAAGTGGCACGATTGTTAGGAAAAGATCCTGAAACCTTTTTCAGGCTCAGAAGGCAACAAGGGGACAACTGATGAATGAACGTGAACTGGGTACAGGAAATGGACTGGCTGTTCATGTGCCATGAAGTTGCCATTTTGTCCTTCAGTGGTGACGTATTCACTAAGTCGGGATGCTTTCACCAGCTTCCTTGCAGTCAACTTTGCTGGTCCCTTTTCCTTATGAAATTCTTACAAATGATGACCTGAGAGTAGCTTCTGAGCCCCCAGTGCTGTGCAAATTGAATTTCATTACATTTTAAGTTATTAAAAATAATTTACTTTCTGGTCTGTAAAAAAAAAGAAAAAAAAAAAAAGAATCATAGATAAACACCAGGCCGCTAAATATATTGAAGACCAGAACTCCCATTTCTTCCGGATACATTTATCCTTTTTTTTTTTTTTTCTCAGTTTGGACCCCATGGAGTATGATTGATCTGGAGAAATGTGTTTTCTTTTGAAACTGTAGAGTGTTAACAAGATATTGGCATAGGGATCATTCCTGCCTATATCACCCATTCATTTCTAATCCCACATGCCATTCCTTATGTCCCTTGCAGAGAAACCCATGAATGTGGAGAGATGTGTTCTTGGTATCTGTAATGGAATTCGGAATGAATTTCTTATTATCATTGGTGACTAGGTGTCATTAAACTATTGCTTCGAGTGCTTTGTACTGTTGTATTACAGTTTACATTATTTTAAACTTTTCTTGGCATCTCCCTTTTAATGCTACCATTATTTCACTGGGGAGACGTGTGACATACTTCAAGTGATTAATAAAAGGATTTTTAGAATTTAACCCATTTGGAAGTTGGATACAGTCTGAATATGGTCCTAATAATTTATACTAAGACTAATCTATATATGCCCCATGTGCATTGAACAATAAGTGTGAAAGCATTTGAGAAGGCAATGAAAAAAGAAACTTAGTTTTCTTGTGCAACAAAACAAAAATTGTAGGGGAAAAAAATCTGACTGCTACTGAACTCTTTGAGACAGCTCAAGTTGAAACTGATTCTGGCAAGGCCATTACGGGGGTAATCGTCCAAGAGAATGTTTTCTTACACAGGAAATTAGAGACAGGGAAAACATTATTAAAAGTAAAAATTTGTAGATTTTTGAGTCTGCCAAAATGTGTAACAGCTATTGTATCCCCTTATGGGATTAACAACTAAATTGAATTTTACGTAGACTCAGCGTTTGAGCTGAGTTCCAAGTTGAAGAACCTTTGAGAAGGAGGGAAAAAAAGGCAGAGAGATTCAAGATGTTTTTTGATACAGTGAAACCCACCCCCACCCCCAATCACATGTTTTACAAAGTTACAAAAAAAGGTAAAATGAGGGGTTTTATTGCTTATATTAAATGAAAGATCAAAATGTTTTGATTGATGCCTTAGAAAAAAATCTGGTCATGATTCTGCACCAAAATTCACCATATGTACATGATTCTACAAGTTAGATATGACAAGATATGAAAAATATCTGTCACTAGATCTTATGATTAAACTGTATAGCAAAATGGAAAATTGATTGACTGATCCGGGAATTGGATGTGTGTTTATGAGCACGTGTATGTGTTTGTTGTGTGTGTTTGTTGTGTATGTGCTGTGTGAGCGTGCGCATTTTGAAGGGGAAGGCAGTGGTAAGATGAAAAATGTTATTTAAAAAAAAGTTCTTGAATATCTGAATTACAGTAATTATCCATATTAATTATATAAATTGATATAAAAAGTAATCGGTTTACTTTTTTGGCTGACATACCTGCAGTCCTTTGGATTTTCATTTACAAACGCAGCTTTATTGATACCATAGCTTCTACCTCTCGGCAACAATTTAAAGGAATAGTGATTACATTCTGTCATGTAGATAGACGTTTTTGGACTAGACATGATGTGCATTCATTAACAGCTCATTTATTTACCATTATAAGTTTTTGCATAAGTGAACTTTCCAGAAAACCAAAATTAAACCCACAAAGTTTTAATTTTAACCATTTTAATGGAAAGGTCTCAACTTTCCTCATCCCTTAAATGATGAAGATTCTGAGTGAGTGCCAGATAATTGTGAGAAAGGAATTCTGTTACTTGGTGAGCGTGAATTAGAATATAATGTGCAATTTAAGTGATACTTTTGCGTGACATTTCATGGTATGGAAAATGCTCCCTCTATAATGTTGAATGGCAAAAGAAAGATGTAAAGTCATACGCTGTATTATCCCAATAATAATCTACAGTTAGAGTGTATATAGAGAAAAGCATATCTTTTGATCCACTTTTTAAATATGATTTACATGTAGAGTAGTCACAGGAAAATATGAAATACCTCAAATTGGCAGCACGGTTCTCTTTGAATGGAGAATTAAAGAAGATTAAAAATTTTTTTCTTCTTTTCCTTTTTTCAGATTTTCTAGAACGAATATTTTTTATAATCAGGTTTTTTTTAAAGGTTGTTGACAATTTTTTAATTGTATTATAGATATCCTATTTATTTCCCATTTAACAGTGATTATTACATATTAATAATGAATACATATCTTTATATAATAGGTGCTCAGAGAACATTAAAATTTTCATTCATTTTGGCATAAAAATATTCCTTCAAAAGTTCAGAGGGCATTTTCATACACAGGCTGCTCTTGAACTATTTAACTCAAGAGAAAGCTTTTTTGTGGTTTTCTTGGATGGACTAAAAATTTGGGTAAATATGTATTCATTTATCACAGAGGCTAAGGGGTTCACCAGAAGATGGAAGATGGGTAATTGATCTTTCATCTACATTCTATGAAGCAAAGTGAGGACATATGCTATTTACAGATTTCAGTCAGAGTAAACCCTTGAGGATGTGCTGCTCCAGCCCCAAATTTCTGCCCAAAGCTAGAAGTTGCCCGATTTGCTGCTGAAGTTAGTCACGAGAATAGAAAATTCAGCAATTATTTCAGTGCACCATATAATATATATGTTCTCTACTAACAGTTAAATCTCCGCTTCAATTCTCTGTAGATAATCAAAAGGTAGCAAGAAAGCAAAGGAAGTTGCCTTGGCTAATGCTGGATAGTGGTTTCTGAAGTAGTTATGCTTAACCTTGACTATCATAGAAGAATGGGTGATTAACAATGGCACTGTTGTTATTTTTTTGGTTATAGCTAGGTAAAACATATTTGAATAGCCATTTTGACTGTGGTGCCATTCACACCTGGAATCATACGTCCTAGTGTATGGGAGGCAACACAGAGCCGCGGTTATAGGAGTGGGGTTGGAGGTAGAGCACTTGGGTTCCTTTTAATGGGAGATCTTGAGCAAGATTCTTAACCTCTCTGTTCCTCAGTTTCCTCATCTCTAAAATGCAACTAGTATTAGGATCAATCTCCTAGGGCAATAGAGCAAATTAAATGAGATAATTCATATACTATGCTTAACACAGTGCCTAAGACATATTAAGTGTTCAAGAAATGTCTTCATCACCATCATCATCATCATCGTGAGCTTTTACTTATAGCTAAAAATTAACGTAACTGGGGCACCTGGGTGGCTCAGTTGGTTAAGTGTGTTACTCTCGATTTCGGCTCAAGTCATGATTTCACCGTAATGGGATCGGGGCTGTGAGCATGGAGCTTGCTTAGCATTCTTTCTCTCCCCCCCCCCCCTCTGCTCCTCACTTGCTCAAGCTCTCTCTCGCTCTCCTTCTCTCTCTCTCAGAATAAACATTTAAAAATTTTTTTAAAAAATAATTAATGTAACCATGCATGTAAATGCTTATAAAATTTTAATGTACCAAAAGTGTTAGGGGATAACAGCGAGATGATACCCTAGAATGGGGTGTGGTAAACTGTGACCACCCCCCAGACTAAATCTGACCTGCTGCCTCCTTTCATAAATAAAACTTTATTGGACCATACCTACACTCATTTGCTTAAATATTGTCCATGGTGCTTTTGTACCGCAGTGGACAAATTGAGTATTTACTACAGAGACCGCATAGCCAGAACAGCCTGAAATATACACGATCTGGTCCCATACTGAAGAAGTTTGCCATCCTCTCATCCAGACCATAAAGAGAAGACTGGAGAATCGAGGAAGAATATGTAGGAGCTATCGGACGTGCAATACTTCCTGCTACAGGAAGAGACTGTCTCAGAACTACCCGGATTCACTGGTAGCAAGCAAAATAGTAGTAGTAACTGCTGTAGAAGCAAGTGATCACCTAAAGAGAACAACATCAAAGAATGAACTGTAGTTGGCTTATTTGTGGCCAAGAGGAAAGATCCCATTGAAAGGAAAGGGAAAGGGAAGAGCAAATAAACATAAAATTTCGTATTATCAACCAAGGTAAGCAAGTAATGCCATTTTCATGCTTTACAGGTCTGTATTTCAAGGCAATAACAAAATACAGAAATTAATCAGGAGAGTTGCATACTATTATTAAAAAATGTACATGTGTGCACACATCAAAGATGTTGACACTAACTGTAAGACAACTCAGGCAGAGAAAATCGAGCCTAAAGAAGCCAGCAAAATCTAGTCCTCTGATTAGCTGAAAGTAGATGTCAGCCTCTTGGGAATTATATGCAGATACACAATAACACCCAGCCTACCCGGAGATAAACATTGGAAAATGTTCTGCCCTGGGTGGCAAAGCCTTTGGGAAGATGAAGGCCACAGCACCTTCCCAAAACAAAAAGTCCTAGGAAACATCAGGGCAGAACTATTTTCATGAGGAAGAAATTCCTGACTCTGTGGGATAAAGTTGCCAAAGCTACAAAATCTCCTATCATTTCCTCTGCATAGGCTTGGCCACCCATGTACGGAGGCACCAAATGCTAACCTCTGAACAAGCATGCATAATTTGTTGGAGTCTATAATGCGTAAGTCTGTAAACCACATCGGTTATAATTAACATAAAATCTCCTCCATTCTCAAATTTAGAGTAACTTCTCTCATGCCTCAACTGGAGACGACAGAATAAGAATCAGGCTATTGAGTGACTGTCAGAACTCAGTGTCTGAGGTTTCCGGACTCCACATTCACGCAGCCACACAGCACAAACTTAACGTGGGAGCAAAGCACACAGTACACATTCACATGCAAAGGCTGCTCCTGCAGAACCTGAACTTCCCACAGGATGATCGACACTGCCCTTCATTTGGATGACACGGACTGTTCTCTCATCAATCTCTGGTAAAAGACTAAGTAGTGCAGAGAGCAACTTACACTTTAAATGAAGCTAATGGAATCCAAACAGACATATTAGCGGCTACTATCTCCAGGGAAGAAAATTCTTACCCATGTATTATGTGCTAATTTTGGAACCAATGGATACCCACTGAGACATTCAGTTCATCAGATTTATTCTGCACTGACACTCTGAATTGTGCAATTTCTTCATTGATGCTGCTTTCATGGTTCCGTCATCATTACAATGCACTTGGGAGAGAGACTAGGGAAACGGGATGGAAGCTCTGCTCCAACGCACATATGGTTGGATACATCAAAAGCAGGGAGGGATGCAAGGTTGAAATTAACTCAGTTCAGACTAAAAACATCATTTCTATTGGAACCGAAGCAAGATGCATGAGCTACAGTTCCTGAAGCATTTTGTTGCTTCTTTCAATCTGGGAGAAAATAATAATGATATTCCAAATATTTACGGAACTCTGGATAGTGTAACAGTTTGCAAAAATGTTGGTTTAAACCCATAGGTAGGTATGGGGAGAAAAAAAGACTGGAAGGAAGGGAATTCACTAAAATGGTAAGATTTGCTTACTTCGCGTGATGAAAATATTGACTTTTCTCCTCTATTTTTCTTTATTCAAAGTTTTTTCTAATATGTTTAGGTATTCTTATGTTGTGAAGAAAATATATAATAAATTACATTATATTACATTCACTTATCTAATTTCTTTTGGCATATTTGGGGAAAAAAGAAAGAAAGAGAGCAAATTAGCTTATTTCTTGATGTGAGAGATGGATGTCTGGGAACTAGGTTTTTTTTAATGGTTTTAATAAATAAGAGTAGGCAAAATAATAACATTTTTCTGGCATTTAAGTTTAATATAAATGAGTAAAAAAGGCACAGTCTTACCTTGATGAAATACATCTGCCAAAAATCATTCATTTTTATTTTTCATATGGATAAATAATGTTATTCTCCCAACTCCCTCCATTAATTCTACTTCTATTTCCTTCCTGCCATTTTACCTCCTATTTTTCTGTCTCCCTATCTCTCCCTTTATTTATTATCAAATCAAACAACAAGTGCAATTGTTCAAATATATAAAATAAAGGCATTTGTCTTTTGAGTTAAGAGACCTACCATTTTGTACTTTTATTTTCCATCGTGCTTCCTACTCAGAAATTACATATGTGTGAATTGTTCTATATTGGTCATTAAGATGAGGTAGATATTGTTCTAATTTAAGAAATAGGTAATAACTAGGACATATTTGCAATTAATGAGAATTTTTTTGAAATGTCTATATTACAACTCAACATTTAAAAACACATTTCTCAGCACGTATACGCTAAAATGTGTATTTTAGGCTGTGATAAGTACTATAAGTACAAAAATTGCTTGTGCCTAAAACAATTTGTACTTTTGCATTTGCAATCTTCTTGGCCTATTATAAACAAACGCACATTGTGTAGAGCACATTTAAATGCATTATTTCCGTGCTTAAAAATGTACTCTTTAAAAAAGAGCATTAAAAGAAATGTTAATGTCGCCATTTTACTAATTTCACACAGGCGAAGGGTGAACCAGTTGAAGGTCGGGAATTCAAATAAAACATCCTGTGTTGACGAGATATGTGATCCCGTGTTTTCAGTACAGCAGTGAATCAATTAGGCTCTGCCTGATACTCCATAAGACAAGTACTATGAGACCAAGAAGACATTCTACTATAGATAGCATTGTACGCTTCCAAGTCTGAGAAATCTGTGTGCAAGTTCTACCATTTATTTCTATGGTCTTGGGGATGTTTTCATTTACTCTGAGACTTAGTTTCCTCATCAGTTAAGTGGGTATCCCCCCAAAATACTACTGATCTCATAGGGCTTTTGTAAAAGAAACAATTCACATGAAACATTTCACATAATGACTCTTCTATGCAAGGGCTCAACCAAGGGCATCTGGCCATGGTGTTGACTTTGGCTCAGCCCCACTCATTTATCCCACAAAGCAGAGCCCAGCTGTTTCCAGTCCAGAACCTGTTTAGTGGCTTATCCACAATACCAGTTTCCTTGATTTTCTGAGATGTTTCCAGTCCAGCAGCCTGCATCAATATAGCTCTCACTGTATGCACAGTGTCATGACAGGCAGAGCCCCTGAAGGAAAGAAATGGACTGGGGTGAAAAATCAATATAGCAAAGCCTTTAAAATTAAGAATGTTGGGGCACCTGGGTGGCTCGGTTGATTAAGCGTCCAACTTTGGCTCAGCTCATGAACTCCTGGTCTGTGAGTTTGAGCCCTGCATTGAGCTCTGTGCTAACAGCTCAGAGCCTGAAGCCTGCTTTAGATTTTGTGTCTCCCTCTCTCTCTGCCCCTCCCCAGCTTGCACTCTGTTTCTCTCTCTCTCTTTCAAAGTATAAATAAACTTAAAAAAAAATTTAAACTAATAATCTTAATGCTAAAATTCTTCCAGTACACACTGGGCTTCTAATCCTTACCCCTCTATTTCTTACCTTGTCTGCAAATTCCCAATTTGGCCTTTTCCATGGGAAATATTTAATCAGCTTACATGAAAGTTCAATTCAAAAAAAAAAACAAAAAAACAAAAAAAACAACACACACAATCTGCCAGACATTGAAAATTAGTAAAATACTATTTAGAATGTTCAATTTTAACTCCCTAAAAATAGCACAACTTGACCACATTATTATTACCTGGATTTGCCCTTAGCCCAACTGGTCTCTTCCTCTCCTGCAGAGGTAGCACCCTAGAGGTATGAAACCAATCCTATATTTAGTAGGGTGTATTTAGTAGGGTGAAGAAAGAGCCAAACCCCAAGACACACGGAGGGGGCTGCCAGCAGACCCTTCTGCATAGCCGTAGGGCTGCTGTGCTCTCTGAGAGCCATCTCTGGTGGGAGACGTTTTCGTGAGCCTGGGTGCATGCTTCAGGACCCTGCCCAGTACCCATCCCAAGGCGAGGATCGTGGTTTATTCCTACCAGTGACCCAGGGATGGAGGCCCGTGTTGAGTCCCCTCTGGGGTTACTTTCAAAACTCCCTTACCCTGACACAGAGACTACCCTTCTGGATGTCTCTGTGGCACCTCTTCTCCAATTTCTGGGATGCTGGTACCCACTAGTTGACTTTCCTCGGCTGTCACCCACTTCTCGCCATTCTACTCTGTGCACACCAAACTGCCCCAAGCATCACCTGAATCTGCGGGTCACCTCAATCACCATATCCCCACCCCCAACAGTGTGTCCCTTCCCTGTGTCTCAGAACCCCTTGGCCTCTTCCAGGTGCCTACTGGCTTCTGGCTCCTTCCCTGACACAGAGGATCCAGGAACGCACTCGCAGTTACGGTTTTTGAGTCTGGAAGTGTCGCGGTTGGGAAACAGGTAGAAGTCTGATGGCTTTCGTTGTAATGCCTTCAAATTATATGGATTTTTTTCTCCTCCATTAATTTAGTTCTGAATCCGTAAATGCCATCTGGGATTCTTTAAAAGTTTTCTCAATCAGTGTTTGTTGTTTGAAAAATACTTCGACTTGCCTTATTGCTGGCTGTTGAGAGAATTGATGCCCTGCTCTTTGTTCCACTGTGCACCACCTCAGAAGCACTTCTCTGCGTATTAATGCACTGAGAGCGGCATTTTTAACAGATGAGAGGATTGGGAAAGTAGCCCCGAAACAGACCCAAATCAAACAGAAAAAGGATAATATTAAGGCTGCTAGAGATGGAGGTCCTGAGAAATGTTCGTATTCCTTCAATATGAATTATATTTGTATATATGACCAGGAAATATATATGTACATATATCTGCCAGGAATTGTAAGCCAGCCGCCTCTACCTTCCCATAAGAAAGGGAGCTGGAGCCTCAGCAGGGGTAAATGAGCTTCCTGCAGGTTTAAGAAGCTGTTTCCTGATCCAAACCGGGGTGCTTGAACAGTTCCGATAATGAAATGAAATGAATTTTCGACTGCTATAGAAACGCTGTTCAACCAACCCAGGCAAGCATCGCCACTCGTGCTGACACACAAAAAAACGCATTTATCACAGATGCTCCATCTCTTAAAAGTGTTCTTCCGTTTTATTTTAAGCAACTCACTCTCCGACTGGGTCCTTTGCAAAGTTATCCATCAGAACACCAGAAAGAGCGCCTTACCTGCCCGGAACATTTCCTCAAAGTGATCGCAACAAATGCATTTTAAAGCTGGCCACCAGGCTCCGGTCCTTAGAGGACTCAGGAGCCCGGCTGAGCCAGCCCCAGCGAGCTGCCACCTGTATACACAAACATAGGCACTCCCAGGTCCAAACTATTTTAGGAATGTCCCGATTAGAAAGATTTATTTACTTATGCACTCACATTTGTGGTTCTTTCCAAGTCCCTGAGATTTGAACACATTAAAGGTCTGCCACTAAAAATGACCATAAGAAAGCCAAACATCAAACTGAGAAAAATATTTGCAATAAGTGACAGACAAAGGTTTGTTATTTTTTTTTTACAGAAATAGACCCCACCAACCCAGTAAGAAGCAAATAAAACCTTCCATTCTCCTCCCCACTGAACTACAGAAAGCACAGGACCAGTTAGTTTGTGAAAGAAAATATATAATTGGCCAATCAGCACATGAAAAAAACTTTAAATCTCCAGTAATCCGAGAAATGTTTTCTAAAAATTAAAGAGGCATCAACTTTTATTTTTTCAATGAAATTAAATGGAATATTTAGTCTTGTAGATTTAAGAATAGTAAATCTTCTTTAACACTGCACATGGAAGTATGAATTTTGTTTTCTTGGTTTAGAAGTCAGTTTATTTAGACTATATGTTGATTGATCCAACTGGTGAAGAACGGTAAATGATATGATAAAATGTTCACTTTATTATGTTCATTGTTCCAGGCTCTTAAAAACATGTAACATATTTGCTCCTAAAATATACAGTGTTAATAAATTTATAAGAGAAAGACTAAAAAAAATAATAGATCAAAACACTGGTCATGTAAAAATTGTAGACTTTTGGGTCTCTTCATTTTCCCTTTTTGCTTTCCTATATTTCTAAACCTTCTAAAATGATAATTATTTTTAATATTTCCGAGAAAAAAATTATAAAACATGGCATACATGTGTTTAGAAATATACTTACCTACCAGAGTTTTCTTGCTAAGAAGTTGAATGTCTAGTTCTTTGGACAGTTTACAACCCTTGTGTATTTAAACAGTGCATAGGCAAGAAAGATTTCTGGCAACAGAAAGTTACATCTATGTGTATAAGTTATGGAGAATGAGAGCCACATGTGGCCTATCAGCCTCATTACTCTGTAATTATATGTAACGTTGTAAATCCTAGCTTTCAGTTTTCCCCTGGTTTGTGTTTTGTTTAAAAAAGAAATCACTAGCACATCTCAATATACAAGACACTGTCAGTCTACCTTTTTAGAAAATAAACTGAATTTCGAAACGTGGCTTTTGTTTTAATTTTGTGGCCCTGGCTGAACTTCCCTGCAGGGCCCAAGTGTAGAATTCCAAGCGGGGGCTTTGCTTGTCCTCGAATTATACAGAAAGCTTCGATCTACAGTGCCCTGTGTAACTCCAGGATTGAGGAGTACAGCTGGCCCAGGGGAGAGGTCCCAGCATGATGCATCCTAACGAATGCAGAAAACTGTGCGTATGAGGGTGGATTTAGGGAGGGCCTGCAGTATTTCCAGAAGTTCCGATTTGACCTTCATTTAACCAAACCTTATTACCTACACACGTGACCACTGCGGCAGCTCTGAGGACCCGCAAACAGTACACTGTCGATCTTGGAGAAAGTAATTTTTGCCATGCATCTTGACTGTAATGAAATTCTGTATCACTTTGCAACTAAGATAAAATAACCATAGTGCTCACCCAAGAGACTACCTAACCTAGTTTTGGTATCAATGCAAATCTTTGATTTTCATTATGTTAATATGGTGGCCATTCAGTTTTGTGTACATTTCATGTGTGTGTGTGTGTGTGTGTGTACGTGCATGCGTGCACACGCATATGTATGTGGTTGAATATTTTATGACATTATTTTTGTTAATTCTTTGAGCAGTCTCTGAATTGATAACTATCCCATTACATTAAAAGAGGAAACTGAGTCTTAAAAGGGGTTAAATAATTGTACACTACCACAAAGCTAGTAGAGATTAAGTGTACAAGCCTCAGAGACCTACAAAATCCTAATCCCAAACCCACCATTGACTAGCCATCTGACATTAAGAACACCTAATCTCTCTCTTTCCCTTCATGACCTTTTCTCCAAAAAGCTACCTGAACTCTCTATACGGTAAGGGCTTACAAGAGACAAAGATGAACACTGTAGGACCTTTTAGGTTCTTAGTCCAGAACTAGAGAATTGTCACTTCTGCTACATTCTATTAGTCAAAGCAAGTTACAAGACCAACCCAGGTTTAAGGAGAATGAAAACAGTCTAGCTCTTGATTGGAGAAGTACATGGACATAGAGGAATGCAAAGGATCAGTGATGGTCATCTTCACCAACAATCCATTATACCTCTTGCTAATTGTCCCTAGATTACTGTAAGGATAAACATCTCTGTAAACCCTCCTGTTGGGCATAGACTATGAGAAGGATAGATGAGTACTCTTCAGGCTCCTTCCATGATAGATCTGTACAAGATCTAATAGTGGTTGTGACTCTTTTCTTAATTCTTAAATGTTTATAAAAATGTAATCTCTGCTACTACTTTTGAGGGGGATGAGGCCCACACGTGGGGTGAGGTGAAATAGAGAAGCCGGGCTTCAAATCCATTGAGCTGACAAGCTGGCTCATGAGCAGGGGTTCAGTGTAAGATTAGAGATGGGGCCAGAAACCAGCGAGTAGCCAAGATTGTAAGATTGTGGAGAAAAATGGATTAATGGACATGGAGGAAGGGTTTTCAGTATTCCCTGGGAGCTTCCAGAAATACTGAGTAAAAGACTAGCTCTCGAGCTATCAAATAGGGTAAGGGTTTATTGTGATTCAGATTCTAGAAGAACATTTACTCTTACTGGTTATGGAATTCTGGGAAAAACATGCCACAGATGTAAAAGTTCCTGACATAGTGTCTGGCTCAAATTAAGTACTCAAAAAATGGTAAAAGCCAAAAGTGGGTGTGGGAGTTACAGGGTTGAACTGAAACATGGATCCATTAAAGTCCATACTGTTAGCCTTTGTGATATTGAGTGGTTATGATTACAATAACTTTGGGTGGCTTTGAAGTATTCATGGGTATGAATTCACCATTTTAGTTATTTGAGGTTCACACACTTTACTCATGAAATGACTCATTTGCAAGGATGCCCACAAGAATGAAAAAGAGGTATAAGAAAAAAGTTACAAAGCCAACTTCCCATTTGCTCCCAGGTGGACAATAAAATTAAGAGGAACACAGAGAAATATTCACACAGTGGGAAGCTGTGTGGCTTGGAACAGCCATGGGTAATTTGTGAGAAGGCCCAGGCCCCAAACTATCTCTCATAACCTTTCTGCAAATTAGATTTAATACTTAGTGACCAGCAATCTTTGAACATGTAAGTAACCCCAAGCAGTTTCATTTGTACCTTAATGTAAATCAATTTAGCCTAACTGCTTGTTTATGGATTAAGAATTTTCAGTTAAAGAGAAATTGTAAAAGATAGGATCCAGACCTGGATGTGAGGGGACTTTGACCAGCCTGAGGCTGTGGAAGCCAAGCAGGAGATAGTTGAGGGATTCAGACCCAAGAGGGTGCCATAAAGACCATGTCTAAGACAACACGTCTAGCCCATATATTAAGTGGATTTCCCAAGTTTATTAGTTTCATAGAAAATTACTGGATAACAGGTCTATCTTTTCCCAGACTCCTCAGAAGCTTCCTACCTTCACTCCTAGGGTCTTTCCTTGCACTCTTGGAAATACAAATCAAGTTCATTCATCACTGAACTGATATATATATATATATATATATATATATATATATATGATGGGTGTTCTTAACTGGATGTCAGTTATATTTCAATAAAAATAACTTAAGGGGGCACCTTGGTGGCCCAGTCGGTTGATCTCAGGGTTACGAGTTCACGCCCTGTATTGGGCTCTGTGCTGGGTACTTAAAAAAATAATAACAACTTAAGGAAAAGTCAGCTTTTGACATTCAAAGCGTGGTTTTTCTGAGTCTCCATTAAAAAATAGTTTTGAGGGTGAAATAGGTGATAGGGATTAAGAGTACACTTTTCATGATGAGCACTGAGTAATGTATAGAATTGTTGAATCGCTATATTGTATGCCTGGAACTAATATAACATTGTATGTTAATTTTACTTAACTTAAATTATTTTTAAAAAGAAAATAGTCTTGAAATGTAGTCTTGGCTTAAGTAGATGATTGTTTTTGTATTCCCCGAGCTCCGAAGGAGGCCTGTTGACCTAAAGAGTGAAGTTCTACTGTAAGGCAGAGGTGGGAGTGATGTGGTGGGTGTGATCAAATGACTTAGGGTACTGGAGAAGGGAAAATAATAGGTAGGCTGACTGGAATCCTGAAAGCAGGGATCTTTGGAAGAGATCTTCAAATTAGGTTTGAAGGATTTCACATAGTGGCCAAAGAAAGTAGTTTGATAGATAAGTCTGAGGAATGTTCTTGGCCCCTAGTGAACTAAGAATTAAACCTGCTTGAGAGAGGCCCAGAAAGTTCCCTGTGCCTGTTATCAAGACTTACAAGGACTTATAAAGATAGTAGGCCAACATGAGTCTGGGTCAGGACAAGAAGCTTTTGTGTGCAAGGATCTGGCAATTGGGAGAAAAGGCAGGAATCAGAAGCTAGAACAATGGGTGCCATCATGATGCTTCAAGAGACCAGATGAAAGTAGGGTACCCAAATAGAAACCAGTCCAAGGTGCAGACCAGATGGTCACCTATATAGATCTGTGAACATCTACAGACACTACATGACTATGGAAAGGGTGTAGAAATCTAATGACCAAGCATTTACTCAAGAGGCCAAACTATCTAATAATGATGGTCTGATCCTAAAGATGCCAAGACACAGTTAATTGCAGATATAAAGTTAAATTTTTTCTCTTGGTAGACATGGAGGGATTTAAGAAAATTATTAAATAGGTTACATAAACCAAAGACTATATCACGTTTGAATTGCAATGAATATAAATTTTTAAACAGCTTTATGGGTCATTTAGATTTTTCACCCTTTCTATAGCTGCACAGTGTACCCTCTGCACAGAGGCCAGATTTCTGGTCGTTTTCAGAGTCACCAGGCAGCAGCTGGGCAGCCCTCATAAATGTTGCAGTTGTAGCAACCCTCAGAAACTCACTTTACTCCCTCTGACTCTAGAACCCTAGGAAGTTTGGGGCAGTTAACCAGTTCTACATCACCTAGTGGTAGTTCAAGATATAGACTCCCATGTGGCTCCCACGCGGCTTCTAAGCTTCCAATCCTGTGGACATGAGTGAGTCACATAGAAGCGGTGTTGTAGGCACTATAGATGGCTCACTCATTCTTCTTTCTCAATCTCTTTCTGTCATATCTTCCTGTGCTCTGGCGATTAGCAACCTAAAAATTTGCTCTCCGCCTTTCTTGCAGTTAGACATAGCCTTCTAACATGGTTCTGGACCAGAAAATGGCTTGCGAGCATGCTTAAAGAAAGAGAAACTGAGAAAAATAAAAGACAAAGCCTCCATCAAAGAGAAAAAGTCCTTTGTAGTTCCGTCTTTCCCCCTCATTCCATTGTCCTATCCCCCTTTTCCCTACCCAAACCACAGATGTGATATTTATACCTGCGAGGTCATCCTGTGACCATGAGATGACATTAGTGACAAAGATTACATACTCAGGATGGCAAACAGAAACGTGGAATGACCTGGGTCCTTGCTGGCACTGGACAGCCCTGGACTTTGTGAAACAACAAAAAAATCCCTGTAGGTTTTCTTTGCTGTTAAGTTTTCCGTTGTGATAGCCCAGCCTATTCCAGCTAATGAAAAAGGAAGTCCTTGTCATCTGAACACAGACACCAATTCATTTTGCTCTACTCATACCATTCCCTTTTACTTTTATTCATTAATCCATTTGTTCAACAAATATTTACTTATTATCTGTTACATGGCAGGAACTCTTCCGGATGCTTGGGTGACAGTGATGAACCAGACAAAGTCTCTGAACTCCTGAGGATAATATTCCACCTCCTGGAAACTCAGGCTTTGAGTAGACTCTTCCAGCTGAGTCTGCAGTTTATTTAAGATGCACGTCTTTGCGAACTCCACTGATTCACAACACATAGGAGAACTTAAGTAGGGGGTCCGTTTGGAGTGATTGTCTTATTTCATCAACTAAATTGTAAGCTTCTTCAGGTAAAAGGCTATAATTTGTGCTTCTC
The DNA here is from genome assembly GCF_023721935.1 of Panthera uncia. Lineage (NCBI taxonomy): Eukaryota > Metazoa > Chordata > Mammalia > Carnivora > Felidae > Panthera > Panthera uncia. Next base: position 20,145,492 of record NW_026057586.1, on the reverse strand, counting down.
TTATGCCTCAGGATTTTGCACTTGATAGTTTTATAATAAAGCCCTTGGATTGTCTAATTTATTGGCCAAAAGGGAGAAATTGTAAATTTTGCCAAAAAAGTACCTTTCCAGCAGACTCTACCTCACTTTCATCCACCATGTGTCCTTCAACACAGTTCAGAAGACAGGATGAGGTCACTTTCATTCGTAGTCACTCTCTGCTGCCCCTCTGGTTTATATATCCTATACGGGTTACGTTGGTTTATGTTGTTCTTGGTTGAAATTTAGTTCATACCACCTTTCATTTTGGTAGAGTCCTGTAAATTTTCTCATGCTTAATGCCATTCCTTTAAGCTATATGTCAGCACAGAGCTTTCTTTGTTCACAAAAATTTCAATAGTGTCTCAACACAAGCAAACACAACTTATGCAGGAAAGTCCATCACTTTTCAGGGAGGTACATGCATGGTTTCCAAAGCACTGTGGCACAATGTAAATGTAGAGAAAAGTTTGTATTAAGAAGATTTTAGTTTCCTAATGCCAAGACAGCTGTAAGCCTGGTCAGAAAACAAAAAAATATCAAGAGGAATGTGTTTGCTTCGAGCAGGCAAAGTATACTGTTCAACATTGATTGGCTATTAACGTATTATCGCTTAACCTCATATTGCAAAGATCCTTCATGTAAATGGTTTGGAAAAATACGTAGGCAATTATTGTTAATATCAAGTAATTTACTGCATGCAGGGATCTCAAAGCCTGTTACAGAGTAGTAAACAGCTTCCTTCCAAGTTCACCATCACGAATGAGAAGCACAGAGAGATTAAGTGGCTTGACAAAGGGCCCACAGCCCATCATAGGCATAGTGAGGTTTCCAGAGGCTAGGAGTCAATGGAACCCAAACGGGAAGCACCATGTTCCCCTAAATCCCTTCCATCACAGCAATCCCATCAAATCTGATACTCTCTACTCTCTTTCATTCCACATCACCCATTCATCAGATTCTTCTCTGCAATCCATTAACCTTCCAAGAGTTGAGCAAACATAGTCAAGGCATCACAATGGATACATGGATATGATGGGATTTGAACACCTGCATGAGGATAAGGGGCAAAAAAAGGTTGGCAGAAACCAATTTTTCCTCGAGTAACAGACTATTTTAATCAGTTTATAGACATCAGGTGACTAGATGTTGTTGACTTGGGCTCAAATGATTCTTCATATTCTCTCTTACTCTCCTTGTCAGTAGATTCCTTCTGGAATTAGTCCCAAGTTGCAGAAACAAACATAGTGAATGTAAAAATTAAAAAAAATAATTTTAAATCTACAGAAACAAAGGAAAGAGGTTCCTGTTACCAGTCAGAGAAAATGAAAAACATCCATCAAGACAGGTACATCTGTGGTGAATGTGTGAGGGCTGTAGGCCCTACACTATGGGACGCAGAGTACCTTTTAAGGTTGACATGACCGACAATTCCGGAAATGGATTTGTGCATACTATTTATTTGAGGAAGAGGGGAAAAAGAGCCATGTGTGAGTTTTTCTACCAGTCTTCACAAAGGGGAATTATTTACTGGGCACTACCTCCTGTTGCCATTGGGAATTATTTCCATATAACAGGAGGTAAGGCACCCTTCATAAGAGTGTCCCAAGTCTTCTGCAGGATAAGCTTGTCTGTTGAATGCTGTGGCCTCACAAGGCTGAGCTTGGAGATCCTCTCATATGATTTCTTCTGACTTTTTTACTTGCCTTTGTGTCAATTCCTTTGCCATGAGGCCACTTGTATAACCTAAATAAAGGAAAGACTTTTGAGCCCACATAGCTAGCAGATGAGACTACTGTCCATCCTCCCAGTGCTTCATAATGCGTTGACTACTCAGGCCAACCAATATAATCCAATGCAGCTCAACAGAACTCTGTGGTAGGTTCTGAGGGTGAGCAAAGGAATGAGACATAAAATGTCTCACCTCCAGGAGCATGCAAACTCCTTCTGCTCTAAATATTCACTGTCCAACATATCTGTACTGTGCATGTGGCATTAAATATATATGGCCTGAGACTGATATAACACTGTATATCAATTACACTTCACTTAAAAAAAAACAAAACAAAATACATATGTATGGTTTTCATTTTTATTTAACTTTTCAAAGGAGGCTCGTCTTGCCTCTTCAATTATGTTGCCCATTCTCAAAGACTAGAAAATTTGCCCTTTATGATTTCCAAAGCACCTGGTATAATTCAAGGCATATAGTAATTGCTACTCTATAGACATTTTTTCAAGCAGCCCATAAAAGGGTATCCATTGCATCTTTATAGGAAGGATTGTATTAGGCTCCTGACTCTTCACTCTAAAACTTCATCTTAGGGGTTCCTATCTAAAGAAGCAAATGTGATATCCACAAGAGATCAGTTTTGTAACCATATACCAGACATTGGAAATTACCACTGTATTATAAATTTGGCATTAATTTGGAATTGCATAGAATTTTCTAATAGCCTTTCCATTTTACTGAAATTGTCTGCAATCTTTATACAATTAATGTAACATGGCCAGAGTCAAACAAAACAGAAGTCATAGGTGTTATATAACACAAAAATCACCACTGAAATATAAAAGGTTATCCGGATCTCCTTTTTCAAAAGAAGTATCATATTGTATAGGATGTTAATAATTTACCAGGGTAAGAAATAAGGTTAAATAGGAGTCCTTACATCATGAGATGTCTCAGAGCCTTTACTTGATTAGAGTGCATTGTGAATCCTTGTGACAAGCATACTTTCTGTTAACATTTCCCAAACACAAAGAAAAATGGGACTCGTGTTCTCAAAATACATGTAGGACTGGGGTTCCAACAAAACAGAAATCGGCTCATCTATGAGGTTTATAAGAGATTGGATCCATCCTTCAAAGAATGTGCAGAACGCGACTCAAGTTCTTTGTCAATGTGAACATCTTTAAAACGTATGTGTAAGTAGAAATTTGCAATAACTTTCAGTTCCACATTGACTAAAAAGTCTTTATTCTTGGGGCGCTTGGGTGGGTCAGTCTGTTAAGTGCTCGACTTCACTCACATCATGATCTCACGGTTCGTGGGTTCGGCCCCATGTCGGGCTCTGTGTTGACGGCTTGGAGCCTGGAGCCTGCTTCGGATTCTGTGTCTCCTTCTCTCTGTCCGTCACCCGCTTACTCACTCTCTCTCTCTCTCTCTCTCAGAAGTAAATAAATATTAAAAAGAATTTTTTAAATCCTTAATCTTATTACAAATTGGTACATGACTTTGCTTTTCTCTAAACACACTCAAACCATCACTCTGATCTGACTTTATATAGCAGAGTATGAACAGCACATTTTCTTACCATCTGGGTTTCCAGAGTATTTAGCTATAGTAGCCTGTATCTACCATTCTTGTGATAACGATCAAAGATTAGTTACATTAATACACCTGATATGAAAAGAACACATTTAGGCACTAAGGTCTAGGCCTTACATATCACACTCAAACACAGAGTGTTTCAGAATAAGTGTTAACAGCAAACAGAAAAACCTGGTGGCGTCCCTAGGGAGAGTTCTTTGTTTTCATGTTTTGTGTTGCTTTTGTTTCCACCTTGATCTTCATCTGCGTAAGTCCCTACTTTTTGTGGAAGAAGTAACATCAAAGCAAAATATCTGGCAGGATTCTTGCTTTTAACAAATTTCTTAATGAAACTCAAAAGTCCCTTTTCTTTCTCCAGTTGAAGATTTATGTGCTCACCCGAAGGTACCAGATGCCCCTGAGTGTTAGGATTCTCAACACCACATGCTCTGATCCTTATTATTTTAAAAACTGAATACACCCCCACCTGAAATAACTACAAAGACTCACTCCCCATCGTGGTCACCAATCAGACCACACCGGGTCCAACCCACCACTCGTTGATCACACCCTGTGTACACAGGGGAAGGCACACACTGCTGCAGAGTTCTCTAATGACTTCCAGAGCTTGACTCTTCACAACATCATGAATCAAGGCGAGCATGTGCTTAGGTTGTAATTGGGAAGTTGCGTCTCTTAATCTTTATTTCTTTTTAATAAGGACTCTGCAGAAAGAAATATATCCAGAGATTTTTGCCACTCAAAGCACGGCCCTCAGACCAGCAGCATCAGCATCTTGTGTGATCTTGTTAGAAATTAAAACCTTAGACTCTGGCCAAACCAACTGAGCTGGAAGCTCCATTTCAACAAGACCCTCAGACGACTTCTGTGCACAGTAAAGTTTGAGAAGCACTGAAATCTGGTCAGATTTCCCTCTCTAGGCTTGAAACCCACTCATTGTACAACTAATGATGTTTTCCTCTCTTACAGAAATCAAACCTAATCAACAAACTGTAGTATTGTAGAAAGTGACACTAAAAAAATTCGACAGTTTTCCCAAAGACAAATATTGGATGTTGTAACAAACAAAGTGCGTGATGATTGCAAAGGTCCTTTAGAAGTATTTCTTATCCAACATTATGCTCATTTACTTTGGGTTGTAGAAGGGCCTGTTGACCTTATGTTATATAATGTAATGGGTTTCTGGCTTTCACAAAAGTCAATCATTTCTGCTTTAGGGAGGTAATAAAAAGGGTCAGAAAAACACCTTTATCTAAAGAAGCTTGCTTTGGGGGCACCTGGGGAGCCCAGTCGGTTAAGCGTCCAACTTTGGCTCAGGTCACTGTCTCATGGTTCGTGAGTTCGAGCCCCATATCAGGCTCTATGTGGACAGCTCAGAGCCTGGAGCCTGCTTTGGATTATGTGTCTCCCTCTTTCTCTGCCCTCTCTCACTCACACACACACATACACACACACACACTCTCTCTCTCTCTCTCTCAAAAATAAATAAACATTAAAAAAAAATTTAAAGCAGTTTGCTTTATGTCCTACCTCCCCATTCCCATCAAATTGCTTGGATTTTGGGGAAAAGATTATTTTAAGCCAGAGACTTGAACGAGTTTGGATAGTACCTAAGTGGTGTTTAGCCCTCTAGAGATAGACACTTACAGCAGAGTAGGAAAGCTCTCTGATCTCCATCTCCTGGTGTGACATTTTTGCTTTGCTAATTATTTTCAAAAATCCCCAAATTAGGCTTAGCTCAGAGAAGAGAGTCATCCACTGATTTGAAAAAGCGAAGGGCTAAAGAAAATGAAACACAGCTTTAAAAAAGCTTTCAATTTTTTAACAAACTTCAGATTTTGTATATTCAGTTTTGTTTGACCCCTTTCAAATTAGGCACTTTAGTAAATTAGACACACGTTTATTCCTGTGGTGTTGTCATTGCCAGAAACATATTTTTCTAACTTATCTTTGAAAACTGCCCTCAAAGAAATCTTTTGAGCATCACAGGAAAATGGCATGGTTTTGTTCTCATTGGTTATTTTTAATTTTAAATATTGCTATCCAGCCTGATTTCCCATCTTATTTCCCAAAGTTAACCTCCAGTGGTCTCAAATCATTCTTCTAAAATTGAGAAACCAACTCTAAAATGCATCTTGCCCCATTTGATTTTTAAAACTTTGTGCCTGGCCACACGGAATTTCAAAGCAGTTTGGGCCCACAGCAAAATGAGGACATCAGCAACTTCCTTGGTTTCTCTCTGTGAAGATAGAAAATACTCAGAGGAAGATGTGATACTCAAGTGTCTGTAGGAATTCTGGTAGGTTTTTGCAAATTCAAGCTACAGGCATGCCTCATCATGTACTGTCGCCAACAAATTTTGTATAGGTGACTTATGCGGCTGGTAAGCTCTCTTAAGATTTCTCCGTCCCTCAGAAACCCTCCGTCCCCACTCCTCTGCCCTAGCTCCCTACAGAGTCAGCCAGGAATGAAGGCCATGAAATGTCACAGAGGGAGGAGCCCACTATGTGAATGTGTGTGTGTGTGTGTGTGTGTCCCACTATGTGAATGTGTGTGTGTGTGTGTGTGTGTGTGTGTGTAGAGTCAAGGCCAGGGCAGCAATGGTGATGTGCAGCAATGCAGGGCACCATGTACTAGTTCCATTGTGTTGTGGAAAGTATAGCCCTGCTCTGGGGATGCCCAGCACCACCTCCCAGTTCCCCAAAGGCGAAAAGTTGGGTGAAGATCAAGTGGGAGATCCCAGTGTTTGGAGTCTGTCAGAGGTTAGAATCATTCCTGAGATCTCATAGACGACTTGTCCATTCCAAGCATCAGCAGAGACGAAACTCTTGAGAGTCCTTGGAGTTATCTGTGTACACTTTTCAGGTGTCTGCATGGTCTGGAGGAGAGAGAAGGGACTACCTCCAGGAAGCCTGGAGTCAGACGACCTGGATTCAGATTCTAGCCCTGCCGTTTTCAAACCACATGATCTTATAATTACCACTCGTTCTACACAAGGAATGCTGAATATTGTTACTAACCACTTCTCCAACGAATATTTAAGTCTCAGAGGACATAGCAATGAAGAAAATTCCTATCTTTGATAATTTTACTAAAGTGATGACAGTATGCATTCACTAGGATCTTATCTATACCTGGATCTATTAACATACTACGCATACATCACACATCTTAATTAATTCTCATAAGAGTTCTATGAAACAGGTATTCATTTTATTTACTTTACATTTGAGAAAATTGGAGTTTAAAAGGTTAAACTACTAAAGTTTACAACACTAGCAAGTATCAGAGGTGGAGTTTCAAACAGATTGTTTTTGTTCGCAAAGCCTGAATCCTACTAAAGCACTGACACCATTCAATAGGTAATAGGGAAAAGCAAGGTTCAAGTAACTACTGAGCAAGATAAAATCTTGAAAGCCTGTTAAAGCTACAAATACGTCCTAAAAGGGTCAGAAATCACCCAAGTGCCTGAGAAGGAAGAAGTGCATCCATATTTAACTGAAGAAGTTATCCTGAAGTTATCCTGAAGAATGAGATGGCAGGGATGGATTAGAAGAGCTTTCTAGATTAAATATATATATATATATACACACATATATATATGTATATATATACATATATGTATATATATATGTGTGTATATATATATGTATATATATGTATATATATATGTTGGGTATATCATTATTTATTTATATATATAAATAAATATATATATATTTATTGGGTATATATATATGTTGGGTAAATCATTATTTATTTATATATAATGTTTAAATATATAAATATATAAATATATAAATAAATAATGATGATATAAATAAATAAATAAATAAATAATGATGATCTTCCTTGCAGGAATTTATAGGAAATTGCTTATACTTTTCTCCACAGAGCTCAAATAATTGCCCCAGCTTTATTCTAATTAGCTTTCTCCCTTGTGAGGAAAAGAATAGGGTACTAATTTTGGTCTCTCATTTGCAAAAAAGGAAAATGACAGTTTAAATAAATTTCCTAGATCCTATAGAACACCAATAAAACAAAACAACCACCACAGGTTTGGATCTGGGACTCCATTTTAGTCCAACTGTCTGTGAACATAATCAGCCTCTTATTTAAGCACAGGACTAAGTGTGGCCTGTGTTGTGCCCTTTGCAAATACATTGCAAAGTCATGCACATCTTTCCTGTTCCTTTTTAGAAATGTAAAGCTTTCTCAGGAGGACTGTGGGGTCATGTTCAATTTTTGAAAATGAGGTGGAAAATTCACTGTTCCACAGTTGCCTCAGTAAAATGAGGATCACAGTATATGGTTGCAAAAGCTTATTTGGGGTTATTGCATTGGTTCATCTCATCTAGAACCTTACTGCAAGTGACTGATGTCTACAAGTATGCAGGGAAGTGACCACACGGTAAGGTTAACTTAGCTTCACTGAGCCATTTGGCCACTCAGCCAAGACAAAAAAAAGGTTGTAACAGGAGTGTGAAAATGACCATAGTTTTCATCCATTTTCTTACCACCCAGGATGTGGGCCAGTCTGTCAAAAAAAAAAAAAATGCATGGGCTGGTGCCCATAAATGATTATTTATGAAGTTATATGGCAGTCACGGCCAATTGTCTTCTCCACCTTCTTCAGTACAGAAATACTTTATCTGATCATATAGCCACCCGGGGGGAACAAAGAAAGATAAAGACTTCGGGCACCTGGGTGGCTCAGTCCGTTAAGTATACGACTCTTGGCTTTTGCTCAGGTTATGATCTCACAGTTTGTAAGTTTGAGCCCCCCATCAGGCTCTGTGCTGGCACTGTGGAGCCTACTTGGGATTCTCTCTCTCTCTTTCTCTCTCTCTCTCTCAAAAATAAATAAACATTAAAAAATTGTTTAAAAAAATACAAAGACTCTATTTCCCAGCCTCTCTTGCAATCAGTTGAGTCAGGCAGCTAAGTTCTGGCCATTATGATAGAGGCAGAAACTGAATGTTCACCTTCCAGGGAGCATCCTTAAAGGTAGGAAGCAGATCCCCTTCTCTCCTTGCCTCTCTTTGCCTTCCTAATGGCTGGAATGTGAGCATCATAGCCAGAGCTCCAGCAGCCACTTTAAGCCGTAAGAATCACTGCAGTATAAAAGCCACAGATAGAACAAGATAGAAGATAACTTGATACTATGTCCTGCCCTACCAGCCCTGGACCTCATGACTTCTTTCAGGCATATTACTTCTTCTACTACTCATGGCTGAACATTGCAGAAGCTGGAACAATGTTTTGGGCACTACAGTGTACTTCTCAAGCAGGCAGAATAAAATGTCTTTCTCCTGGTTTCTCTAAAGAGTTGCTACTGTAGTCATTATTAGCTAGACCGCTTAATTGGCAATTAATCAAGAACTATCTTTTGACATTTTCTGTTGTCATTGTTTTAAACTCATATTTAAAGCATCGATTACAATTCAACTTGTGTACTCCACGTATTAAACCTGTTTTTTCTTCTCAACTAAATTGAAAGCTGCCTCATTGCTGAGTTTCACTCATGAATTCCAGATATTCAAGTCTCAGTGATAACTTGGGGATACATTTACCATCTGTGTTAAAATTTGAAACACACTTTTTGTTTTCAGAGATGGTCTGTATACAGAGTGTTACTGCAAAGCAAGGTAGCATGGGGTTTAAGAAATTGTTTTAAATCCCAGAAATATTAGTAGGTGAGTAACTTAGCCTCACTGTGCCTCAGTTTACTTGTCTAGAAGATGAAAATAATAGCTGACAATAACATAGATAAAAAAATAATCATATAAAATACGATCTGAGGAAGTGGGTGCTACAGTTAGTCTCGTTTACAGGAAAGAAACTAAGATTCAGAGAAAGCAAACTGCTTAAGGTCACAGAAGTAAGCCAGGAGTGGCAGCAAGAGTCCCATCCTGGCATCCTGTTCTTTTCAGCAAGTACTGCTTCCATGAAGACGCTGCAATAGCAACACTGATGTTTCTGCCCCAAACCAACTCTTCTGGAATTTTCCGTTCATGCCTATTACTTCTATTATTCATTTTTCACTGCCTTGCAATTTCATTCTGGGGGAAGAATTCCATATAAGATACCTTTGTCACCCAAGCCCCTTTCAAACAGTCAAGCGACAGTTTTGTTATGGATGATGTCCTTGTGTTGGAGAGCATTGCAAACTATGGATAACAAAAGGAGGCGCCAATTGTAGTGTTATTTTCTACCACAGTCCAGGTCTTCTTATAAAAACAAGAATATGACACAAGTAACACGTTGACCAATGTAATTTGTCATGGACATTCTAAATATTAAAACAGTTAGTCACATAATCATTAAGACATTGATATTTTATTCATTATCTCTGCTCCAGTTTTAACAAGTAGAGGTTCATTTTATATGTTAAATGAATTATGTTTCCCTTGTCTAGATTGGAAGGAAATTTTTTTAAGGGAATGATCAAGAAATAAATTCCCAATCTGAGCCACAGAAGATTTATCTAAAAATTACCTTGGGACTCCTTACATATCCTATTTTAGTGACCTCAAGGAGTAATATGTAACTATTTATTAATCACTATTTAAATGGCAAGAGTATGGTCTCAGCCTCTAGCAAAATCAGTTTGAGTAAAAAGAAATTCAATATTTAATAATATGATTGTTAGGATCTATCAGTGACTACTAAAAGTGTGTACAATTTTGGAAGCAAAATAGTCAATGTGAAAAATTTAAATTAGAGAAAAATGAATTAGTAACAGGTAATTTATATTTATAAAACAGTCTTCACTATTCAAAGGCCTATCATAGATTCACTCTATAAAAATATGCACTTTAAGGGCCTATTTACAGATGCAAACTTTCTACAAGATGGAAATTGCATTCAGGTTAGCTCCTTTTTTAACCAGAGACCAGAATAGAATAATCACAACAGGGTCTTGCAGTTACATAGCATTTTATAGTTTATAAATGACTTTGGCCTCTATTATTTTATTTAATTCTCAAATGAATTCCAAAGTAGTAGTATTATTATCCATCCCCATTTTACAAAATAAAAAAAACCAAGGATCAGAGAAGTAAAGTCTCCTTTCCAAGCTTCCATAAACAGTGAGTGGCTGGCCTGTTTATTCTGGGTCCAAATCTAATGGTCTCCCTAATAAAATATGCTTCATAATCCTAGCATAGATCAACTTTCAAGTCCAATATCTGATTTTCCTTTCCAGGAAAGGCCAAGTGAGGAATACCATAATTGGTACATTGTACGAATATTTTAAGATACAACCTATTTGTCTCCAGTCTACCAATAAATAAATAAATAAATAAATAAATAAAAGAATGCACATCCACCAACTCTACTCTGGAGGCATGTATATTCCTTATGGGTAGGCACAAGTCTACCTTTACCTCAGGAGGGACAAGGAGAAATAATCTGAGTTTATCTGGAAAATACAGAGTCAAGGACCTTGATATTTTGCACCAATCAAAAGAACAATCCAGAATGGGCAAGTTCTCCCTTCCACAGACACTGGGGTGCACATTCCCTTTCATCAACACTCCCACTAGTCTCTTCTCTAAAATTAAATCCTGAGTGTGCAGCCTGTGGACATCCAGTGACTGGGCAGGCACATGGGGAGCTGTCCCAGATGATCTGGGCCCAGGTGCAGAATAAACTAATGCTTTTCCTAATGTGTTCTCCTTTTTAATAATAATAAAAAGTTACAATTACTTTTTGAATAATTTTTTCCCCATTTGGATAAGTGCAGTTCATGAACGTGGCTCTCCTTGGTCCAAAGCACACCATTCACGCCTGTTAATGACCGACCCCCATAGTTTAGTAATCACAAACTAATCTCACCTTGGTGGATGAATATTGACAATCATCTCACTTATAAAGACTATTTACTATCAGTTTTTCAAATTAGCAGTTGATTGGCATTAAGCATAACTTCTTTTAAGGGGCAGTGTCTTTGTATACAACTAATTAAACTAGGGAACTCATCTGTTCAAAAATTGCAAGAATTAGAATTGTGAAAAAATAACACTTTTTGCCTCAAAATTGCTATACTCATATGAACAAAGTTTCTATATAATGTGATGAAATAATTATTGTAATTAGCATCTTAATTTGAATTTAGATGCAATTTGTTTTTTTTTTTCTTTTTAGAAATCTAAATTAATTCCCTGGGAAACTGATGAGAATTTTTCAAAGTAGAAATAAATGCCTATAATAAATCAAGAGATAAGGGAACAGGCAGAGATTATTCTGCAATTAAAGTTTACTAAATTAATTCCACTTAAACTCCTTGGAGTTTAATGTGAAAGAACTCGGAAGGATGTGTCTTCTAGGATTAAAAATTCACAGACTGAAAATTTAAAGGCAAAGAAGGGAAAAGAACCACATAATCAATATTTCCCTAAACACTAATCAGAAAATAAATGTTAATATTCCTCTCACAGTTTGATATTAAAAATATAAATAAAAGACACCAAACTTGAGTAAATTAAATGGAAACATGGACAGGTGATTGGAAGTTGAATGTGAATATTTGTTTTACCCAAATGAATGTAAATTTCATTAGTTGATAATTAAAAGGAAATTATACAGACATTACAATTACTGGCAATGGCATAAATTATGAAGCTGTATGGCAAAACAATTTAGGAACCCACATTGCTGTTACTATTGTCAAACTGGTTACCAGAGAAACCTAGAATAAATAATATATTCTGTGACTATGGAAATGAGGCCTTGATGTGTTGCTAGGCTGTTAAAGCTAATGTCATTGTATAAAACAATAATGTTAAACATTATTAGTTTTTTAATTATGTCAGTTAATTAGAATTGTTCCTGTTAATTGCCTATGATTCATCTCCAGATGAAAAATGTTCAAGTAAGAGCTTTGGCTTTTTCTCTCCTAACACACCATCTAAAACATGGCCTGAGTTTCGTACGCTGGGTTTTACAAATACCATTAGCCTGGGCAACAACAGTAATTATGGTCAAAATCACCTCTGATAAAGGTACTTTAATAAAAATATATTATTAAGGCAGGTACTCAACAATAAAGAGCCATCATTTTATTGCTATGGACAAATGTTGGTTTTATGTCTAAGATTTTCACCAGCAAATTAAAAGCAAATGTAATAAGGATAAATTAAAGACTTTCTGACATTTGTCTAGCCTACAAATACCAAAATGTTGAACTTCTATGAATCCTCAACTTCTTCCCTTATTTTTCATGACTTCAGGAAATATTTATATTTTCCTAATTTTACTCATCCAATATTCATTGAGCACTGTAGTATATGATAAAGACCACAATCGGATATCCAACTGTGAAAATGTTCTGAGCCTGCCCTTGTGGAGCTTAGAGTTTAAGGCCACAAAGGCATCAATATACCCTTCACAATTGTAGACACCATCAAAACTTTTCAGTCATATCATAGAGTCATGACCAGAATATCAACAAACTAACTCTGACCTCCTCAGGTTTCCTCTTATGGAATAAGAACAGGAAACTTCTTCATGAAGTTTCATCCATTACTGCATTCTTAGTGCCTAAACAATGGTTCATGATAGATAGGTGTTCACTTAATATTTGTTGAATGGGTGAATTATCCATTGCTGAACATGAAAGCAATATAAAATCAGCATCTCAAGACAGATTTTGTTCCTTGGTTTTAAATGTTCTCAGATTTAAAATTTTCTCAGTATTACACTAAGAGAATTTGTTAGTGTTCTCAATATCACACTTTTGGAGAGTTTACACCAAAAAAAAAAAAAAACATTTAAAAATAGGTTAATTAATTTTTCAATGACCATAGTTTAGAATTAGGTGCAAGAAAACGTTACAGAATTTGTGTTTGTGTTTTGATGAGAAGTCCATGCTTTTAAAACATCTAAAGTTTTTAGTGTGAGAAGAGATTTCAGAAAGCAATTTTCCACACTGCAATGACATGGCATCCGTGATATGATTGCTCCCTCTTCCTGCAATATGTAGTAGCAAGGGAGACTCATTTCATCAATGAGCAGAATAATCAGGACAGGCCTTTCTACTCCACCAGCCACCTGCAAGGTACGCCCATCAAGGAGCTTCCAAAAGTGTTCACCACGCATCTGTGGGGTAGCTTGATTTATGGAAGACCCTGGTTCACCAATCCTCGCCTAGTTTTGAACAAAGCTAGTGTCCCAGCTGTTACATTTCTATTGGGCTTTAATGAGAAGAAGAATCTTCTGTTCCTAATCCACTTACTTGAATTGGTTACAGTGATTTCAATTCAGTGGCAGGAGGGTCTGACTAGGACAATGAAAAGATGCTGTAACACCTGCAAGTTTCTGGAAACCTTCACATGTCATGTGCTTTATCTGGAATCTGAACTGATGGGTAGGGATGGATTCTTGCGGAAACCCACTAATCCTGCATCACAAAGGAAGCATTAAGACGGTTTGTTTAAGGATAAAGAAAGGACTAGACAATATTAACACACAGAATACTGGACCCTATACACATTTGTACCTTTCTAGACAACTTTCCAGTTTGTTTCACATGCTATTCTGTAGTCAGGCTGCCAAACAGACTTTCTGTCCCTCCAAAGATGGCCTCGTTCCTTAAAGTTTCAGTTTTCGTAATTTGGCTGATTGGAGAACTTGGCTGAGCAAAGCATCATCAGAGATGATTTCTCTTGTTGTGAATTCAAAAGGCTGTAGCGCACTGCACAAATGATCCATTAGCGTCCATTGTCTAGAGTTCAGGAAAATACCTTCTGCAGCATTGTGCACTAATGTGTGTGGCTTTTTTCTTTCTCTTTCTTCTCCTTTGATGGGAAAGCATGCTGCCCGACATATACAATGGCCAGCTTTTCAACACGTGAACACTTTATTATGATTAACTAAAGTTGTGGGAGAACTGTCATACTTCAAAAATGCTCAGAGAATTCTGGCAATGGCAAGAACAAGCTCCAAAAAGACTGGAAAAAACTGCAGTGTTTCTAAGTTTATTGGGATAACATAAATCAGATAAAATCACAAGAGAAAAGAGAACCAACTAAGAATTTGGTGTGCATGGTAACTTATTTCCAGGTAGGTGAGATAGAATAAAACATTGCCAACTCTGTAAGCTTACAGTTCTGTTGTAAAAACAAAAACTTAAAACAATACATTAAAAGAGATAATAGAGATAAATAGAGATATAGAGATAAATAGATTGATGGAACAGAATACTGAGCCCACAAGTAGGCTAATAGTTATATGATATGTGGACAATTGTTTTTCCACAAAGATGTAAAAGCAGTCGGTGGAGAAAGAATAGTCATTGCAACAAATGGTAAAAAAAAAAAAAAAAAAGGATTTCCAAGATGCAAACAAAACAAAACAAAAAAAACCCAAAACCCTTCATTTCAATCTTTACCTAGTACCAATATAAAAATTAATTCAAAATGCATGATAAAACCTAAATGTAAGACCTGATTGGGGGGCACCTGGGTAGCTCAGTAGGTTAAGCATCCGACTTCAGCTCAGGTCATGATCTCACAGTTTGTGGGTTTGAGCCCCATATCAGGCTTTGTGCTGACAGCTTGGAGCCTGGAGCTTGCTTTGGATTCTGTGTCTCCCTCTCTCTCTGTCCCTCCCCTGCTCGCACTCTGTCTCTCTCTTTCAAAAAGAATAAACATTTAAAAAATAAATAAAAGAAAACATAGGAAGAAATCTTTGTGACCTTGGGTTAGGCAAAGATATAATAGATTTGACACCTAAAGCATGGATAATAAAAGAACAAATTGATAAGTCAGACTGTCAAAACTGAAGATTTCTGCTTTTCATTAAGCAAATGAAAAGACAAATCACAGAGTAAGAGAAAATATTTGCAAATCATATATTTGCTAAAAGACTCATATCTAGAATATATAAAGAATTCTCAAAATTGAATGATAAGAAAACAACCTATTTTTTAATTAAAAATTTTTTTAGAGAGACAGAGAGAGTGTAAGTGGGGGAGAGGGGCAGAAGCAGAGAGAGAGAGAGAGAGAGAGAAAATCCCAAGCATGCTGTGCATGGAGCCTGCAGCTTTGTGAAAGAAGGAAGACAAAAAAGAGAATGTACTTATGATTCCATTTGTATAAAGTTTTAGTGAATATAAACTGATATGTAGTGACAAAAAAAAGCTGTAGTTGTTTGGGGAAGGGGATACAAAGAGAGGGAAAGGGACACAAAGAAACTTTTGGAAGTTATGGATGATATACTCATTATGTTGATTGTGGTAATGGTTTCCAGGGTATACAAATATGTCAAAACTTACCAAATGGTACACTTTCAATATGTACAGCCTGCAGAATAATATGTCTGTCATAATATGTATGTCAGTTATATTTTATTAAAGCAGTTAAAACAAAACAACAACAACAACAAAAAACAATGTATGATGAACTTGGAAGATGATGATCTGGGGACTCTGCATTGTAGGAATTCTAGCTGGATCAACATACAACATGGTCAACATGAAAGGTTTTCCAGAGGATCTGGCACCGACCTGAACGCATGAGAATTAATCACAGTACAGATCAGTTCATCGAGTAGTTTTTGAGCACCAGCTACGTGCAAGACTCTGTGATAGGCATGGTTTCAAGGAACCTGTTGTTTAATGGGGTAGACAGAGACATAAATACTAAACTTCAAGATTAGTTGGAGTAAGAGCTGGCTAGGAGTTTGTACAGAATGTTCTGTACATGCAGGAAGATGGTTAGCCTTACCTGGAGGTTCAGGGAAGTCTTCATTTAAAAAACCTTTTGATCTAAGTCTTGTAGATGAGAATGATTAGCTAGGAAGAGAGAGAGAGGCAGAGTCAATGTTCCAAGAAGAGGGAATTGTATGAACAAAGATTTGAAGGTGACGACAGTATGGTGCATTCTGAGAACAAATCAGCCAATATCAATAGAAAATAAAAACAGGTGCAGAGTGATACTCATGCATTTATTCACTCAGTTTGTTATTCAACAAATACTTACTGAGTGGTTTCTATGAATCAGGCTACATCAGATCATAAAACAGGTGAAGTTCTAGACTTTATAAAGCTTCCATTGTGAAAAGGTGACTCATTCTGGAAGGTGCCCTTGATAAACCCAGAAAGGCCAATGAAGGACATATTATGAAGAGCCTTTAATACCATTCCAAAGTGCTTAGGCTTTATTCTGGAAGCAAAGGAGAGCCATGAAAAATTTTAAAGAGAAGAATACCACGGTCAGTTTTGTATTCTGAAGCTCATGCAGATTTAGAGGGGTGGGTGCATCTGATGAAGACAAGACCAGAAAAGGGAAAACCTGTCAGCTCACTGTTGCAAGAACCAAGATTGGAAACAGGAGAGTAAAACATCTGAGGGCTCAAACAATGTTGAGTTCAAGTAGAGACACGTTGGCTTTGGGGAAACCAGGAAGCAGAAGAATGTATTCGTCTGGGGCTCACTGGAAAGGTGAGACTCTAGAGACAGACACATCTGCTGAGAACCTCATTCTGGAGAACTGAAGACAGAAGAGACAAATCCCTGCCCCCCACCTTGGTATATCTGTTAGCCACTGGATGCTCACCTAATTTTTGCATAAAGCATCCCTGTCCTTGCTGTTACCAACTCTTATTTACTATTCTTATATAGCTACCCTCAGTGTAGTGTTCTTCCCCTAGGACATGCCAGTCTGAGGCAGTAGGCCCAAGGTTATCAAATCAAGAAATATTGGACTCAGGAATTTTAGAGATAATCACACCCACTTTCTTCCATTTACAAGATTGTAGCTTCAAAACTTTTATTTTGGTTATCTACCTAATCTTTTAACATACAACTATTGGTGCAAATATCCCACTGCATATTTAATAGTCTGCCTTAACAATAACAACAACAATAACAACAAGCAGACATCTAAAAAGAATGAAACGTTATTTATATGTGAATCTCTGAGTATGAGAAAGGGTATTAGCTTCATCATGGTGAATTGGAATCTAAAAAATTTAGACTAATGATGGTGTCGCTTGTCCCAAACTTCTTTAAAATGCCCAGAGATGTAAGTAGTCACTTATTCCTCCCATAAACATCAGACTTGAACTGCCTATCAAAGCCATATCTTACATAGACCTTCTTGCTGAAGCAAGAAACATACTCAAGTGATCATATATGAGACTTGAAACATTGACACAGAGCTAGAGTTCTTGATATGTCAGTAAGCCAGGCTTAGTAGTATCCTGGCCACAAACATGGACAGAGAAACTTCTGGCTGGACCTTTTCATGATCTCATTTCTTTCCTTTTGACAAAAGGAACTTCAGGGTTCTCGGGTGTCAAATGTGCCTCTAATTTCTGTCCTTTGCTGAGCATGGCCTAAAAAATCTCCGCTGGGGCAAACTTAAAATTTAATCAATAAATGTAGCAGTTATACATTTCATACTGACTGAGTGTTGGGATGGGACAGAAGATTTCTGTGTTTGTGGAAACTGTAGAAACCTAAAGGAGCCCAAGAAAAGACAGTCATGTCCATGTCTTCTATCTCCTGTGAAGGAAATTCCAGCATCCTTGATAGAAAATGGCTTTAAAAAAAAAAACAAAAACAGGGAAAACAAACAAAAAAATCACTCACAGCCCCGCCCCAACTTTCTGAGTTGCAGTTGTGGTTGTTTTGATTGTTACTGTTTGGTAGTGATAGTGGTACTTCTCCATCTCCTCCCCCTCCTCCTCCCCCTCCTCCCTCTCCTCCTCCTCCACCTCCTCCTCCTCTTCCCCATATGTCTCCATATGCCTCTCTCATTTAAGTGAAAACAAGGGGATGTTATTCAACCTACATTTCAGGGACCCTATGTAACTCTCAATGCCAAAAGCAACCCCAAAACAATGTAAATATCATTTTGTTTCCCTCTCACACAGTCAATTTTATTTTTCTGGACATGCATTGATATGCTAGGTGATACTTTTGATTCTCAATACCCTTCTGATGGCAAGGAGGTTTAGGATGCCTTATGGGATGCCCAACACAACAGCTTACACACAAAGCTCTCACTGACTGATAATGTGAAGGCTCCAGGTCAGAAGGTTGCTACCTGAAGTCATAGTTTTTGCTAATGTGTGGAACCCCTTCCATCCTGTACTCTAGTACTAATGTAAGAACAAGAGTCTGGCGTTCCTCTTCACTCTTGTAAGTGGCTTTCTTAACTATAGTATTTTCTAACCTCTTCTGTTGAATACTTTACAAATATAATTTATGTCAGGTTTGTTTTCTTTATTTTTGAAAGAGAGAGAGCACAAGGTAGGGAGAGGTGGAGAGAGAGAGGGAGACACAGAATCCAAAGTAGGCTCCAGGCTCTGAGCTGTCAGTGCAGAACCCTATGCAGGGCTCAAACCCACGAACCCTTGGGATCCTGACCTGAGCTGAAGTCGGACACTTAACCAACTGAGTCACCCAGGTGCCCCAAATTTGTGTCAGGTTTAGATGAGCCAAAGCATATTCACTTTTTACATTTGTCAGAAGTCTTTGACAAAATACTCACAATTCATTTCTTAGCTCAGAGCTTCATAGCAGAGAATGTTTCTAGGTACTAAAATACTGCTTTTGAACTGCCTTTAACTAGGGAGTCAGGGGAATTGTTATAGCATTTGAATCCAGAAATTATAGGTAGCAGTTCTTCTCAAAGTGTATATCCTTTCTAAATGAAGTAATCTTAGGAAATACCTTCAGCTTATGCAAAAATTCAATCACCATTTTGGAAAGAGAGTCTGAAAAACTTCACAAGTACCGGTGCCGATGCCCTTTTTGGAATTACAAGGATCAGAAGGCATCCATCCACTCCAGTAAGCATATATGCTAGCTTTATTCAGCATGGCAAGGGAAACACAGCACCTCCCATGTAAGCTTATTCAATGACCGAAGTCCAGGATCTGGGTCTACGGTCCGTATCAGTGAAGCCATTATACATTTCTAACATCTTCTACAGTCAGACATAAAAGGAAATGGCCTTTCATTGTTTCTCACTGATAGTTCCCGAACACAACAACCCAGGCAATTGAGGAAGATGAAAGATTAAATAACCAAATGCCAAATTACAATTTCCATACTTCGATCTTGACGCTCTTCTATGGGATTGGGCTCTTTAATATTCTCCAATGCCTGTGACAACTACTCTCTGAGTGTTGGAGACGCAATTTCGATCTCTTTTTCTGAGTCTTTGTACCTTTTAGTCTAACAACAAAGAGGAACAAAGATCCTAATTATACCCATAATCATTATTATCTGAAGAAGTTCCTAGTAATTAAATTTTAAAGAAAATTTATTTAATGAGCTTTCTACAGTCACATCCAAGCAATACACATTCAAGTAGATAGTGATTAGTATGAAATAGCACTAATTTGAATGACTTGTTAAAAGCTCCTACTTCACTACTATGTTTTTAATAATTGTGTAATTACATAGAGAATTATTCCTGTAAATATCGCTTGTTTTATATAGCATGGAGGACATGAAGATGTGTTCTATCTGGAGCAAATTTCCAATATTTTGAAGCTGTGTCTTCTTGTGTCAGCTAAAAAGTTAATATGTACGTCTTAATTACACAAACACACACATACTCTCTTGCATGGAATATACACCTTTCATTTGCATGAGTTCAGAATAAGTGCTTAGCTTAGAAGCAGAGATGGAGGGAAAATAAATCTCTGAAGGAGTGCATGGTCATTACCAGTGAATGGAAATGAAAAGCGTATTTCAGTGAACATCTCCTAATTATCCCATAAGAGAGGCGCGATAATTGGCGTAGACGATATCGATGTTGTCGCGTCTATATCATTTCCAGTGATTCATGGAGCTTTAGAAATGTTATCATGTAATATTGTACATTTGTTCTTTTTATTTCAGGGCAAAATAAAGTGCCGATCTTAAATACAACTGTAGAAAGGGGAACTGCCGCTCAAAGCGGACCTCATTCATTTGAATACTTTCTCATATCATGGGACTAAGGTAGTAAAGGATCCCGTGTATACTCAAATAACCAATACAGGAGACAATGAGACCAAAGGGACATATACTGTTCAAGCACTTGGAGATTAGGTTCAAATTCCTGCTTTACCTCTAATTAGGTGGTGTGATCTTTAGCAAATTACTTGCCCTCCTTTGGCCTCAGTTTCTTCATCTATAAAATGAGAAGATTAGAGATCCAATTTCTAAAGACACTTCCAACTCTCAACTGCATTTTCCCCAATATGGCTCTATAATACCTCCCACTAGATTTTATAAATAGGAAGAACTTACTAGATATATTCCCCTCTTCCTAAAGTTCAAAATAAAAGGAAGTGTTTATTACCTTCAAGAGGAAACATTTGAACATGAAGTATCTAATGCAACTCAAGGTACCCAATATATTAATATTTTATTCAATATATCAATGATATGATGTTATATTAACTTGATAAATGGGCAATAACAGGTTACAACAAGGTTAGAATGGAAAACTAAATAAATGTGACATAAAGTTTTGATGTCATATAACTAAAATTAAAATGACCGTGATTTCCTCTTACCAAACCTTCCTTTCCAACCTTACACAATTTTATTCTTGTGAGAAAAAACCTGAAATCGAAAGAAAAGAGAGAAAAACTTCCAATGTAATTGGAACTCAGCTCCTTATTGGCTGGCACTTCATCAGCAATATGCTATTGGCCATCATTGGTGCAATCTATAGCCTGCCAAGAGATACCAATCGTTTCAGCGTTCTTGGAGTGGGACGAGGAGAAGTTGAATAACTAATAGCAATGCCCTGGGACTCAATCCCCGAAGCAAAACTACTGTGGTTCTGGCTGGTGTGACCGTCACAGGATCTCTTGGTGGAAGTGTAGGTGATCTTAATCTGGCTACGTGCGATTATGCATTGCTGAAATTCCTCCTCTGGTCAACATAAATATCATCATCCCTGCTGATACCAACACGACACAAAGGAAGAGTTTACATCTCCTGGAAAGTCCGTGGTTTTCCAGAGCTGAAATGTGGGTTTGGGGAGAGGGGTTTTATCACCCATTTATCTAGAGAAGTAAATTTGAGTACAGAGCATCTTAACTGAAGTGCGTAATTCACTTAGACTTTCAGGAATCCAGGGGTGGGTCTTTCGCATAGGAAATAACTCCTGGTTAACTTCACTAGCAGCACAAATCCAAACTCCTGTTGGGTATTTACCTAAGTTTAGAAGAATTAAGGACCTTGTCTCAGGCACTGTCACTTTGTCCTATTTTTTATGATTCTCACTGAATAAAAAAATTTTTTTAACCCTGTAATATAAAAAACCAAATCAGCAGCCATTTTAGGATTCTGGAGATATGCATCATTCAAACCAGACTCCTGAAGGAAAGTAGGGCAAATGGTCTAGTGAAAAGAAGACCATTAAATCATTCCCCTACACCCAGAGTCCATGGAAAAAGGCTGTCCTCCTACGTAAGCTCCCCGGTTTGGTGTGATCCTTTTGTGGAAGCTTTTTCAAGATGTGTAAAGAGTCAAAACGTTGCTAGATAAAAAGACAAAAATAGAACTTCAAAAATTATAGATACTAAGAATTCTGTAGAGTATCTGCCACTTAAGGTTTTCTGCTTCAAGTTCGCTTTCAAATTTATAGTCGAAAAAGATATTAACGACTTTCAATCAAAACGATATTTACAGTTGCTTTAGGTTCAGCAACTGCGATGTTTCACATCACGGCGTTCTAGTCCGTGCACTAATCTTCATTTTTAAAGTGTTTTGTGAGTCCTCAAGATGCAAAAAAAAAAAAAAAAAAAAAAAATTAACATATCATGAAAAGGGCAATTCAGTTGAGGATGAAATTTGGATAGGAGAATTTTCTTTAGTAAAGACATTATTTGAGCAGGCTAGATTCAGGATGAATCACCCTCAGGTTTTCCTGTTTAATTTCAAAAAATAAAGCAGGCAAATTTAAAAACAAGAAGGAACCTGAAAATGAGAGAAGTTTGACAGCAACTCATTGGCGCTGTGGCAGAGTTGCCGTTTTCCCGGCTGATTTTCTTTTCTATGCCCATGATGTGAGAGAAAAATGCCAGCGCAGAAAAAAAAAAAAAAATCAAAAGCTGAAAAAATGGATTTTGATTAGTAAGGAAATGGTACTGATTGTGAATTTGCAGTTCATCTCATTCTTCTGGCTTTCCTTTCAAAAGCCTTTTCTTCCATGTTTTATGCTCCCGGAGCTGTTAATGTACCCTCATTTGTTGGTTCTGTTTTTAACTCCGGCATTCACTACCTATACCTGTACTTCTCCAGCTCTCTTATTACTCGACATCTTTTGATGCTCACAGTTGTCTGGATATGCTTTTTATCAAGTCCCCAAGATTCCCTGAAAGGACGCCTTTCTTCCAGCTCATCCGCATATCTAATAGCACATTTAGCTTCATTCAGTTCAGTTCCACAGGCCTTCGCCGAGCAACCTACTATGTGCTGGGCAGCCGGGCAGCAAAGCGGGGAAGCACGGATGTCAGTACACGGACAGGTTGTCCTTACTGCCACTTTCTGCTGTTCTCATTCTGACACTTCGTTTCTCTTAATCCCAGCAGGGACCTCACATTTTGGAGAAATGGCAGCTTAGGTCATTTAGCAACAAACTATGCTTCACGGTGAACGGGAGGCTGGACTTCATAAGGTGAAGCATACCCGATGACCAGAACAGTCCATTGCCAGCATTTCCGTGTCTGAATTCAGTGAAGCCTCAGTTGGCACTTAATTAGTTAATAAACAGACCGTTTCATTGAGAGCGCGCATTAGCATCTGACACCGGCTGGCAGACGAGCCTTCTTGATTGATTAAAATATACATTTAAATATATTCCCTTAATTTATATCAGTTGCAAAGTGAGGCAGTTATCTTTATAACTGAGAGCATTAGCGTAAATTATTTAGTATCTTCATTCTAATTTGCACCATATTATAATATCTATCTTGATCTCAGAACTAAATAAATCATCCGTCCCAAATTCTAAGCACACTGTGAGTCCTGTGATTTTTATATCCCTCTCCTATCTCTGCCTCACAATTCTTCCAAAGGAAACTGGAACTCCAAGGAACGGCAGATTACTTGAGTGGAGAAAATAAACTTTAAAAATATGCTGTGGTCATTTTCAGAAGAGTGAGGAGCTTAGATTCTGGTTTACACTTATTTAAATATTTTATCATGAATTGAAAATAAGGACTACTCTGAGCTTTCTCAAGATGTTGGGGTTTTGGTGTGGGTTTTGTTGTTGCTGTTGCTGTTGCTGCTGCTGCTGATTTTCGTTTGTTCGTTTCTAATATGGATAGAAAATTCTATCATTTATAGTCAAGGCTTAGTTGAAGTGGAGAAGTTGAGCAAAAGGCAAGACACTAAGACAGATGTCAGAAGACGGAGTAAAGAGAATGAGGTGTTCAAAGTCTTGTTGATCAACTAGGGCTAGTGGAGCATAATTACCATGACAAGAGAAAAGACTTTCATAAAGGAGGTGAGACTATCAAATGCTTCAAAAGTGTTGGAAGGGATATGGACAAAGATTACTAGATCCATGGGACAAGAGAACACTGGGGACTTCCGGAAACCATTTCAGTGAAGTTTGGGACCAGATACCAGATTGATCGTGGTGGTCATGGGCACTATAGATACTTGTTACTAGATGGAAACGAAGAGACAAGATCACAGTTCAAGAAAGTGGTAGAGAAGTGGTTTCAACAAAAGAGTGAAAGAGACAAGAGAAGGAGGATGATGAAGACGCTAGCCAGAGAGGAGATAATTTGATGGGGAAAGTCCCCAAGAAGAAGGAACAATGATGGAACATGGAGTGAACATACAAGAGCTCCTTTAGAAGGGAGGAAATTTGTCCTGAGAGAAGGGAGAGGTGAAAAAGAGGACAGAGAAGAAAGATAAATGGAAATTAAAAGATGCTAGAGATTGTATGGTGATGGGTAGAAAAATGGGGAAGATGAGGGATTTCAGGACCAAAAGCCATGATGTCAGTAACCAAACGAAAGGAGAGAGTGAAAATGAAGTCTCAAGTGACTTTTAAAAATTTGAATTGTGACAATGCATTAACAAAGGAAAAACAATGAAAACAAAGTGGCAGAATATCATCTTCTGAAAACAGAGAGTAAAAATTAATTTAAAATTCCCAAAATGGACTTTGTTACTTTGTTCTCTGAATACTTCAGATTTGTTCAAAGTATTGCATATAACTTGAAAAAAGATACAAGTCATTCTATTCCTAGTTGATAAACCTCTCTGAGGAACAAATATTTACATTATCACAGTTGTATTTACTTGTTGGATCATTTCATTAATGTCTGTCTCCATCCAGTAAAGGCAAACTCGAAGGCAGAGTCAAAGTATATTTTTTCTTACCATCAAACTCTGATTCCAGCTAAATTCCTTAGCACCAGGATTTTGTTAAATGTTTGCTCAATGATTGATCTGTGCATCTTAACACATTCTTGCACCTTATCAGTCTTTTTTGAAAAGCCAAGGACAGTACCTTCCCATATGGATAGGCTACAGTCAAATCAGATTAAACCAGCAAATGGACCACTTTTCATATATACATACATGTACTCAAAGCGGCGGGAGGTGCAGAGAATTGCTGTAGACACTGCCCTTAAGAAGCTTCTAATCCATTTAGGAGAAATACCCAACATACATGAAAAATTACATAGCAATATAAGACTTCAATAAGCTTCAAGACTAAAATATGAGCCTGATGAAGTACTGAATGATTACTTGTCAAAGATTTTTCTAGTCCAGAAATTTAAAATTTTTGTTTATATGCCTGATACATTTTTGAATTATGCATCCCCTTAAACATTTAAATATACATACACAAATTTTATTGTATATTTATAGCTCCAAAACTGTGTTTTGCTGTATATTACATATACTGTAAGTGTTTTGAATATACTTTTATCAGTATATTTTGACCTGTCAAAATATATTGAATTGCAAATTTAGCTCACTTAATTTGTGGAAAATTGTCACATAACCAGGAGGGCTGAGTCAGTCCTCATTCTCTCTTTTTTTTTTTTTTTTAATTTTTTTTAACATTTATTTATTTTTGAGACAGAGCATGAATGGGGGAGGGTCAGAGAGAAGGAAACACAGAATCCGAAACAGGCTCCAGGCTCTGAGCTATCAGCACAGAGCCCGACGTGGGGCTCGAACCCATGGACCGCGAGATCGTGACCTGAGCCGAAGTCGGCCGCTCAACCGACCGAGCCACCCAGGCGCCCCGAGTCAGTCCTCATTCTCAAAGAAATCAAACTTATTCTATGCTAGAAAAATAAAATCTGACTTTATTTTTTTTTTAATTCAAATGAACATGCTAGTGAATGTCCTCATGGCAATCTTTTCGTTTCTGAATTCTATTTTTAATTATATCTATATGGGTAGATAAATGATAGATAAATGATTGATAGAATAGATGATAGATAGATGATAGATAGATAATGAGATATATAATGAGATAATGAGATAATAATAATTTTGCTCTGAGTTTTTCACCTTGAGGAAATAAGGTACAGCATCCTTCAAGATTTCTTACAGTAGTTTTTCTTTTTTCTTTTTTTTTTTTTTTTTTTGGCTTGGATCTCAAAGAACTGTCCCTTAGGAGTGAGTTTTTTCCTAAGGAACTCTTTGTTTTATGTGACAAGTGTTTTTATATCCTTTGCAATGATTTTTATGCCCTTGAGGATTTTACATTGTGGGGCAAGAATGATGAAAGGTGTGATTTCTTTGGTAAAATGGAACAATTTTTAAAAAGGAGGCTGGGACGGAGCATTGACCCACCACAGACCTCAGGCAGATTTATTGCAGGGGAAAATATGACTGAAGATCATAATTGGGAAAACAATTCCCTTAAAGCTATCCATGCCTGGGCACCCTCTGGAAAGTCTTTGTGTATCCCCCAAATTGAAGACTGTTGTTTAGATAAGGGATCAGCAAGCCTATGGACCAAAATCTGTCCTGCTGCCTGCTTTTGTAAATAAAATTTTGTTGGAATACAGCCACGTTCATTGGCTAACATATTGTCTATGACTGCATTTACACGATAACGGCAGGACTGAGTAGTTATAACAGATTGTATGGTGCTCAAATTTTAAAATATTGACTATCTGGACCTTTACAGAAAAGTTGGCTCATTCACATTCTAGATATTATAAAACTGCTGTAAATAGTCAGATTACAGACAGACAGACAGACAGAGTGCACACATGCTCTAAGTTTGGGCAGTCAGCCTAAAATACGCTATTTAGCTGGAAAAGGTTTAGAAAAGTGAAGACAATGAAAATTGGCACAAAGCATGCTATCACTGTATCTAAGATAAGAGTGAGGGGTCCATCTCATCAATAAGCAGACCCATGTTAAATTTCATAGCCAAGAGAATTATACATGAAGGAGAAAAGCCCACGAATGATGCCTTAGTCAAACAGAATGGGCCATTACAAACACATGCTATCATCCAAACTAATATAAGGGTAGATTGCTCTCAATCACGTGGGCATCTCCCTTGGAAGTCTGAAAGTAGCAGTTGGCAGTGAATGAGATCCTTAAGCAGGTTTTAATAATGGTGGATGTCTTCACTAATGCAACTAATTGATTCAGATATGAAATCCAAGCTCAGTAATGTAATCTAAGTGGTATTTAGTTTTCTAATGTGACTCTGATTTCTCAGAAGAGGCTATAGTGTGGAGGTGACTCCCACTAGTTTTTCTTCTGTGTGTTATTTCACCAACATTTTAAAAATATTTAATCATGCAATGCATTCGTAAAATCACCATATAAGCACTGTTAAGAATAGCATCCGCAACAACAAAGGTAACAGGCACTCCACTAATTTGAACTAGTTAACTAAGACTGAGTTATTTTTAGAGATACTGGAAATTTGACTTCTGTATAGATGTAGTAAATCCAGCTGGGAAGGCTGGGTGTATCTTAGAAGAAGATATTAGGGAAACTCTTTTAATAAACTGAAAGATTTAGTTGAATTCACCCCATCAGTTATAGCATAATCAACATTTAATAAGGGCCTACCATGTGGAAAATGGTGTATATATCTGAGTACAGAATGATACTTTAAAATTTTTATCTTTGCAGATATGATCATGCTATTCATTTGTAATAGTGAGAAGAAATTTTTGTTAAGGGGATTTCTGAGTTATCCCCCATCTGAATTCAAAATGGAGAATGCATAAATTCATGTTTTTTTTATTGTTCCTGTACTGGCATTAAGTGTGAGCAGAGGCTGCGTCCAAATTCAATATTTAAAATTTAGTATAATTAACATGAAATGTCAAATGTAGAGACAGATAGCTCTACAGACTTCACTGTATTCTGACATTGAATCCAATGTTCCAAAATAAGCAATTCTCCTTTCACCTTTGTTCATTTAGCACTTGATGTATCAGTGGAGGACCCCTCAAGAAACAAAAGCCACATAGTAACTTGAACAGATTATATAGATGACAACAGAAAGAACAATTAACTTAGGGCTGGAGTAACAAGTACTGGGTTAGTTAAAGAAAACAACACAAAAATATAGAATAGCAGATATGAGGAGCAGCCTCTAG
Organism: Panthera uncia; assembly: GCF_023721935.1. Taxonomy (NCBI): domain Eukaryota; kingdom Metazoa; phylum Chordata; class Mammalia; order Carnivora; family Felidae; genus Panthera; species Panthera uncia. Next base: position 20,117,567 of record NW_026057586.1, on the reverse strand, counting down.
GCCTCGGACCGAAATAGAACACCAAAGAGAGATCTTCCTCCCTAAACAGAGCTGAGATATAGACTTCATTAAAAAAGGCATGACTGTAGCTCACTGGACAGCAAGAAGCAGCTGAGGGGTCATGCAGTGAGGACATGCTGGAGATCTGTCCTCTGGGATGCTGGGGAAAGCCATCCACAGGCAGGTGCTGTGCCTCAGAACTCACTGCCAGGTCACCCAGGAGAGGAGTGGGAGAGCGTATTCATGGGCCCGTGCCTTCCTGGCAGCACTCCACTCTGAAGCCTTCCGAGGAGGTTCCGGGGAAGCTGCTGGCTGCTGTCGATCCCATTGAGCTTTCGGAACTGGGACCTACAGCAGCCTTCCGAGACGGGAGCAGGTAGGTACCAGAGAAATTGTGCTCTGTAGGAACCTGGCGGGTGAAGCACACCAGAACATGGAAGAGAAATCCGTATCTCCTCCAGTGTCCCTCCAACACTGTCTAGAACGACAACATTTAATACTGTGCCAGTTGGCAAAGAAGAAGTATTCACAAAGGCCGCCTCCGTTATTACAGAGCAGCAGGCTAAGAAGGGCATATTTTGAGCTAAGAGGTAATACATCAGCACTAGCACACTCGGTGTTTGTGAGTATGCCTTCAGTGTGCCGTGGCTCTTCGTCACGGTTGCAAATTTCATAATTGTCCATTTCTCCATGCAACACCATAAATCTACCTGGAAGCCTTTTTGTAACCATTCATTCAACAAGTACTTACCGAGTGCCCTTGGTGAGTGCTGTGTTCTCAAAAATCAGGAGGAAAAGACAAAAAAAATTATAATCCAAGCCATAAAAGATCGTACACTTGAAGAGTAAATGAATCAGGGGTTGGATGCAATGGGCTGAGCACTCTACCAGAGGTATAGATGCCCGATGACCAAGCAGCACAGAGGAGAAGCTAAGTGGGCCCTGGAGAAGAGAGGATTGAGGGTGGTTACGGTTCTGAAGAGAAGGTGGCATCTTATTTGCATCTTGAAAGATGACTGGGAGTTTTCCAGGAAGACAGGAAGTGAAAGGTCCTCCCTCTGAGGGTACAGAATGTGCAAAGGGTCAAGGTCCTAAAAATAACGACTTACTGACTGAAGGGCCAGTGTTTCCAGGATGCTAGAAACTGCCAAGGTAGCTAAAAGCCAGATGGAAGGCCTTCTAAAAAAAAAAAAAAAAAAAAAAAAAAAAAAAAATTAAAACTTGACTTTAAAGGTTATCCTTTCTCCATTTCCTGAAACGGTTTTGTTGTTTAGAGAAATTATTATTTCCATTTGTCTTCGTGGGGAATTGAAGATGGTAAAATTAAATCCTTTAGATCTGTACTTCCTGAAAAAAGCAGACTGAATGCAAAAAAGAACAAACACTACTTAAAAAGAAGTGACTTGCTCTGTTTTGTGTGTGTGGTTTTTTTTAATTCAAATGTGACTCTGGAGTGCAACCAACAAAATATATTGGAGGATCAGAACATCTGAGCCACATCACTGATTAGCTTCTTTTCACCCAAACTGAAGGGGAAAAAATATTGATGAATTAAATAAATGACTCATTGAAAATGACTGAGCATGCAACATTTTGGTAAATGTGGCATGGCAACTGTTCTGAGCCATATTTTAATTTTGCACCACAGCAGAGGGCAATACAATTCCCTGGTTTTCAGTTTAGGATTTTAGAAAAGCTAATAAAGGTTTAGTGCTATATTATGGAGATCTGAGTTGCTGCCCAGCACAGAAGAAGAGGGAAGTCTCCATATTGATTTTGATTGTTGGGGAAGATCCTGTTTTCTTGTCTTCTTGACTGCAGGAAACATGTGTGGTCTGAGCATAGTGAGACTGAGGGAGAGGTTCTTGCATCCAAAACTCTCATTTATAACTTTAAAGAGAGGTCCTGTAGCAAATCCTGTTCTAAGGTCAGGTTAAAAATCCAGTGTTAGCTCTAACACTTGTACATGGCCCTTGAGAGACCCATCAAACTAGCTATAAAAGCTGATTAAGGTTCAAGGCTAGTTTGACCCATGGGTAGAGCAGGTAATCACTTATATAACCCTCTCTGCACAAAGAATTCCCCAAAAGCCTTGAATTCCCTGCTCTGTTGCCTAGCCTTTTACCATGTTACATAATGTATTTTATAATATCGATTAAGTGATTGGGTTAACCTATTACCATTTCCGGAAATCCCCTGCAAACAGGATGTACCTCTATGATAGATGGTAATATCTAGCATTTATTTGGTACTTACTATTTCTTCCTATGTCTACATTATTAAAAACAATATACTCGTTTAGTCTTTTACTTTGGAATAGGTTTTTTCAGTAACTCTATTTTCCAGATGAGTAAATTGAAGCACAGAGAGATTAAGTAATTTGTCAAAAGTCATACAGCTAGTACACGTTGAAGCTGATACCTGAAGGCAGGCAGCTTTCACTATGCCAAGACCTTATATAGACCCAACACTTGCCACTAGAACCTTAATTAGGATTACATCATAGAGGAATGAGTGCTTTTATGAACTAATCACTGTTTTAAACATTTTAGATACATTATTTCACGTTCTCTTTAAATGTAATACTCCTCAAAGATGGGTAAATGTTCTATTTTGTAAAAGAGGAAACTGAGGTACAGTAAGATAAAGAGATGATCCCAAGATCACACGATTATTAAGGACAAGAGCCAGATTTAGGACCAAGGTCAGCCTGATTCCCAGTCCTGCAGCTCAAGCCAATTTCTCGGTTCTCCCAATCATTACCCACTTACTAACCCTCCCCCAATATATACTTTGGCCATACATATTCTTACTTTTACAAATTTTAGTAGGATTCTTAGAGCTATAGTTGGCAATATAAATGGAAGGGGGGGTGCTAAGAATTTTTCTTAAAGTCGTATTTGTATAGCAAACCCATTGTGTTTGGCTGAGCTGGAGGTGATTATGAAGGGTGGAGGTTAAGTGATCTGTTAGTGACACTATTTCCAGAATCTCTTTGCTTATCCTTTTTTTCCAGTTGAGGGCATTTCTCCCATGAAGCAATTTCGATCTCTCTACTCTTCCTCCTCCTCCACCATTTTGATAGCTATCATGTATGCAAAAAAAGAATAAAGAGGGGCACCTGTGTGGCTCGGTTGAGTGTTGGACTTCGGCTCAGGTCATGGGGCTCAAGGTTTGTGTGTTCGAGCCCCACGTCAGACTTGCTGCTGTCAGCACAGAGCCTGCTTGGGATTCTCTCTCTCCCTCTCTCTGCCCCTCCCCTGCTTTGCTTGCACTTGCTCTCTCTCTCTCTCTCAAAAATAAAATAAACATTTAAAACAGAGGAGAAAGAACCATTATTTTAAAATCACTAAGTTTTGGTGACAGCACTGTACTCTATAGATCTGTATCTCATGGATTCTGAAACATACAATATTATTCACATATTAATGCTCCAAAATTGGGATGCTCCTCACAATTCACTGTGTCTGATCATCACTGCTGGCCAGCCAGCAGTCATGACACAATTATCATTGTTCAGTTATTATTCTTTTGTTAATATGTTTTATTTCTTTATTTTTGAGAGAAGAGAGAACATAAGCAGGAGAAGGGCAGAGAGAGAGAGGGAGATACAGAGTCTGAAGCAGACTCCAGGCTCTGAGCTGTAAGCATAGAGCCTGATGCGGGGCTGGAACTCACAGACAGTGAGATCATGTCCTGGTTAAGCAACCAACTGAGCCACCCAGGAGCCCCTTGAAGGAATGACTAGACAACTCCAACCCTTTGTTGACACTTTAGTCAGCAAAACACTTAAGGACCATTTGAACATGGATGACCATTTCAGCTGGTGTTTGAAAACCTGATGCCCAGTGTCTAAGCTTGCCCTTGAGTGAGAGCATCACGGCTGAAATCCCAGATATAAGAGTCATTCGCTCTTATAGGACATAGGCTGCATCAGCATTGCTCCTGCAGGCCCGGAGAAGGATATTGTAGGAAAAGCATAGATATCAAGATCTCTGATTCAGAGTACCACTGAATCAACCTCTTAGTGCCTCTGTATTTCCAGAATCTCTCTGCTTATCCTTAACTACGGGAAGGTCAGATGTGAAGAAGTCTAGAAATATGTAGCTCATTTATTTCTCTCATATTTCCCCTTTCATGTATGCCCAAGAGTCATATTTGATTTTTAACATTTATTTATTTATTTTGAGAGAGAAAGAGTTGAAGCAGGGGAGGGGCAGAGAGAGAGAGAGAGAGAGAGAGAGAGAATCCCAAGTAAGCTCGGTGCTGTCAGCGCAAAGCCCAATGTGGGGCTCAATCCCACAAACCGGAAGATCATGACCTGAGCCAAAATCCAGAGTCAGACGCTTAACCGACTGAGCCATGCAGGCGCCCCGTGTTTGATTTTTAAAAAGAAAGCCTATATCTAAATAAGTTTGAAAGAGCTCTTTGAATAAATAAATAAATAAATAAGTAAATAAATAAATATTCTAAGTAATAAGAAAGATTGTAGATTAATTGGCAATATTTTTCTCTTTTTAGTGAAACATTAAATAATATTGCCATTTACAGTAAGTTATATCTTAGATTTGGGGAAATAACAATGCTCCTCCCCTATGTCTCACACTAAGCCTATGAAGTAGTTTTATTGTTCTCATTGTTCTCTTTTAGAAGCAGCAGAGACTGCTCAGCTGGAAGAAATTAGACCCCATAGTCTTGCCTTTTCGTTATCCCAAGTGGTCTTTATGGGGTTTGGGGTCTGCCACTTACCAGTCTTGGACAAATCATTTAGCTTGCACAAGTTTCTGTTTCTACTTCTGTAAAAACACCAGCTATTTCACCGACTTGCCAGGAGGATTAAATGTGGCCAGACTTCACAAGCTTCCAAATCTGTAGACATGGCAGGCATCCTCCTTGCCGTGAATTAGCCTCTTCCCCATGGCAGTTCTCGAAATGCCTGCCTTTTGTCAGAGCACAGCCGGAGATGTTTTCCGGGTTTCTGTGCACATACAACGGCAACTAGATGGTCAGCATTTTGAGGACAGGGATTTGTCGTTGGGATCTATTTGAACATTTATAGCATCCCGTGCACATAGCTGGCACTGAATGGATATTTGTCTAAAGGAATAAAAAAGCATTTGAAAAGTTGTGAAGTGTTCAATGCTACTGATGTTACTCCCTGTGAACCTGTTGAAACAGAGGATAGGCTGGGAACAGCATATGTTGGTGACGATTTGGCTGCAAAAAGTGTGAGACTTTTTAATAAAACTGCACTAGACCACATTCTCTCCCATGATGATGTTTATGACATTTTAGGTAGCAGGAGAAGAAGACTCTGGAGAGAGGAAATATCGGCACATGAGACAGAACAAAGAGTTGGAAGAGCCGATTTTTTTTTTTTTTTTTTTACAGAATGCGTGGCCGTGAAAGAGTCCCACTTGCTGTGTGATACACGCCTTTTCATTGTGTACTAAGTCATATGAGACCCTGTAGAAGGAGCTTCTGTCCTTAGAAAGCAATTTCCAGTCAAGTTCCAAAATAATGTCAAATAAGTATCTTCTTAAATACATGTTTATGTATTGTAATTAACTTTAGAATCGGCGTTTCTAATCCCCAGTGCCTAAGAAATTCTCCGGTAGTAAGTTAGTTATTTAGGGAGGGGCATTCATTCTGGGCCTGTAAATTTTATTTAAAATTGAGCCGTCTTCCTGCTGTTTGCTTAACAGTCCCTGTGTTGTTTGCGGGAAAACAATACATCTCCCTAAATGCACCTAACTCTGTACCAGCGAGTGAGTCGGACACAGGGGCCTCGATGTATGATACCGAGAAGAAATCTGTACACACGAAACATATGCCGACATTGCAGATTTTTTTTTTTTTTTATAGACAAGATGTATGTGCTTTTTCCTTCTAGAGCCCCTCCACCCAGCTTAACACCCATTCCACAGAGAGGGTGCTTTCAAGTCTGGGTGCAGGGACGAGGATGCTGAACACCCCAGAGACTCCCCAACGGTTCCCATGTGTGGAACGCTTTGACTCAGATTCATGCATACGGAGGCAGGGAGTAAAGATTTGTTTCGTAATTCTGATGAATTGCACGTCTGGGACCCCATGTGAAAGAGGGGAGCTGGGCATGAAATTTGATTTGGGGGATGCCCCCAAGTCCTGGGACCCCAAATCCTCTCTCTATGCTCTTGCCATGGCTTCCAAATCTCCTGCCAGGAATGTCATGCCTTTATATAAGGTCCTCTTGCCAAACACAAGGGACACAAAGGGCTGAGTGAAGATTTTATCAGTGTTAGTCCCTAGTTATCCTGAATCTGCTTCCTCTATAGTATCCCACAAGGCTCTTTGAATCCCATACATTTGAATCCCATACATCTAAGATTCCCATACATTTTTACACCAAAGTTGAAAATTAAAAATGATGTGGGATCAGGGGGCCATGCTCAAGGAGACCAACCCAGTTGGGGACAGCATCCCACCCTGGCCGCACATCCAGCTTCTCTGTGCCCAGGTGTGCAAGGGTGGGGGGTGAGGGGGGAGTACAACAAGAGGGAGAAAGTCAAAACAACAAAGACAATTCTATTTCTTTAACCACCGTAGCTGGCTCAGGGGGATTCGCCTTTTAGAAAGAACGATACACCCTTTGGAGGACTGACCCATCGTATCTTAATTTGAGCGGTGCTGCAACGTACGGTGAAGCGATGGGAATTCACATCACATGGGAGTAGGAGGGTCAGCCGTGACAGCAAATAACAGCCACACACAGCCCAGCCTACCTTCCCGGGTTGCAAAGCACACTGGCAAAACCAATTACGGCGGGCGGCGCCGCATTACAGAATTCAAAAGCTATAACCAATTGTTATAAAAAGAAAATTGAGCCACATGCTACGGGTTGCTGGTTCCCCCCCCCCTTTCCATTAAATCATAACAGAGTATCTTTGGCCTAATGTCCCCTGTGAGACGGGTTGGGGTGATTTGTGTAGAAATTCTCACTTGACAAGCAGCTGTGAAAGCAAGCTCGCCGGGTTGACAGGCAGAGCAGAGCATCATCCACCCAATAACTCAGGAACAAAAAGCAAATCAATAGACATAATATTGCAAAACACTGCAGCAGGATAAACACAGCTCTCACATCTATTTGATTTTTCTCCCTCATCTGTCAACACAATTGAGAAGTCGCGCTTGCTAATTGTCTTCAATTGGCAGACTCCGCCGACTTTGACGGGACTGCGACACTTGGATGTCACAGTCGTTGCCGCCCGTGGTCGCCAGCCTGGCAGCCTTGCAAGCGGCCTCCATTTTGGGCGGGCTGCGTTCATCTGCACGACTTCTCTCTGTCTGGATGAGGCGCGCTCTCCATTATGCAGTTCTCATCATTAGCACCGACTGAAGAATCTGTGCCATGTTCTCTGTATCCAAAATATTTGAGGGAGGCAAAGAATCCCAGGAAGTCAATGAAAATGCGCTTCTATTGCCAGCTAGCATTTGCAACTGCCAGACTTCCTTGCATTCAAATTAGATTACCCAGCCGAGGAAGGACGGAGAGGGACCGGTTTCAAACCAGGCTTTCTTTTGTGACTAATTGGCTACGTTTGAAAATGAGTACATGATTTGCGCCCTGAGAGGTCATGCCCATCGGCTTCTTCGCTCACTCCATGCAGGACGGTAAGGTCACCAGCAAACTTTTAAAGTCCCCAGAGACAGGGACGGTGATGACTGCGTCCCTCCGCACACACCCAACACGGTGCTCCACAAACAGTTGAGGGCTGGCAGATCCTGGCCATACTGACCAAGGGGTGCTGGCACTACAGAGGACAAAGGAAACTGTCCCAGGAGCTGGTGGGCCTGCGACTTTCTAGGAGGAGGCCGTCCTCCGGGCTCCAACGCTCTAGATAGTGTCTGCGGAATGAATTCATCCGGTCTGCTTGGCATCGATTGTCCAAGCTGTCTTTGCCAAGTCCCAGGCAGGAGATCCCTGAAGTGGACAGTCAAGGTATGCCAACCTTACAGGTGAACCGGAGTGGGCAGTGCTGGCCGCCTTGGTGAGTAGAGTGGCTGTACTCCATTCCACCCTTCAAAGACCTTCTCGGAGATTGCCAGGGGCAATGCCAGGAGCTTCCCCTGTTCCCTCGCCTGCCTCCTTCGCATCCCTGGGGTCACCAAGCAAGAACCGAATCTCCTCCGGTTTGCAAATTGATGCCTTGAAACAAGCTGTCCTCTCTTGGCTACTCCACTGCTCTCTCCCAGGCACCTTTACCTTGCCTTATGATCTCAATCTCTCTCTTTCTATCTCGACCTACATATACGCATACACACAACAGATGTGCACACACGCACACACACACGCACACCTCTTTATTTTGGACAATTTCAAATATACCAAGTAGACAGGGTGTATCATTGAACACCATGTACTCCAACACAGCTTCAGGTAATATCAGCTCAAGGCCAACTTACTCCATCCATTTTCCCTCTCACACCTCTCACACCATTGCGAAGCAAGACCCAGATCTCATGTCATATTATCTATAAATAATTCGGGGACATATCTTTAAAAGGAAACCGAGTAGCATCTCTGAGAAACCTCACAGCCCACCACACACGGCTTTGGACTCCCTCCTTTGTGCTTCCGTGATATTTTGCTCACTCTCGACTAGAACAAAATTGTTGTCTAGTCTGTTTCCAGATTGTCTCTTTTGCTGGATCGTGGAAGCCTGAGATCCTGGCCTCGCAGACAGAAGCTAGCTGAATTGTACTGTGTTGAATAGATCGGCACCCCTTCTGTCCACCACTGGCTACCCTCCCAACCCCTAAACCTCGTAGGCACAGAGGGGAGGGAGCAAAACAGCCCCCTTATTTCCCTTTGAGATAAACCATCGAGATATGTGAGGAGACAAATGACAGTGTGGTTTTTAGACTAGTTCTTAAGGGTTTTTTTTTTTTTTTTTTTTTTTTTCCTAAACTAGCCATCATTTTGGTGCCTGGCCTCAAAGGCTGTGGGAATCACCAGCTTCATTTCCCCACTTCCTGCAGAGGACCTCATGTTTTCACACTTCTGATCCAGACACTGAATTTTCCTGCCAGAAAACACAGCTTTAGGTTATAAAATCACAGCCACTGAAACAAACTGCTGCCCATTTCCATCTAGATTTCTCAGCTGCAAAAATCATTGTTTTTTTCAGACAGTGTTTGTGCATTTCATCAGTAAGTAGCCACCCTCTGCTTTCATTTTTGATGGTAAAATAATAGAGAGGAGGAAAAATGGTTTTTATGAGAGTATTCAAAGTTGTACATCGCAAGTCTGATTTCTAATTGTAATTTCCCTGGTCATAACCCTCCTTAAGTTTTAATACACGGTCAAATTACTTGGCTATAAAATCACAGAGTGAAGAACAATTTTGATACTCCATGTTAAAATAACCATTTTACAGAAGAAGCGGGAGAGCCAAAAGTGGATTTTATCTTAAGGTCTTTAATAGTGTCATTTTGTGGAATAGAAAAAGTTGTCATCAGACCTGAGACACCTGGAAAAAGAAAGAAAAATATTTTTATTTTTTAAAAAATCACTGATTAAAGATGTTTGCCCGTAGGGCAATTACGTAGAGCAATGTGTCATAGAATGGAAATAATTTGATTTTGTGAGACCCAGGTTCTAGTGGTGAATGTGCCACAAAAGTAGCTCTGTGACCTTGAACTTACCACCTGAATGCCCTGGGTCTAGGGTTGCCAGATAAAATATAGGACAACTTCAATTTGAATTTCAGAAAACAATAAATACTTTCTCAGGATAAAAGTATCCCGACTATTGCATTGGAAAACCTAACCTAAAAAAATATTTGTTGCTTATCTGAAATTCAGAGTCAGCTGAGATTTTCTATATTTTGATTTGTTCAATCTTGTGCTCAGCCTGGGTCGCATTATCTTCAGAGGCCCACGGTTCCTGTCTCAGCTTTTCCTTTCTGCCCTCCTTTATCCATTCACAAGACAAGATTTTTGCTAATTTGCATTTCACTGATCTTTGAGTTGTTAATCTTTAAATTGTTAAAGAAATATTATTTCTATTCCTTTATTTAATTTTCCAAAGGTGTTTTGAATTTATCATATTTCCTATGCATACGTCATCATTTTTGGATACAATCTCAGAATATTAGAATCTTTGCAGTTCAAAACAAATGCTCTCAGGTTATTTCAAGCTTTGTCAAACTGAAACCAAAGAAAGACCTAAACTCTGCCTGTCATTTTATAACCATTTTCCCTTTGGTAAACGTGGCAAGACTGCCAACCATCTTCCCGTGAACAGAAAGGAGAGTCAAGCCCAACAATTACTTGTAAACGTCATGGTTACTAAGAGAACATAAGATCCATGGCCAGAGTCTTGAAAAACCAGCTTGGCACAGCATTAACTGTTCTTTTATTTTTTTAATTTTTTATGTTTATTTACTTTTGAGAGAGAGAGAGAGAGAGAGAGAGAGAAAGAGCACGAGTGGGGAAAGGGCAGAGAGAGAGGGAGACACAGAACACAAAGCAGCTCCAGGCTCTGAGCTGTCAGCACAGAGACCGCTGTGGACTCGAACTTAACAGGCCATGAGGTCAGGACCTGAGCTGAAGTCGGATGCTTAACCGACTGAGCCCCCCGGGGCGCCCCAACTGTTCTTTATTTGCTATTGAAATCCGGAAGTTAATAGCTCCATGTTTTCTAAGTCAGTTTTACCTGAAAAACAGGTTAGTTGACATTAAAAAATACAAAAATTGCATTGACTTTGAACAAGTGAGTTTACATCTCACAGGTTATATATTCCATTCTTGGCAGCCTGCATTAGTTAATGCTTGAGAGCGAGGTATAAATATATAACATCCTCAGAAAGAATGAGTAGGAAAACATTTCCCCAAGACCTGATTTGGGTTTCCCCCATGATGGTATATTCCTTGTGATACTCTTGGGCAAAACATATCTTTAGTGTTTGTGCTTTTAATAAATTATAGAACACGTTTTTTTTCTCTTTGAAATCTCTATTTCTCACAAAGCTAATGAAAACAATATGGTATGGCTCTAATTATAATAACAAAATAAAATGTTTGGGATTCGTTTGGTCTTATTGAAGAGAATGTTATTGAGACATCCTTGATCTTGTATTGTAAAGATTCAAATGGAAATCTGAGCCTCATCAGGACAGGTGGCAACTAACAGAGTCTTTCCTGAATTCTTAGTTTTAATGATATTTTAAATTCTGCCGGTACCCCGGGCAGAGAAGGATAAAAAACAAGCTCAGTACTGATGGTGTATGAGTTAATGGCAGGGTAACTGATAAAATTAAACCTTTGCAACCTGCTGAGCTAACCTAAACTTGCTAAGCTATGAGAACATTAATGAGTAAGAGATCTTAATTAAATTGTTTGTAATTAACTCTCCCAAGAGTAAAAAGTGTAAAAGTAGCTCAAACTAAATACCTGTGGTACATACTTGCAATAGACAAAGCAATTTCGACACAAATGATATGCATAAATACATGTAAAATATGTGTATTCCCCACGTATGTCTATGCCATACAAACGACAGTGATTTCTTTTCTCTTGCAATTCCCCTGAGCTACCGTTTTAGAATATTTGTATTAATATCTACCTGCTACTTGATGGAAATAATACATTCTGTCTTACCAGAGATAACTCTGAGTCCTAAGACGAACTAAGGATTTCTAATTAAAGGTATACCATTTTCTATCTAAATTTAATGAGAGGTAGATCGTCTGAAGACTGTAAGACAAATTTACACACTAAAAGACCTGGTTAGGAAGGGCCCAATGAGCAGTGATGTTTACAAAAGTATCAACATCATCTCGGGCTTTTCCATGGGATCAAGACAGCCATTCAGGTGACAGTTGTGCAGTCCCACTCTGGGGTGGCCTGGCATGACAGTCAGCCAGGTGGACTCTAACCCACTGAGCCAACCAAACTTAGTACACACCCTGTGTCGTGAATGGTTTATTCATGAGCCCAGGCATTGCATTAGGTGCTGAGATGCCAAAGTGCAAAAGACACGGCCCCTGGCTTAAGCATATTGCAATCCAGTGGAGTGATGGCACGGAGAGGAAAAAGTTTTGACCAACTGAATTCAATTCCATTTTTGTGGCTTTTCACATGTTTTTACAGAAACTACATTGCTTATTACATGAAAACTTATAAATGATGAAAAGCGAAAAAAACCCAAAAGTGTACATGGGTATGTTTTAGGAGCTATAAGAGTCTAATGCACGTATTAATATTATGCCAGTGTAACCCAACTTATTCACACTGTCTTTGACCTTGACTCTGGCCGTGACACTGCCGTAGGCCAATGGCCCCCAAACTTGTGTAAGCCTAGTAGTGCCTTAAGAAATAGAATAGCAGACTGGGCAGACTGAGCCGACATGGGCCCCACTGTGCACTGTCTTTGCCAGAGTAAACTTCAAATGGCCACCATCCCCACTGTTCAATGGGTCCTTCATTACCTTGAGGCTGCTGAGATCGCCGAACCTGTCCTTCCAAAGACTTGAGGGCCAATTGTGGCCCCGAGGAGTCACATCTGCTCCATTTATGTCATCATTACTCTTGATCTTGGAGCTGTCTCTGCATTACCTGTTGGCAGCAGTGATGTTAAGCTGAAAGAGAGAGTCCTCTGCAGAATACAAGGCACTATTGCACTAATCCAGGGACTGGCTGACTCAGCCAGCAAAGGATGTTCGGCCAGCAGCCTCATTGCCCCTCTCTTCCCTCCACTTCCAGAGGTGAACCGTTTCCCTGATGCATTACATCCATCACAGGTGCAACTTTTCTCAGCTCCTGTTTTCTCTTAGCAGAGGAAGCTCCAAGGTAGGCTCCCTGCTGCAAAGTCACCTGACATTTTATTTACTTATGCTTGTTCTCAACTTCCAAGAGACTTGCTTCTCTGGACACCTGCGCCCTCAAGTTGCCTTAAGCTTTCCTCCATTCCCAATTCTCAGATTCCAAAATCTGGTCGAAAGCCTGTGTTCACCCATGGCTTTATATTCCTGAATCATCTCACCTGTGAGCCTATGGTTTCCGAGCTCAAGTTTCAGATTTCTTTTTCTGTGCTTAGTTTATCTTTCTAAGAAACTCTGCCCCTTCGAACATTCAAACTTTGGCCAAGTTCGTTAATACCTCTAACCCTGAATTCCTCATCCCTGACATTGGAAAAAATTCTATTTCCGACTCTGTTGACTTGCCATGAATTTAAATGGCATCAAATGTGCACGAGGGTTGCAATGGCATCTGCCATGTCGGCTATTCATATCCCCCATTCATGTCTTTTGCTCGTTTATATTTAGACATAGCTGTGATGATTAATATTATGTGTCAACTTGACTGGGCCTTGGGGTGCCCAAATGTTTAGTTAGACATTATTTCTGAGTATGTCTATGAGGGTGTTTCTGGATGAGATTGAATCAGTTGTCTGGGTAGAGCAGATTGCCCTTCCTGATGTGGATGGGACTCATCCTGTTCATCGAAGCCAGAGTAGAAGAAAAGGCCAAGTAGCAAGAATTCCTTCTCTCTGCTTCACTTTCTTTGGGGTGGGACATCTGTCTTCCACCTTTAGCCTCAGACTCAGACTGAAACCATAACATCAGCTCTCTTCGATCTGAACTTAGCCCGCAAAATCGCGTGATCCAATTCCTTATCACTGTAAATGTATTTTCCAGACTGGTGCCTCACTTTTGATCTCATTAATCCTGTGTTTGGACTTAGTAAGTTAAACATTTTTGTGTAGCTACCTATTTCTCAAGGCTTCCTCTTAGCCTTCGTGGAACTGAATGAAGCAATTCTGCTACTTTAATAATGATGTCTCTAGTACACCTTCCTATAATTAGCTTCTAAAAGAGAACTTTGCCCAAAGATCTGCCCTCTGACTTGTTTTCTTTTTACAAATTTTATCTCAGTATAGCATATATACACATTTGAATCGTAAGCATTCAGCTCAAAACATGTTAAAGTGAACACACTTACGGAGCAAGCACCTAGATCAAGAAATGAAAGAAAACCCAGGATGCCAGAAGCCCCTTGTGTCCCCATTCCAAAGGCAACCACTTTGCTGACTTCTAACAGTATACATAACCTGGCCTGTCTTTGACCTAAATAATCACACAAGGATGCACTTCTTTGAGTCTGATCTCATCTACTCAGTGTTACCCCAGCGAGATTCAGCCATGCTGTTTGGAGTTATCGCCTACCAATGCTCTCTGCCTACTAGTATCCTCTTGAACAATAAGCCATGATTCATTAATCCGTCCACCATTGGTCAACTCTTGGGTTGCTTCCACTTCTCACTGTCACGTATGGGCCTGTTAAAAACAATCTTATAGACATCCTCTGTGAGCCTACATGTCCATCGTGGTCAGGTAACTCTAGCAGCGGAATTGCGGGCTTGTACAATGCTTCTGCATTTGTGTACCCTATTTCAATATATTTTGCTTTATTCCATTAACACTTATGTATTGGATTATCCTCTAAACATGAGTAACTTGCAGTTTTGTATCCCCACCTTTCTGCTCTCTTATGCACCAGCAGAATTATACATTGGTCATAAAAAAGTCCAGGTTCAAGTCTTTGACTACCATCCTTCCCCCTGCCATTGTGGACTGACCCTCCCATGGCCTCCCCAGGCAAAGGGGCATTATGTACAGCTGGAAGTTTGAACTCAGACACCCACCTAGCCTCCCACCTCTGGACCATATGTCAAATATAAAGATTAATTTTGTCCATTTATTTAAGGCCTGGGAGGGGAAAAAAAAAGCCAGGGTGAGACTCCCCCCACCTTCCCCACTTTCTGGAAGGCCCTGCCCTGGTTCCTCTCTGGGTTTCTAAAGTGGGAAGGGTTTAAAGATAGAATGGAATGCCTCCATAGCAGGGAAAGTTCCAACGCCTGCCTCACCACACCAGCTGCATGAGAGACAGTTCCAAGACAGAGACGATTCAAAGAGGAAACGGTCCTTGCATGCAGAAGAGAGAGCACTAACCACCTCACTCCTCCCTTAGCATGCTTACGCCAAATGCCTGAGTCTGCTTATGATTTTGACCATATCCGGGCTCCTCCTTGGATACAGAAGGAGGGGAGGGAAGCTCAAGTTTCGTGTGTTCCACCAACCCGGAGTCCACGTGTAATAGTTCTTATCCGGAACACCTTTAATCTAACATATGCAAAAACAAACCCTTATCTTTTCCCCCAAACCAAATTCCCTTTCAGACTTCTCAGTTTCTGTCAGCTGTAATATCATAATCATGCTGCTCAAAACCTTAGAAACCATCTCAGATTCTTTTCCTTTATCTAGTCAGTCAACATACATTTTTTCTTCTTCATTAAAACTGTCCATTCTTCCTCAAAACGCCTTTTGTGTCCACTTGATATTGGCTGTTAGCACCTCCCAACTGAATTATTACCAAGGCCTCCTGACTATTTTCCCAGCTCAGTCTACTACCCCACCCAGCTTTGCCACCACCTTAACATCCATCTTCCTAAAACGATGATGTCCTGACGTTACTTAGCTGACTACCCTGGAGTAATGGGCTTTTCAACTGAAAATGAGCAGCTATAATTTACATAATCAAATAGTTTTTTTTTTCAAAAAAATATAGATGGGGTGCTGTTGAATGATGGAGTCTAGAAGAATCAAAACTAGGAAAACTTATCCCATTTTCGACTTCCAATTGATCAGTGCACTTTTGAGAACAGTCACAGTAGAACATTGCAGCTGAAGGCCCAGGCAGATGGCGGTGAGGTGAGAGAACAGAGATACCTTGTGGACAGCTGGAATGCAGGCTTGTGAGGACACGTGGCTGGTGAGTTTTTAATAATGCAGAAAAAACAAAATTTTCCCCCATGGGAAGCCCAAAATGGACAGTCTCTCCCTGCATCTCCTTAAATAGCACATGAGCTTGAGCACCTAATAAATCTCTCCATGCTGGAAATGGCCAGTTGAACTCATTCCCCTTCCTGTTCCTATCACTTATGGCCAAAGCTCACATAGGCGACCTAACCCCCAACCCACTCACTTCTGGTCAGTCTCTTTATAGTTCAAGATTCCCAGCTTCAACTTCTGTCTTTTTCACTCCTGTGCCATATTCCACCATATGTACACAAGCGTATTCACAGGACTCTACTAGGAATCCTGCAAGGGATGTAAAATTCAGGCTGGCTTGACCAATCCTTCACTTCCTTCTTCTGTTTTCCTACAAATATAAGGTGAGGACCTACTTTCTGCCACATTACTATGGATTTTTGTGAAGGCAAAATTAAACGTCATATAGTTCCTATCTTCAAGGAACTGACCTGCTAGGTGATGACTTAAGACTCTCTCTCTCTCTCTCTCTCTTTCTTCCTTTCTTTCTCTCACTCATTCATGCTCATAGGAGCATATGCACACACACACACACACACACACACACACACAATTATGATATTGGGGTTAAGTAACAATTGCATGTGATCTGTTTGTCTAGTGTACCTTGTATTATAGGGTTAAGTAAGTGGCAGAATGCTTTGGGTATAACAGGCCTCATTAAACTTAAACTTCTGCAAGTAGAGTCACTTTCACAGGTAATCCACACAGCCTGGGGACTAAGCAAGGGGGAGGAGGTTAGGAGAAGAGAGAGATGGGAATAGCAAATGGAAGGGCCAAAAGAGCAAACAGAAAATACAGCTCCCTTTTCTCACGCCTTTTGTTCATAGAGCTGATGCTTTAGGAGAAGTGTGCTCTGAAGGGCACCAATTCTTCCAGAATTTTTGTTCTTCCAGACTACTCAGCCTGTCATTGAGTCTCGTGTAGGCAGCAAATACAGCAGGTGAGGGCTTCCTTCAGGGCTGCCTTTAGGAGATACTGAAGGTGAGCATCTTTGGGAGGCTGCTAATTGCTGAAGCATGAAGATGACGGCTAAGACAAAAAACATCTGCCAGCTTGCTGACTTGTAAAGGGGTCCTGTCGACCCCTTCTCATCTCCATTTAGGCCTCCTGAGAGGTTCCTGGCATGGAGCTGGACACTGCATGGGCCAGGACTTTGATCTCTATGAATGTGGTTTCAACCTTAGAACAGGCAAATAGGCGGTTGTGAGTGTTTCTCAGGGGATACCTCACACCTGCCATCTCTGTCTGAGCCCTAGAAACACAGGAGTAGAGGGTGGCAAAAAGTTGAGATTTTCCTTATTTTCTCTATCACTCAAGAGGCGGAAAGGTAGAGTGTTAGTTGCTGGGTTTTTGGCCACACGTTATTTGATTAACCTCACGTCAAGAGCTGAGGTCTTTGAAGCCTCCCCTGGAATCTAGGTAGACCTCTGTGGTTGCTTTGACCATTTGGACTATGATGGAAATGATACTTTCAAGGTCAGGTCCTAAAAGACCGTGAGACTTCTACCTCATTCTCATGGGACACTTATTCTGAGGGAAGCCAGTGTCCATGCAAGTCTGAGTAACAGGCAGCCATCGTGCTGCAGATGCTACATGAAAGGACTTCAACTATCACTCCCAGCTGAGCCCCACTTTCCAGTCAAGCCACCAAAACGCCAGATACATATGGTTGTTCTGGTTCCTCCAGACCAGGCCTTCTGCCAGCGAGAACCACTTACGGACCTTGGTAAATGCCAAAAGGAACAAAAGAATCCCTCAGGTAAGCCCTGCTTGAATTCCTGAACTATAGAATCCAGGAGATATAATAAAATGCATGCTATATTAAGCTTCTGTGTTTGGGGATAGTTTGCTACACAGTGATTGTAACCAGCACAGAAATGTATGCAGTCTGGGGATAAGTGCCAAAAGTGGGGTTAAGGGTGCTCTGGGAGTAGGGAGGGAAGATTGTGTGTAAGTTGATGTTGCTGAGTACCATGATCTCTGCCTCCGTCCTCACACGGCATCCCCCTCACATGCATGTCTATGTCCAAATTTCTCCTTTCTGTACGGACACTAGGCAGATTGAATTGAGACCCCTTCGAATAACCTCATCTTTTTTTTAATTTTTAAAATGTTTACCTTTATTTTTGAGACAGAGAGAGACAGAGCATGAGCAGGGGAGAGGCAGAGAGAGGGAGACACAGAATCTAAAGCAGGCTCCAGGCTCTGAACTGTCAGCACAGAGCCCAACGCAGGGCTCGAACTCATCAACTGCAAGATCATGACCTGAGCTGAAGTCGGACGCTCAACCGACTGAGCCACCCAGGCACCCCTAATAACCTCATCTTAACTAATCACATCTACAATGACTTTATTGCCAAGTAAAGTCACATTCTGAGGTACTACGTGATAGAACTTCAACATACGAATTTGGGGGATAGGCACACAACTCAAGCCACAGCTGGACTATATATTCTTGACTATAATGGAAAGTACTAATGCCTTGACTACCCCTCCAAAGAGATGCTGTAAGATTTAAATAAAGTAGGCAAACTCGAAGGACTATGTGCTGGGTGTCGATGCCTCAGTCTTCCTGCTCTTGTCCTGAGCAAGGCGGTTTGTGAGGTGTGCAGTGTGATGTCCCACATGCCAGGTGCTCAGCTGCTGTGCCTGTGTGAGGGTGTGGGCTGAATGGGAGTCTCGGTGGCATTTTGTGAGGGGATTTTTTTGGCTGGTGTTTCTGTGCTGCGTGGGCTGGAGCGCATTTGTGTTATTTTCACTTCCTACATTAGCAAAGGCAGGTGCACAATTATGGAGAACTTCATCCCTCCTTGTCTGCATAGGGGGTTTGTGTGTGGTCAAGTTGTTGTGATTAAAAGCAGCATGCTGAACACAAGGGGGCACAAAGCAGCAAAGAATTCAACCCAGGCTACTTCCCTTGCCCTATTCAGCTGGGGCTTGGCAAGTCATGATGAGAAACGAGCAGCCACTTCTACACAGAGGCCCTAAGGCAGGGGTCTCAGTACCCAGAAGGCAGAGATGCCTGCCCAAATTCGTCATCTATAGCCTCATCCGTCCTTCTCCCCTCACGCCCAGTGGACGCTTGACCCAGTGCCTCACAGAGTCCCAACATCTGCATTGTGTCCATGGCTGCCAGTGGGGAAATGTCTTGGGAAGCCTTCTCAGAGGGGCCTGAGTTTACAGAAAAAGCCCAGTTTTCCAGAAAATAGAGACATACATGACTTACTCATTTTGCAAAGGCCAGGTCGATTCTGAACCAGTGTCTACTGAAAGCCCGAGTAGAGGTGCGGACTGTGTTGAAAATCATTTCTCTTTAAGCATTTGTGCTTCTACATCTGAAAGCCAAATCTGACCATAGGAACAAACTCAGCCTTAGTGAGGGCATCTCAAGTGGCCTGGGATGGGATTATGCCAGGAAGCCCATAGAACTCTGCACACTGGGACCAGAACTCACTCGGGATTCATTGGAATTAGTTGAGGATTAGTTGAGGAATTAGTTGAGGATTATTCAAGGAATAATGTATTGAGTGACGTTCTCTGGGGCTACTATCTCAAAGCCCAATGAAGTAAAGGCCCATGATCCTGCTTCCAAAAAAGTCTTCTCACTAGTGACAAGCAAATGTACATTTCAGTTGCAGACTATACACTTGATTCAACCCCCACCCCCATGTCGATGGACATCCTCCCACAGCTCTATCCTACCCCTCCCCGTGCCTTTTCTATTCTCCTCTAAGATCATGTCCTCTCTTTTCACACAAGGCCAAGAAAATCCCTGATACGGGAGCTAGGTTTACCAAAGTATGTTCTGAGGTCGCCTTATATCAGAATTACCTTTCTAGGTGGGGAAGGAAATCAAAAGGCAGAGATCTCAGCTCTATCTTAAACTCATGGAAACAGAGTCTTTGGACGTGGGGTTCTGTTTAGGTCCTAGGTACTTAAAGGATGGTCCAAGGACCAGGAGCACCAGCAGCACCTAGCGCCTTGTTAGAAAGTCAGACTCTCTGGCTATACTCAGGACCAACTAAATTAGCAATTTCATTCTATCAAGACTCCCCAGGGTGAATCGCAGACACATTTATGCACATTAATGCTCAGAGGCCTATTCATTGATCTGACTCTTTCATAGCCAGATTTGGGTTTCCTGCCTGACTTTTGGTATTAGTAGCAGGACAATAATTCAAGAAGAAGCACTTTAGCCAGTTGCCCTTAATTTCCATCTCCCTCTTATTTTATCTGGATAAAATAATCAGAGACTACAATAAAGGTTCTCTAGCCCCTAAAGAGTCAGTATCATATCTCCCCTCCCTGCATCCTGAAATTACCTTTGGTCTTCACATTTTCTGACTTTCAAAGCACAAAGCACCTTTTATTAAAGCACGAATAGAATTGTTGCCTAGAACAAGGCACCGAGCTTCATGTACTGACATAACTATCTGGCACCTCCTTTTGAATGCAGCCAGTGTTGTTTCTTGGTGCCTCATGCTAACCTTCCGTTGCAACACTTACATACGGATAAAATATCTGTATGAAATGATAGAAAACCGATGATTCCCTCCAGGGAAGGAGGGAGGAAGCGGGTGGCTTTGGAAACAGGGGTGAGTGGCGTCTCCCTGTATTCCCATTTGTAACTGTTAGGGTATGAAGCTTTACAAAGAAAAGAAAAAAAAATTTAAAGTAAACATGAAGCTGAAAAATCATCCTGTCCTTTAATTATCCTGTGCAAAGGCTACATAGTTGTGACTGTTTCTGGTGGCAAACCAACAGTGCTCACATGCCAATCAGCCAAATGTGTGTATCGATTAATGGATGCATTCTTGGAGGAGAAAAGAAAGCTGAAGACAGTGGAGGGAGAAAGAAAGAAAGAGAAGAGAAGAAATGAAACTTATCTCAGGACAAAGGAATTAGCTGGAAAATTAGGGGAAAAGCTGGAGGTTTAGGGAAAGTGCAATGCGTATGGTCTTCCTTTCTTCTCGCCCCAGCTAGCCCGTGTTCACCTTCTTCTAAAATCTCTGCATGATGCTCACAGGAGCAAAAATGTTCAGAGTCACCTGAGACTCATCTTCCTTGGGTGAATTCCCAAACGTTGCCCCAAATCACTGTTGGACATTTTGGAATTCACCGAAGTGGCCACAAGACCTTTAGTGAGAGTTTGACGGAGATATGGAATGATATGAGACATAGGACAGGAAGAGGGTGGAAGAAAGTTACTTTCGGGACCTTCTTGGAAGAGGTCCCATGCTCATGACTTCATTTTGAAATGGCAGGAAAAACAAAACACATTGAAACAGGGCTTCAGTAGCAGTCCCAACTCAAAACGGATGCACGGAGAGCTGCTGAAGTGTTCAAAATACTGCCAACTGGCACTTACATATGCAAATGAGCTACAAATGTGACGGTCCAAATTTTGGGTTATGTGTGCCAGGACAGAGGGGACAGAGGGAGCATGTGTCTATTTCGAGACTGCACCTTTTTTAGAAGCGGATTTCTACATTGTCAGCTTCCCTGAAACCATTATCTCACATTTTGAATTATAAACATATCTTTAATTCCATTGCCTGATTCACATTTCAGAGAGACTATCATGTGTATCTGGAGGATGTAATTGGTATCGAGTGCTATGATGTTGAACAACACTGTTCTCAACAATAGCATCTTTTTTTTTTAAAGATCATCAGGATCTGATCTGCTGGCAAATGCATTTGCTGAAAAGTATAAATGTCAGTAGACCCAGGGTTTAATGAGGACACACTAAGAAAGACGCACTATATTTTTATTCTCCTCTAGGAAAATCTATTATAGCATCTCAAAAATAAGATGTCATCCTCAAAGCATCTTTTCTATCTTGTCTTCGCATGCGTGAGTTAACCCAGGACTAACTTGCAAAATGCGGGCTCCGTCTCCTCACTCCCAACTTGCCGCCATTTGTAGCCCTGCTCAAGTCGCACGTGGGGACTGGCTCTGCCTGGGGAAAAAACACAGCATCTACCCTCCTGCTGGCTGGGCACTCACCTCTGCTACCAAGGTCCCCCCCAAGCCCTGCTCACCCTGCCCTGAACCTGTCTTGCCCTTTCAGGTCTCCTGGCTCTCCAGGGTTACGCAGCTCTGGGATTTGCATCTAGCCTTATAACCTGGCATTTGTGTCCTGGTTCTTATCTGTATGCCCGGCCTCTGACCTGTTCCTGGCTTTAAATGTCACACTTCCTGGCCGCCTCGTTTGACCTGTGGACCTCTCGGTGACTCACCGTGCTCTCGGGGCTTTATGGTGCCAACTTCTTGCATCAGCAAAGTTACTTCTGATTCTTCGAGCTGCATCCAGTTGGTGGGCACCCATGCCCTGTGTCATGCCCTCAGTTTTATTCAACCTAAAATTAGTAACGAAGATTTGACTGACACAGAACCTTCTTGCCAGTTGTTGTCCTCAACCCACAAACACTACAGAGATGTGGAAAGAGCAATAAAATCTTCAGGTATAAGACGCTTCATAAAAAACTACACATAATGAATGTGTGCCATCCTACCTGAGCCGTGAACAAAAGTGGTTCATTTGGAGAAAAGGGAAGAGAGGAACCACAGGAGTGCAATTCTCCACTCAGAGCACACCTGAGAGCCAAACAGGTTCCAGAGCCTTCCTGCTTTCTCAACGCAACCTGTCTTCTCAACTTGAGCTCCCTTTCTTATCAAGAACCGGGCAGGGTCTGGGATTTTACCCCATTCTAAGCTTATAAGTACTTGTTATCATTTCATGGCTGTTGGTAGAAGAATCAAGTCCCCAGGGACAGAGACAAAGGACTTTATCATTTCTGGCAAAAGCAGTTCCTGTTCCTGTTCCTGTTCCTGTTCCATGTGTTCCTGTTCTCACAGATACCCCATGCACCCCATGTCCCACACGGTAGTGCAAGGGCCCACTGTGGATGGCCGCACGGGCAGTGGGCCACAGTAGAGGACAGGAACAGAGATTGGAGGATTCACCTCTTGTATGGCAAGCAGCCACAAGCCTGCTCTGACCCCATACCTCAAGAATGCACATTGCAAACGCTTCGAGTTGCCCGGGGGGTCTGCGTCAGAGGTGGTCGGCACCTCGCCTTCTTGGCATTCTCAGCAAGGATGAGCCAGACTTCCAGGACCTGGGTTGAATTGCCAGCCCTCTCGCTCTTACCCCAACCACCTCCAGGTGTGCGGGCCTCAGGGCTCTGCCCTGCAGACAGTCTGTGCACCTGGATCCCAGGACACACTGTCCCCCAAACTTCTACCCAAGGAAAGTGATCCTTCCTCAAGCATCTCTGCAGAGATCTCTCCCCCCGACCCCCACCCAATGAAGCCTTCCCTGATTCCTCTTCCCATCTCTAAAGGATGCTTCTCCTACAGCTCAGATTATGTGCAACATTCACTTCTTGTTTGGGCATTAGTTGCATGTGTGTCTGACTCTCCTCCAGACTAGAAGGCCTGTGTGCAGCTCTGTGTCTCGTGTAAGCTCATGTGCATGTCAGATAAACCAAAATGACCAAGGGAGAGAAAAATGTTGAAATCCAAGGAAAAAAACTATAAAGATATATTAAAACCAACCACCGCCCTTTCGGATCTTGATTTCTAAACACCGTTCTATAATAAAAGAAACTAGAACCCCTTGGAGAAACGGCTGGTTCCAGGCCTGGGGCAGGGACAGTCTTAGATGCACCTGGAATATCCAGTGGTGTCAGAAGGCAAAGAAGTGCTCAGAAAGGATGGGGGCATGTTGGAAGGACTCAAGAGTCAAGTCAAGGAGCTCCAATGGCCACAGCCAGAACAATTTGAACAAGTAAAAAACAATAATATTGTATTATAACCCAAAATCTAAAAGAAATATCCATGAGTCCATATCGATAGAAATCAATGATTGAATAAACCAACACAAGGGAAAGAAGGGACAACTCTTTCTTATAAGAAAATTCTGATTAATAATGTAGAAAGAATGATCGTTCTCAGAACGCCACAGTAATAATGCTAATACCAGCATGCAACTGTTTAAGGAGAACCAGAATTCTGGCATAGTCTCCAAGTACCTCCCCCAAGCCATTTGTTACACACAAAGGGAAAATGATGGCTTAAGGTGGAGAAACCGAGCAGATACCACCTCACCTATGTGATCAACGGCACCTTCACCAGTAGCAAGACATAGTGACATCACGCACCCCTGGTAGGATACACGGAGAAAGGCGTGTCACCTCTGCCATATTCTTTCCTCAAATACATAACTCGAATCTGTTCACAAGAAAAAAATCAGACAAACCCTAATTGAGGGACTTTCTCCAAAATACTTGACCAGTTCTCTTGAAAAAGATCAAGGCTATGAAAAGCAAAAGATTAAGGAACCATCACAGATTGGAGAAAATTAAGGAGACATGAGAAATAAACATAATAGGGTCTTTTGATTAGATCTTGGGGGTGGGCGGGATACAAAGGACATGGGTGAAATTCCAGTGAAGTCTGTTGTGAGTTCATAGTGCTGTTCCAAAACTACTGTCTCAGGTTGAATCACTGCGCCATGATTGTGCAGGATGCCATTAGGGGCAACCGAAAGGAAGACGCATAGGAAGTCTCTATAACATATCTGCAACTCCTTTTTAAGTCTAAAATTATTTCAAAATTTAAAAAAAAAGTTTTAGGAAAACAAGTAGTGAGAACTCAAGGAAAGTAGCTAAGCACTTTACTTACATATATGAACTCCTTAATTTATACAACAACACTAAGAGGGAGGTACCTGTATTGTACCCATGTTATACCTGATAAAACTGAAACATAACTGGTCCTGGCTATTAAGTAATAAGGCCAGGATTGAAACCCAGGCTCCTGACTCCAGAATCTGTGTGCTTAGCCTCTTCAGGCAAGGCCATGTGGTTCTTAGGGACATTATTTTGTTTTTTTCCTCAGTGCTCTAGGCTCCAGAGTAGAGGTTATCAATAACTGAGAACCTACTTTGTTCTAAGCACAAATAAAAAATCTCTGCAACCATTTTACTCCTTTGGGAGCCTCATTCCCATTTTACAGATGAAGAAACTAAAGCCCAGAGAGGTTTACCAGATACTATTTTTTGATAGAATAGTCTCTGCTTTTCTAAGGTCCCCCCCTCCACCCCGTAGCCAGGTTCACAAAGTAAAAACCCAGTTTCCCAGTGTTCTGAGCCAACAGGTCCCACACTAGATTCTACGCAGGACAGGCCTTTGTGCGGGGTCTGAAGATGAAAAAGAAGCCTTGTCCTACAGCTGCAACCCAGCCAAGGCACAGGCTGCAGGCTGCAGGTGGGAGGTTCTGCCTGTGGCTTCCAGGCGGCTTCCAAAGAATCTCCCCACCCCCTTCAGATGAGTCAGCTGGAGTCAGCTTCTCCACAACCCCGGTATTTACTGATATTTGTTTTCCCAGCCTCTAATTCCCCGTATGAAACTTTTTTGAAGTACCTAAGTTGGCTTTTGTTTTCCTGACCAAACGCTGCCTACGAATTTAAATGACTTTCCCCAAATCACACAGCTGGTAAGTAGCAAGGCTACATCTATGAATCTGCTCTTGTAACAAATATTTACTGAATACCTAAACTTTTCCAGTTCTACACTTGGAAGAGAGCCTTTCTTTTTAGCCCCCAGAAGACCATTTGGTTGGAAGTCTGACAATCTTCCTAGCTTTCCGTGTCTCTGTCCACTTTCACCCCCTGTGAATCCCGCTTCAAACCAGATGAACATCTCTCTAGGGAGGACGCTAAATTCCATTCACCTATGAGCATCACCATGGCTGAAACCCATCTACTGCCTTTGACACTTTCAATCACCGTGGATTGAGCTGCATTTTACTACTCATCCCCTCTTTGGGACATATGTTCTTCTGCTTCCCCTCTTCCAGAACAGTATTAGAACCAATCATTCCTCAATTCCTGCCTATTTCTTTTTGCTGCTGCTGAGGTTCCAACACACATCATTGCCAAAGCCAAGTTGTTGATGACAGGCAGCTAACACCAAGTGCAATACTCACACAGAGGAACTTTGCAAGCTTTGCAAACTGTGAAGTGCTAATAAAAATTAATTCTTTTCTTTTATGGCATCAGTCACAGTCCAATTCTGTCACTAGAGACCTGGCTGAGAAAATGTAATTTAAAAGGAAATATTGACTTATTAATTAGTGTTAGGAAAGCATCAACCACAAGCTCAAAGTATTAATAGGCACGGGTCTGTCGTGATTCTAATTAAGCAATACCAGTGTTGCAGATTTCTGGTTTATTGTGCCAAATTCGACATAAGCAGCCATTTCTGGCTAACGCTACTAATACCCAGTTAATGTAAATGTTAGCCAGGTTTATTCTTCAACACGAACAGTTTTAGATTGAATTTGATAATTATAAAGCTATGTGGGAAATAATGTGAAGACGGGAAAGAGGAAGCAGAGTTGGAAGGAAGCACAAATTCACAGCAAGGACTCATCCCTGCTGTCCCCCGAGCCAGCTGTCCCCAGCCATAACAGAGTTTTGTGATGTCCAGAGGAAAAAAGACAGGATGGGCCACAGCAAGATGACAGAACACACATGCCTTGTCCAAAGAGGGTAACATCTGCTGAGCTCCAGCCAGAAGTGACTGGGCTGAAATGTGGGTCCGGCATGGCCAGACTTTCCAATTTTTCCAGAGAAGTTAGAGTCGGAAATATACATATACATATTTACATATATATACACACAAATTTTATATATAATATATATATTATATATAGAAATTATATATAATGTAGAAATTATATATATATGTGTGTGTGTGTGTATATATATATATATATATAATCTTGCTCTTTGAATGTTGACAACGAACCACATTTCATTAAAACAAATAAAACTGGGGGCGCCTGGGTGGCTCAGTCGGTTAAGCGTCCGACTTCGGCTCAGGTCACGATCTCGCGGTGTGTGAGTTCGAGCCCCGCGTCGGGCTCTGTGCTGACTGCTCAGAGCCTGGAGCCTGTCTCAGATTCTGTGTCTCCCTCTCCCTGACCCTCCCCCGTTCATGCTTTGTCTCTCTCTGTCTCAAAAATAAAATAAACGTTAAAAAAAAATTAAAAAAAAAAAAAACTGGGCCTGTCACCTCTGATTTTCTGACTTCCTTGAGATTTAAGACACCTATATATATTTAAAATAAGAGGACCTTGGGGCACCTGGGTGGCTCAGTCAGTTAAGCATCCACCTCTTGATTTCAGTTCGGATCATGAGCTCCTGGTTCGTGAGTTCAAGCCCCAGGTCGGGCTCTGAGCTGGCAACACAGAGCCTGCTTGGGGTTCTCTCTCTCCCCCTCTCTCTGCCCTTCCCCAGCTCATGCTCTCTTTCTCTCTCAAAGTAAATATAAAAATATTTTTTTTTTAAAAAAAGAGGGCCCTTAAGAGGAAGCTGGAAGAAGGAATCCTCCTTTCTGAAGCTTCCATTTGTTAAGCACCACATTAGTGTCAGGCTCTGCGTTATCGCATCTGTAGAAGGAAGCAACTGAGAATGGAGGTTGAAAAACAAAAGAGGGAAGAAAGGAAAGAAGAAAAGGCTTTGATGCCCCACTCTGTGCTAGGGGAGAAGGGGCGCTCTGGTGAGGACACGAGATTTCTAAGGCAGGCAAAGCGGCAGCCTCTTCCTGAAAACTTGGCTAGTTTGTTTATTAATTTATTTCCTTCACATGTTTGCTTTTATTTTTAGAATAACTGATATACTTGGAATCCTAATGTATCATCCCTTAGGGAATTAAAGTCTGCAGCTTCCTGGCTTCAAGTCGCTGATTAAATTTCAAAGGAGCTGGTCGACAGGTCTCATCTGTGTGTGTGTGACCCGGCGTTCTCGCCCCCTCGGTCTCTCGCCCGTCACCGCTGCCCCACAGGGCTGTGACGACATGCACTGGAAGGGAGTGCTTGCAAACAACAGTCGAGGGCAGTTGGTGGTGTCAGTTCCCTGGAGGGGGTGGGGCATGTGCCAGCCTTCCAGACTTCTCCATTGCAACCCCGCTGGGGAGGACCCAAGATCTGTGCCTCCACGCTGCCAGCCCACTCTCTGCCTATTGTTCCCCAAGTCTGATTTCATACTTAATAATGGGGAGTGCATTCATTTTCCAGGCTGCTGGAACGAAGTACCCCAAACCGGGAGGCCTAAACCACAGACAGCTATTGTCTCACTGTTCTGGAGGCTACTAGTCCAAAATCAAGGTGTTGGCAGGATCGGTCTCTTCTGAGGGCTGTGGGAGAGAATGTGTTCCGTGCCTGTCTCGTAGCTTCTGGTGCCTCGCTGACAATCATTGGTGTTCCTTGATGTGTGGAATCGGTGCCCCAATCTCTGCTTCAAGTCCACATGGCCTTCTCCCTCTGCTCATGTCTCTGTGGCCAACTTTTTCCTTTTCACTAGGATATCATCCTATTAGATTAGGGCCCACCTTAATGACTTTATCTTTTTTTCTTTTTTAATGTTTATTTATTTTCAAGGGAAAGAGACAGAGAGACAGAGAGAGAGAGAGCATGAGTTGGGGAAGGGTAGAGAGAGACACACACACAGAATCAGAAACAGGTTCCAGGCGCTGAGCTGTCAGCATAGAGCCCAATGTGGGGCTCCAACTCATGAACCGTTAGATTGTGACCTAAGCCTAAGTCGGACGCTTAACCGACTGAGCCACCCAAGGACCCTAATGACTTCATCTTAATTTAACTAATTACATCTTCGACAGCCCATATTTCTAAATAAAGTCACATCCTGAGGTACAGAGACTTCACTATATGAATTTGGGGACACACCCGTTATATGGAAGGGGTCTCCCCCAGTTGCTAGAGACAAAATAGAAGTTGCAACCCCAAGAAGACTGAGTTGGGTTGAGATCCAAACCTGTTCTCTGCTGTTCATGGGGAAAATTACAAATGTCTAGAAGCTGGAAACAATCCAGAAGCTCCCCAGCGCCTCCCTGCAACCCAGGGGCACTGGCAGTCTCCAAGGCTGAGAGCCACTTGATCATGCAATGCCAGAACTGTCCCTGCTCATAAAATTCCTTGGCCTCCCTCGCCTCCCCACTTTCACCTTGAGCGTGGACAGCTCCCGTGCCCATAACAAACCTGTGAAGGGGACATGAGTGCCTCTACTAATTGCTGATATGGCCAGTGTGCCATTCCCTGTGGTGGTCAGTTGACAAGAGCTATACACATCAACCTGCATTCTGTTTATTTTTGTCAACTCCACTATACGCACATCTCTGACGTTGAGTGTTAGTCTTAGGAGAATGGATAAGACCTTCCATAGTGGGTTGCAAAAGATTGGTCTCTAGTCACTACACAAATTATTTTAGCCATTTCGAAGTGAATTCTCTTCTTCACTTACATGCCCCTAACTACTCGGAAGCTGTTGGAATTCCCACTTGCATTCTGTGAATTCCTTCTGGAGTGATCCTTTTGGTTGCTTCTAAGCAGAGCTGGGGGAGGCACCTGGGCTGTGAGACGATGGACTTGGTTGGGGTCCAAGCCCTCTGGCAGTGCATGCCCCACCCTCTCCTGCTCTCTGAGCTATCACATTCACTTCCAAAATCGTCCCCAGCCCTGCTGTCATAACACAGAGCTCACTTCTCACTCCAAAGTACAGCATCTAGATGTGCTTCCTAAAGTCCAGAGGATCTGGCAGGCAGGAGAGCCAGAAAGGATGTTCCTACATTTTACTTTTGTCTTTGGGCCCAAAAGTGCATATATTAATATTTCTACTGCTGTGTGCAATTCTCTCACTGCATGTCTACAGCTATACCCAGTGCAGGGAGTGACGGATCTACAACTCTTGGTCATGGGTTCCTATTGACGTTTAATTAAGACCTCTCTTAATTTTACATTTGAGGCCGTTCAACAGGGAATGGAACCAAAGTTTATCTTTAGATTTTATGTAAAATATTCATTATGCAAACTGATAATGCCAACCATATTTCCAGGGAGAACTTTTAAACTGTTTTTCCCCCCCAGAACTACCATTAACAAAGTACCACAAACTGAGTAGCTTAAAACAATAGAAACTTATTCTTTCGTGGTTCTGGAGGCTAGAAGTCTGAAATCAAGGCATGTGCTGGGACTTCCTTTCTCTGAAACCAATAGGGAAGGATCCTTCCTTACCTCTTTCCAGTTTCTGCTGGTGGCCATCAATCTTTGGCATTCCTTGTCCTGCAGCTACACCTCTCCAATCTCTGCCTGTTGTCACATGGCATTCTCTTCTCTCTCTGAGTGTCTTTGTGTCCAAATGACCCTCTTCTTATAAGGACATTAGTCATATTGGATTAGGACCACCCTGATGACATCATCGTAGCTTGATTACACCTGCATTTACCCTATTTCCAAATAAGGTCACATGCATAGGTACCGGGGCTTAAGACATAAATATATCTTTGGGGGGGGGCACAATTCAACCCATAAAGCTGTTTAAAAGTAAAATTCTCTTTAGATACTTCCAAAACATACGTTTAAATATTGACAATAGCCACACAAACTAAAAATAACTTGGTTCTGAAAACCTCAGTGGTTTCCCATTATCTACATAATGTTGAAATACCTGGGTCTAAGCAATAGATCCAACCCATCTTTCTGCTCTTCTAGTCCTTGCCAGTATGAGAGCCATCATTTTTGTGAGCACATGTGAGAGTTTGCCACTCCTGATGCACCCTGCTGGGAATACTTTTCCCATACACCAACATCTCTCAATATCTCTCCTGTGAAATCTTACCCAACTGCTCAGTTTTTGGCTTATAAATATCTATTGACTATATACTATGTGCCAGGCAGGGTGGGGGCCGATGGAAAGCACACACCCTTCCTTCCAGGTGTCCCCAGTCCAGTGGAGAACACACGAAACAATTGTGGTGCTAGAAACCAGCTTCCAGGACCATGGAGGAGGCAAAAGCTGACTGTATGCACCGAGTCCCTCTCTCACATAACAGACCCTGGGCCAGACACATTGCTTTCATTATCTCTTCTCATCCTCACACACACACTGTGGGTGGCATTAGTAACTCCATTCTGCAGATAAGAAATCTAAAGCTATGAGAGAGTCAGTGACTAGACTCAGTCTCCCAGTCAGCAAGTGAAGACTTATTCTTACATGCATCTCACTCCCCAATCCTTGCTGTTAACGCTAGAACCTGTTGAAGTTGAATGGCAGCTACCTGGGGATTTTAACCCTGTTCTAATACTTCACATTTGAAAGTGTTTGTACTGAAAATATTTCAGAAACAAAGAATGAAAGCCTTGCTATTAACCACTGCATGGAACCTAACAGGCAGGGCCTTGGATGTCAGCATCCAGAGGTTTACTTCTGAACTCTCCTTGCTCCTGTCTGGACCACTCATGTAGAGCATCATACTTATATGTGTACTCTATTTTCCATCAATATCAACTCCCAACACACACACACACACACACACACACACACACACACAGGCAAGTCTGAAAAAGAATAGAGAAACAATATACTTACTATACAATTGTAAATATATATGACTATTTATTGACCAGCATGGTGATTTGCATGTATTACTAAGAACAAATATTAATTAATTAATTACTTAATTAATTAAAAGACATTGCCTAGAGCTCATTTGTTTTATTAAGCCCTTGAAAATAGCAAAACTGTCTTATTTACAATGTATGATTTAGACCTTTCACTGTTATCACTATAGTACCTTATTTTATATTAGTTTATACATCTTTAATTAAGTTGTTAATACAAATTAATGATATATGGTCACTCGCCCCCACATACATAAGTACATACTTGTTACCCATATGAATATAAGCCTCAAATGGGGTGATTTGTGTCTACTTTTACTCACTAATGATTCACAAGCATCTGGACTAGTACCATGTACACAGTAGGTGTTTAACAATTACTTGTTAAGTGAATTAATGGATGGGCCAATAACACATAGGTCCTATGGACGATCGTAGAAAAGAAGTGCGAATAAGTCACTAATTTTGTATCAGTCTGTAAACACCATCCACATATCAGCAGTCATGTATTTTGGGTTGCATTGAAATAGTACTTCAGCTTACGTGATTTGGTTTTACTTAACAGTGATACCTTACCCAGATATCATTTAATAGGTCACCCTTGACCATCCAGAGTTCAATCTAAAAAGAGCAGCAAAACAGAAATACCATGGAGTTACCATAACACATATTACAGAGCTTCTGTCCTTATGAGCTATTCTAATAAGGTTGGCTATCTGTTTTTCTGTATCTCAAGAGAATGCAAATATTAAAATAAGAGGGCCATGATAACATCAGACCAAATGGACATCCATACGTAAAAAAAAATCTCAAACTACAACCTCACATCTTATACAAAAATTAACAGATCAAAGACCTAACCACAAAACACAAAGCTATTAGCATTTTAGAAGAAAACATAAAAGAAAAATTTTATAGCATTGAGTTTGGCAAGCGTTTCTTAGATACAGTACCAAAAACATAATCTACAAAGAAGAAAGTAATAAATTACAATTCCACAAAATTAAAAACTCTGTGAAGGTCATTGTAAAGAGAATGATAAAACAAGGCACAGATTGAGAAAAAAATATTTGCAAATCACATATTCACAAAGGGCTTCTATCCAGAATACATAACGAAACTTAAAGCTCAGAAATAATAAAATATACAACATCATCTTTAAAATGGACAAAATTATTTGAAGAAACACTTCGCAAAAAAAGGTACATGGGGGCACCTGGGTGTCTCCGTGGGTTCAGTGTCCAACTCTTGATTTCAGCTCAGGTCAAAATCTCACAGCTCATGAATTCAAGCCCAGTGTCTATCTCTGCCCTGACAATGTGGAGCCTGCTTGGGATTCTCTCTCTCTCTCTCTCTCTCTCTCTCTCTCTCTCTCTCTCTCTCCGCTCCTCCCCTGCTCATGCTCTCTTTCTCTCTCTCAAAATAAAATAAACAAAACTTAAAAGAATTTTTTTAAAGGTACATGGATAGCAGGTAAGCACATAAAAACATGCTCATCACCATTAGTCGCTGGGAAATGCAAATTAAAACTGCCACGAGATACTACCTCACACTCATCAGAATGGCTAAAATAAAAAGTAGCAACAATACAGAGCCATGGGGAGGTTACAGAGCAACTAGATCTCTCATTCACTGCAGGTAAAAATGTAAAGCAGGATAGCAACTCCGGAAAACAGGCAGTTCTGTAAAAAGTTGAAACATACACATGCTTCCCATATGACCCCCAATCCCAGGAGAAAGCAAATTTACTTCATATAAACCCCTACACACAGTACCCTTCAATGGAGGAATGAATAACAAACTGATGGAATTCCTCTGATGGAATACTACTCAGTAATAAAGAAAAATGACTTGTTACATGCACCAGCTCGGATGAATCTCCAAGGCAACATGCTAGGCGAAAGGGTATGACTCCGAAAGCGGACAGACTGTATGATTCCATTTATATGATATTCTCCAACAGATAAAACTGTGAGGACAGAGAACGGATCTGGGGTGTTGGGCTTTAGGGGTAAAAGGAAGGTCTGACTACAAAGAGCACAAAGGATTCTATTGGAGTACCCTAACTGTGATGCTGGTTAGCCAACGTACCCATGTGGAAATGTGTAGAATTGCATGCCGAAAAAAGCATCTAAGTTATTTTAATAGATGAGGTTTTAGAAAAGGTCACTGAGAAGCTGAAGATATGATTGTATCAGTAGTAGTTGATAGCTGACAGGCCAACTGAGGGCGAGGTTGCTACAGCAATCTGGGGCTAAGGGAAGACTAACATCCAGAGGACACATTTCCACGTGCCTACGGCCATTGGTATGCTCTAGTACAGAGAAGGCACGGTGCTGATGACCTTGCTAATTCAATAATGGCAGATAATATTATTTTCAGCATGGAGTTTTTATTTTCTGGGGAAAAATATAAATGCATACCTATGTATATGAATATGTATGTTTTTGAGGATAACAATGATTCATCATGAGCTGTCAGAGCCAGAATTCCCAGAAGACAATTCATGACAGAATTTCCTTAGGTCAACTTGGCAAGGTACCGCCTCAGCATGATCAATACGAATCTAGGAGATAGGGCACCATGAGTCAAGGAAAGCTCTAGTTCAGAGGCAAGAGACTCAAGGGACCCAAACAACTGAGCTGAATCACCTGGACACAGGGGCAAAGCTCAAAAGAGGCTTCAAGTAAAGAGGGTGTCCCAAACAGGAGCACATGAGGACAGAGTGACACATGGCCATGGGCCAGCCCGTCCCAGAGCTACTCTCTTCTTCTTTCCCGAAACATCTGGTTTTCTCTAACCATCCTAAGAATGGGATTTTTAAGTGGCAATCTCCTGCCAGACTAGCCTAGAAGTTTACAGTGCTTTTTTTTAAAGGAGATTTCTATGCCAAATGATTAATACTAATATTTTTAAACTCATAATATGGTACACTTTGTTTCTTGACAAAACCACTTACAAGGAATAGCTCATTTGCTGACGAAACTGGATTATTGATGTGTTTCTATCTCTGCCTTGTGATTTCTATAATAGCAGAATAATGAAGTATTATTTAGCTTAATACAATCACTCGAGTTTCTCTATGGTCTTGGAAGGAAGAGATACAAGCTAGGAACCTTTTTGAGGTATAATCAGTTTCCTATACAAGACATTATATAAATAAAAAGTGGAATTAATTTAAATGACAAGTGGACGGCCGTATATCTTCATTATGTCCTAGGACTAGTGATACCAGGAAATTACTCAACTGAGAACACTTTGTTATTATAGAGGCTGTGAGAATCTAGAATAGATCTATATAAAATAATCCTCTAAATAAGATTAAGGTTAAAGAGCCTTATGAACTTTTATGTTTCATAAAACAGCAAAACTCTGTTAAGTGAGAGAAAAAAAAATACAAGTATGTAACATTTAATAGGACAAGAATACTAAGTCAGAGTGGACTTTTCATTGAGTCAAATGAAGTCTCAATTCCACCGTCTGGCATTTTGCATTTATCTGTCTGCAATGTAATTTCTAAATGAGTTGACTGATTTTTAACCAAATTCAATACCCTCCCTAACAAAGAGTAATAAGATACATCTTAAACCCCTTTTGCTGCTCAGTTCTTTTCTTGCAACAGCTGATAGAATTCTGTAAACTGATCTTACCAGGAAATTGTACCAGCTTGTTTTGCAAATAACTGGTTATTATTTAAAAAACGATCTGTGTGAAAGATACGTGTATGGCCATGGCTTATTTGCAAATTGGGTTTACTGCTATGTCCCTCAAGTAGGACTCTCACTTGGGGTGAATACATTCCATAGCTCAGCAGCCTTTCCCACAGGAAACCTGTTGAAAACAAAGATAAAACATCTTGAAAACTTGCCTCAGAGTCAAAGTGATGTAGATTGTCGCCATGGGACAGAAGTCCCAAAGAGCTAGTGATTTCTCCATAATTGAATGATTCTTTAGAACCGCTGGTTAGGGAAACCAGTGACAATGGAAGCTCGAAAGTTGGGTTGCACATATTGGACAATTAGGGGTTCCAGAAGATAAGTAAGTGAATGCAGGCTTTGTTGATTAAAACAACAGAGAAGCAATTGATAGTGAAGCATTTCAGATTCTCCTTAGTCAAATGATCACATGTCGTCGTTATCTGGAAGGCTGCTCGGTTAGGATGGAGACTTCAGGTTGTCCGGTAGAATTGCTGGGTGATGGTGGGGCTCGTGTTTTCTATGGCAGATACAAAATAGTTATGCACTTCAGGTTTAGGGTCAGAGCAAAGGAAAGCTACTCATCAAATATGCCTTCAAAATGGATGTAAACTCCAGAAGTGTGTAGGCTACAAATTGTGGGGCACAGAACTGCAGAGGAAATGTAATGAGCAAGGGAGGAAAGGTGTCAATTGTAAGAGGCTATAAACTGTGATGCAGTCATTTTAATTAGGGGTTTCCACTACATTCTCTGGGCTATTTTGAAAATGTGAGAATGTGTCATGGTATACCAGTTGGATCTTTTAAACTGGATCCTAGAATTAGAATAGGAAACTCAGTAAACACGATGCATCTGAATTTAATAAAACACCCGAAAGTAAAGTGTTTTCCTCCAATGTTATTTGAAGAATTGGATTGAACTGGGTCGGATGGAGGCCAGCCACAGAAGCAGAAAGTTGGCCGGCGGTCCACACGCACAACAGGGGATGCTAACCCGCCAACTGTGGGGAAGGAGGGAACAAGGAGAATAGGGTGAAGGCCTGGTTATGCCAAAATATTCATTCGTGGTTTCAAAGGGCTCTGAAAGTATACATATGTAAAATAATTAACCTGAGAATACAAAAGGGGAACAGAAAACTATTCATTCGTTCCTTACTGATGGCAGCAAATTCACACCTTGGTTCTGGACAGAGATCTGGAAAAGACGAAATCTACACCTCTGTTTAATTATCCTTGGCTGCATCACCCTTTCTCTGTATCCTTTGAGAGCCTCTCATCTCCTATTTTAGTAGTTATACTTTGAACAATGCCAGCTTACATTTAATATTATTACCTCATATGTATTAAGTGTTTCCATTCAGAGGGCATTTTAAACTTATTTAATCCTTATAATAGCCCTATGAGGTAGAGATTATTATACTTAAAAAAATTAGATGAGGACAAAGACTTCAAGAAATGAATTGCCCACAGTCACAAAATGGGCACTACTTAGATCCTAGCAGTCAGCCTCCGTAGCCCAGAACCCTAACCCCAAACTGTCTCTCATGTCATTATTCCATGTATTTAATATGTTTTTTTTCCATTGAAATAGCAGTTAAAAAAAAAAACTTTTATCTCCTTTGTCCTTGCTTTCTCTTTCATGTTGGACAAGCCATAAATATTTGAAACAAACCCAGAACTGACAAGCAGCCATCAGGCACAATGAGAAATATATCCTCTTATTAGAAGGTGGAGGCGACCGCCTGCTCGTAACTACAGTTCTGGGGCAGGAAGCTTGGAGAAGTACCTAATGCCTTCCTAAGCACTGCTGGGCTTATTTCTGAAGGGCAAATACCTTTCAGGGATATTGAAAATCCTGTGGGACTGAAGGGGCAAAAGAGCAGGGGAAGGGGTTAGGGCTGAAAGGGCCTTTGGAGAAAACCTCCTCTCTTCAATAAAATCAACATGACATAAATTGGGTCTTTGGATCAAACTTCAAAATGGAGCATTCAGCAATGTCTCTGATCTTTGTAACATGTTGTCGTTTTCAGCTGTCACTCTGCGTTCAGCTGTTCAGGTCTCCAAATGTGATTGGTTCTTTGCCAGAAAATAATTGTGCAGGTCCATTCTTAGCTTCTTTCTGAGGGAGCGCTGTGTTCACAGGAAAACATGTTGTTTCTAAATAAAGGCTCCATCTTATTAAATTCTTTAGCCTATGCTTTTTTTTTTTTTTTTTTTTTTCCTGAGTGAAAAAGACTTTCAAGAGTTCCTAGAAAAAAAAAAAACCCAACTCCTGTCATGGCCGTACATGGCTCTGTGCCTGTGTTTTTTGGGTTCAGAACATGAAGGGGAGTATAAAGCACCCAGATCAGTCTGTTCTACAACAGCATTGAGCACCTTACTGGCTTCAATTTCCTTTTGAGATTCGCTCTGTTAAACTTCGCAAGGATAGGTTTGCCTGTATTCCCTGAGTTAAAGAACGTGATATTTTATCCAATTTAAACAAGGACCTCATAAAAGCCAACGTGGCAATATGTTCTCCAAATGGTTTCCTGACCTCAGCAGCCACGTGCTCCAAGAGGCAATTAAGTACTGAGTAAAGGGTAGTAAATGACACGATTCGAGGGATAATGGAAACTCCTTCCCCACCCCAAATGATTCCCTCTCTACGTCACCCCCAACTTGCATGAACGGAGGTTTACTTCTTTGCAGAAAACAGTTTTGTAAGTGCAACTACTCTCAGGAGCGATTAAACTATTTGCCATCATTAATAACTTAATGAATTAATTGAGGGCATAATTGAGAGAAAATCAGGCATAGGACAGAAAAAGAGAATGGGTCATCGTAAGGCACTGGCCCAGAAGTCGTGAGGACAAGTGTGTTGGTCTCTTCAAAGATGCATCTAAGTGATGTTCAGGATGGGGGTTGAAGCAAAAAAAGAAGCACAAATAAGAAGAAAGTCAGCAATTTGCACAATTGCAGAATGCGCTACTTTAGGTCACCCCTGAACAAGACCATTGGTGTCATTCACTTAACTACCGGAAAATCTGTGGAAGGCTATGATTGCAATGATGATAACCACAGAGTTTGAAAGCCACCAAAGAACTGAGGCTATATTTGCTAGCTAATTTACAATATTTGAATGACTGCAACACCACAGATTATAAAAGTGAGTCACCAGAGGCCCCAAGTCAAATCACTGAGTAGCTTTCTAACTGCCTGTGTGGTGCCAGACCAGAGTTTCTCCCCTAACAAGGGAAGCTGAATGGGAGCGGGGCACACCCACACTTGGCTAGGTTAGAAGCACGTACACCTTATGATCCTATCCACCTCACGGGAAAGCTTATTGAATTTGTGAAGGCCAGACAGAGGAATTACTGGTAATATCTTCCCTTCCTCACAAATCTGTCATTAATCTCCAAATCTATTTGATTCAGGATGGCGTTCCTGGGTCATCGGTAATGACTGCAATTACAGGCAGATTCCAAGTTCTAAAGCATCTAGAAAAAAAAATCTAAAAGGTTATTTGTTGATTAGGTATTTTCTATTTCAATCTTTGTCACATCTCCTGCTAGCTCACTCCCTGCTGCTTTGGTGTGGTTATCAAAAGCAGAGTTTGCAGGATTCAAGTTCAGCCAAAGCAAACAGACCAAAAATTGGGGAAATGATTTATCTTAATCCAAAGGTGGTAATCCAATTTATTTGACTTGAATGCTTTAGATTTCATCAGCTAAACTAGCAGCGCTAGGGCTTGGCAAAATGATGTCTAGCGAAAACTGGCCCTGCAGTGTTGACCGCTTGTGAACAGAATGATTTTCATCTTAAAAACACACATTGTTCTACCTTTTCATGTT
The DNA here is from genome assembly GCF_023721935.1 of Panthera uncia. Classification (NCBI taxonomy): domain Eukaryota; kingdom Metazoa; phylum Chordata; class Mammalia; order Carnivora; family Felidae; genus Panthera; species Panthera uncia. Next base: position 20,078,675 of record NW_026057586.1, on the reverse strand, counting down.
TGTGGCTAGCTAGCACAGTTGGTGATAAAGAGGTTGAAGTCTTTCATTTTGATGCCCTGTATTCCCAGTCTGACCAGTCACTGCATAAATGTAGTCGCTGATGATAAGGGAGTGAGAGATGGTGAATGAATTGATGCACGTCTATCTTCACACATGGAAGACTCCCAGGCCAGAGTGCAATGTACCTTTCATGAAGATAGTATACTATTTGAATGGAAGAAGAGATTGTTTGGTCCATGTCCCCGAGGCTAAGGAAGACTGAATCCATCCTACTTAAAGAATCCACAATACAGAAAGAATGGAGATTGCATCCCAGATCTCATGGGATCATTAATCTGCATTTATTTAAAACTGCTTTCATGTCTTTGGAAAATAGCAACATAAATAAAGTAGCATCAAATGGGACAAAAGCCCTCTAATTAGGAATCTATTGACCTGGGTTCTAGTTGTGCTCTGCCCCAAGTTTTACGTAATTTCTCTGATTAAACCCCTTTACCTGGAAGTCTCTAGGTATGATATGAAGACATTCCTAAAGTCTTTATAATGATAACTCTAGGCTTAACTGAAGTAACTTTTTGTGTCCATTGTCATATTGCTAGATTCCTACCACTATCATGTTTAGGAAGTCCTTCCCAGTTTTGTTCTATTTAATTTCTGTGGGAGGTAGTCAAAATACAGAATGAAGCATGCCCTGGGCCAGCGATGGTGAGGAGTAGGTTGTTGGCATCTTGGAAGATGCATTTAAGAGGTATTTGAGGTGGAGGGTGGTGAGAGGTACTCACAAAAGAAGAAGCACAAGTAAGGAAAAAGTAGGCAATTTGCCTACTGCACAATTTTAGGCCACTTGTGAACAAGACCATTGCTATCATTCACGTAATTATCAAGAATCCTGCATAAGGCTATGATTTCAATGATACTGCAGAGTTATCATGCCATGGCCAAGGAAGTTAGAGCAGTGATGAATCAATTTGGATTATATCCTCCCTTATTCTTCTACACCTTTGATCTATGGGCCAAATCAGTCTACTTCCTGTTTTAGTCAATAAAGTTTTATTGGAACACAGCCACACTCTTTCTTTATGGATTGTCTGTGGCTGCTTTCCCACAACTCAACTATAGCAGAGTTGAATGGTTGTGATAGAGACTATATGGCCTGCAAAGCCAAAAATATTTACCATCTGGTCCTTTGCAGAAAAAGTTTGCCAGCCCTATTCTACACACTTAACTCTATATGCACTGTTTTTCCATTGCAATGTATGCTGGTTTCTTTTATTTTTCTTGGACTTTGGCTTCTCATCTAACCAACATCTTTGACCTCATTAATGTCCCAACCCTTCCTAGTATTTTTATCCCAGTTCTCCTTGTCTTTCTGTTCATTCTAAGGTCATGCTTTGTGTGTTCATACAATCCTTTCTTTTGACCTAGACTCATTTGCCAATTTAATATCAGCCAACATTCCTCCCTTTAAAACCTTTAAAACCCTCTTAGAAAGTTGGCACTGGAGAAGGATTTTAATGACAATGCCTGGTAGTTAATGCGTCCTTAGTCTGTGCTGCATTGTTCTGAGTTCTTAGGGCATTTGTAGTGATAGATTGAAAATTGTTCAGGGTCAGAGACTAGGTCCTTTGTTTGTTACCTCATATACACAGAACTGCCTTGAGCTGCCAGTGTTTACAATGCTATGTAAATTACTTTTATTTTCTGTTGTGAACAATTCTTCTCCGTGAATTCTCTTATTGACCCCCAAACTTGGCCTATCCACAAGCATTTCCATTTCTAAGCAAACACAATTCTAACACATTTGAATTTGTTGCTTCAAAAAATTGGTGTAATTCTTTTTACAGAACTTTACAGAATGGTGGTTGTATGCAAGTCCATGAAAGAGCCTTGTTCTCAATTGACAAATGAAGAAATTTGAGCTTGGGAGCCGGCTTGTGCTCTTCACTAGGAAGTTTGGTAACATCTATTATCATATGTAACCTGGCAATGAAAGCATGACTCATCGCAGCTTTAAGTTTGATAAAAGGAGGCAAGTGAATTTTTTTAAAACATTGCAGAAGAATAGAAATGCAATATGAAAAATAATTTGCCATCATATTGTATCCCATTGTTAGCCTAGTCTGTCTTGATGCAAAGACACATATGCAAGAAACACCTTGCTCTTCCCCAATATGCTTAATTCGGCCCTTATACAATTAGCTCTGATGCTGGGGACACTTGAAATTTCACAAATATTAATGAAAATACAAAGACACACCCCAAAACGACTGACTTCTATAGCTCAAGCTGTATTTCCATTAATGGAGTGGTTCTTCAAAGGGAGAAAGGCATGTTGACTTAGACTGCAGTAGGTGATAGTTCTCTTTGGGAACATAACTGATCTATAATGAGGATTGATTCTGTATCTTGGCGATTGTGATCAGAAGGAGCTTAAAGAAATTGCATGATTGCCTAACACAAAAATTTAATGATAAGAAATGTCTGGTTTTTTGGTTTTGTTTTTTACTTTCTCGTTCAAAGATTCTTAAAAGTACAAGTGTAATAACTACTCAATAGTAGGCATAAAATTCATTTAAAAAAACACTGAGTGGGGGGCGCCTGGGTGGGTCAGTCGGTTAAGCGTCCGACTTCAGCTCAGGTCATGATCTCGCTCATGGTTTCGAGCCCCATGTTGGGCTCTGTGCTGACAGCTCAGAGCCTGGAGCCTGTTTCAGATTCTGTGTCTCCCTCTCTCTCTGACCCTCCCCCATTCATGCTCTGTCTCTCTCTGTTTCAAAAATAAACAAATGTTAAAAAATTTTTTTCAAAAAAAAAACACTGAGTGAGTAGGGGCAAAGGAGTAAATACAGAATGGGGCTCCTGGTGCTCTAGTCACATCATAGGCTCTATTATTTATGAGATATTTTTGCTGTATCTTCTCTACCAAAGGGTATTTACTGTATTGCTGGACAGGTTTATGTGTAAAAAATTTAAGATGGCATTCAATCCCAATGCAGATTTACCCTCCAACAAGTAGTAACAAACCTTTATTTGACCACTTCCCAAGGCATCATGGGAAGTTTGTTATGAAGGTTGGTTGTTGTTTTTTCCCTCTTTGGTTGTATTTCTATCATTTATAACTAAGAGAAAACCAAAATAAACCCTTTTAATGTATTTGAGTCAAAGGTTCTAGTAAACCTTTGTCTTCATACATGGGATAGTCATTCATGAAGCATTGTGTCAGTTTCTACTCAGAGCCAGGGACTGTGCTGGGTGCTGAGGATATGAACAAGAAGATAGCTTACTACCTGACTCCTAAGAGTTCACAGCTAATTTTTGAGAAGGCAAATAAATAATTCCAGTCAATAGAAGTATGTGTGAGTACTATTGGGACACAGAGAGTAGAAAAGTTTTCCTGGAAGAAGTCTCAGATGAACTGCATCTTGAAAGTCAACTCAAAATCTATTGGGTAGAGAATGTAGGGAAAGGCGTTTCTTGACCTGAGGAACATCATGGGCAAGACCATGGAGATATAAGAGAGGGCAACATGATCAAGGAAAGATCAGCAGTTTGGAGTTGTTTGCGCTAAAATATGTGATTAAGGAAAACCACAAGCTAAAACCAACCGCAGATAGACTGAGATCAGACAGAAAAACAAAAATCTTTGTTATTTTCCAAAGAAATTTTAACTTTATCCACTAGACAATAGGTCTCCCAAAGCAGGGCTGTACCTTGAACAAATTTACATTGTAGGAAACATCTTTTAATGTATGAATATAACTGGAAGCTAGAAAACCTGGAGACGGAGTCCAATGAGAAGACAGCACAGTATGGGTATCTTTTTCACGGTGAACGTCGGGATGCAACTCCCTGGCATAATTGGCGAAGTAAACTTTTTAAGGCTCAGACCTTCCCCTGCTGAAGAGCAGCATAGTGAGTGATGACCTGTGTGTTCTTCCTCTGGCTCTCCACCAAGCACTTTTCCTTTCTCACCATCTTTTTTTTCAACCTTTCGCTTTTTAGAAGGAGAGTGCATGGTATTGATGGCGACTGATAAATTAGTTTGGTAATGGGCACAAAACTAGTAATGAAAATTGAAGGGAAGGATAGATTCAAGAGAGACTTAAATGATAAGGTTAATTGAATTTGGGGAAACATTGGACACTTGGTGGGGAGGCAGAGTATGGCTGAGGATCACCAGAGTTTCTAGCTGGGGTTAATAAATTGCACCCCAGTAAAAGTGGACAGTAGAAGAAAGAGAAATGAGAAAAACATGAGTTGGTTTGAGATATGTTGCAGTGTGTTTTCTTAGCGATGTCTGGTCTGCACTGTCTAGGTGTTCATTAGAAATATAAGTCTATATCAGCAGAGAAGGGGGTAAATATATTTATTTGAGAGTTGATGTTATTTCATGGTGGTCAAAGCCATCATAATGAATGTGATCATCAAAGAATACGTTCACAGAAAGAATGAAAACAGAACCAAAGGTCACAAATAAATCCATAGGGATTATCAAACTTTGAGTAACAGGCAGAAGATCTATAGGAAGTGGAAAAAGAGAGAGAGACACAACCCTGGAGTGGTATTTCTGAACTCTGAGAGAGTTTTAGGATAATGTTATCAGTGTCAAGCCATGATTGATAAATACAGTTTAAGTATGACACGTACTGTAAAGAGAAAATTAAGTAGCTGGGTACTCCATCCAAAAAACATTCAGAGTAAATGATTGTGGTGGTTGAGTGGGAGGGGTATTTGAGGGGGTAGGAGCCCAACTGCAGTAAATTGAACAGTGTGGGGAATGTGGGAAAATAGAGACAGAGGGTCTGAATGCTCTTAGATGATTTCCAAGAAGCTTGTGTTTTGAACCACGGATTCAATCACCACAACACTATCGTGAAAGGGTAAAACAATAGGAATTGAATGAAAAGGAAAAGATCCCACAGAAGCTGCGGGTTAGAGGGCAAGCTCTTTGGGCCCAGAGACCATGTACCATGTGGCCTTTTGCAGGGCCAGCCTCATAGGCAGGTAACCTGTGTGGTCACACAGGGCCACATGCTTAGAAGGGCCCCCACACTCCATTTAATGTTTTACTGTTTTCATCTTGAAATTCTTTTTTTTAATGCTTATTTATTTATTTTGAGAGAGAGAGAGAGTGAAAGCAGGGGAGGGGAAGAGAGCGAGACAGAGAATCCCAAGCAGGCTCTGCACTGTCAGCACAGAGTCCGACATGGGGCTCAAATTCACAAACTGTGACATCATGACCTGAACTGAAGAGTCGGACGCTTAACTAACCGAGCTGTTCAGGTGCCCTGTCATCTTGAAATTCTTAATAAGTTTTGGGAAGGTCACATTTTTTATTCTACATGGAGCTTTGCACATTATGGAGCCAGCTCTGGGCCTTTGTATCTCCCAATTGGCCCAAAGGAAAACTGATTGCTATATAACTTAGATGATCTACCAACCTCTGAATATGAATATGGTGAAAAAAATTGAGTGTTTTGTCTTATCTTTTGTTACCTTAAGAGCAGCCAGACCCCATTTTCCCACTAATTTGAACAATGACATAATAATTGCTAATGTGTATTGACCGATTACTATGTGCAAGACACTTTCGATGCACTTTCCACCTACTAATTCGTTTAACCACTACAACAATCCCGTGAGTAGGTATCATTATCACTATTCTTTAAAATGAGCAAATGGAGGCAAAATGTGGTAACAACTTACTCAGGGTCACACAATTAGTAAGGGGGAAAGCTCAGGCTCAAACCCAGATAGTCTGTCTTCAGAGTTGTTGAAATTAAACACACTGCTCGGTCATCTTCATTCTCTGGGTTCACAGTCACGGAGATTTTTCTTACCTTTGTCCCCATATACCTAACACACAGCCTATCACCAGATATCTGCTCTGGACACAGCTCCTTCAATGCAGGGAAGGAGGAAAACATTCTTCTCCAAAGGAATTGTGGAAGATATCCTATGTGTGGGTTTAGGGATCCATAAACCACTAAAATGTCCTGAATTGGAGAACACGTCTCTCCCATGTGACATGGAGTAAGATCATTGAGATGGAGTATGAGTGGACTATGGTCCCTACCCTATGGTCCTGTCCCCTCCTCTTCTCCCTGTCCCCTCCTCACACCTTTGAGTGTCGTCAAAACTTTTAGTTCTCTTCCAGAAAGGTCGAGATTTGCATTTAAGCATGGGATTGCACATGTGGTCACTGTTCTCTGAGAGTTGTACACTTACTATTTTCTCCCAACTTCCCCCATTTCTCAGAGAGTTAAAGTAAGGGCAATCACACTTACATGTGGAAAATAAATTAGTCAAACCCATAGAAACAGAAAGTAGGATAGTGGTTAGCAGATCCTTGGGGCCTGGGGAAGGGGAAGATGTTGGCCAAGGGGTACAAAGTTTCAATCGTGCAAGGCAAATAAGTCCTGGAGATCCTAACGTATGGCATGGTGACTACAGGTAACCATGTCATACTGTATACTCGAAGTTTGCTGAGAAGGTAGATTCTGAGTGTTTTTACCACACACACACACACACACACACACACACACACACGGTAACTATGTGAGGCAATGGATATGTTAATTGGCTTGAGTGTAGTGATTATTTCACAATTTATACATCTATCAAATCATCTAGCCGTACATCTTAAATATATTACAATTAAAAAAAAGAATGCAAATAGGTCAAGGCTTTTTTGGAAGACAGTTTGATAAAATGTATTAAAAGTGTTCAAAAGCACAACAAAGAGTAAGACAGATCACCAGCAATAGGATTTGCAGAATGAGGCTAAGATGGGATCCGTCAGCATTTCTAAGAAAAAATCACTCCAGATAAAAAGGGGTAGAGATGGCAGGGTGTTCTTTAAAATCCTCACCACTAGATGCTTTTGAGGAAATGAACATATACACATATACACATATACTGATGTATATACCAGTATTTGAGTAATATAAACTTATTATTTCAAAGTTTTAGAACTCTGACATTGGCTGCTTATAAAGTCAGTCAAAGGGGCCATGAGAGAGTTTCTAACAACATAAATATTTTTAGTTTTGCAGTAAAGTTTGTGGGTAGCAATTTAAGACTTATCTCTGACTCAGTATCCATGTGAGTATAATAAAGTTTTGAAAAAGTTTTGAAGCAACGCCTCCATTTTAAAACTATGGACTTTGATTATAACAGAAGATCTCAAAGGCAGCGTTCAGGGGGGAAAATGACAACAGTTCCGTGCTTGTGGTTGCCTTTCCAGGAAAGCTAAAGAAGCACAATGTGTTGGACTTGAAGCGTTAGGTAAACAAAGCCATGAGTATTAAAGTTTAGGCTCTAGTGATTAGTAGGGAAGCACAGGATAATAAGCACAGCAGGGTGTCCCTCAAGGTATTTTAGACTCCGACTGTGTTTATTATCCAGTATCAGTATGGAAATATATGCCTGACTACATTTATGGTGCCATTTAGAACTTTAAAATAGGCTCTTATGCTCAGAAAGAGGTTACTAAATTACTCACCCTGTAAGGTTTTCCTCGATTAGCATAATTCTACCCATTCCGTGCCTTATCAAGAATACGTTTCCATTGTGGGCACGTGTTTTGAAGAGACATTTGAAGAGACATCAGGGGTACATATTCATGTCAATCCTGAGGTACCCACCTTCCACCGATTTCATGGTGAACTTCGCGAGGCAACTCCCTGGCATAATTGGCGAAGTAAACTTTTCGAGGTTCACACGTTCCCCTGCCGAAGAGCAGCATAGTGAGTGATGACCTGTGTGTTCTTCCTCTGACCCTCCACCAAGCTCTCTTCCTTTCTCACCACCTCTGATTTCAACCTTCCGCTTCTTAGAGGGAGAGTGCCTGAGTATGGATGGCGAGCGCGGTAAAGCTGGAAGCTTCGCGTGGACTTCAGGATTCTGTCCTAAGTGGTGAGGAGGCAAGTGGGAGAACCGACCATGTCTATAACCAGAAGTGGGGCTGTCATGAGGAGAAAGGCGGCCATGGTGCTGCCACCACTTAACAGGAGTGGTGTCGCTTCCAGTGGGAACTCCTGCCCTGGGTTCTCTATGTTCATCAGCATCTCTTCAGCACATCATGAAGTTCCTGAGTCCACACTAGGTGGCAGCATGGTATACAGGTCATGTGGGAAGAGCTGAGGCCCTAGCAGCCAGAGCCTACAGGGCTCAGTCACAGAACACACACGCGCGCGCGCGCGCGCACACACACACACACACACACGACTTCTAAAGGGTCCCCGCTTCTCCAGTGTCATCTGTGACTCTACTTCACCTGGCAACGTGGGTCTGAGTGCCGGAAAACCCACCCCAGGACTGCAGCCGCCCTCTCTACTGAACCGTGGGTTTCCCTCAAGCATCGTGAATGGACTTTTACTCTCTGCAGCCCTGTTCCCCATCTCGTCCCCGGATGCCTGTGCTTTTACAAGGTGAACGAGGTCTGCAGTTGCTCTACGTTCACTTTGTGAACGCCGACAGGCTCCTTTGGGTTCAGTGCGTGCAACGTGCACGCTGGACGTGTTTGGCTCTGCAGGCTTTCTTTGCAGAACTGATGATTCCGTTGAAAAACAACCCCCACCCAGTTGCACAGTGATTCAACATCCCTGACTCAAGAGGAGCTGAAAGTCAAAGGGGACCTCTGCTCAGATCAGGAGTTCATACTACAATTTCAAGGGCCGAGGGAGGGGAGTCTGACCTTGGCATCTTGGACACGAATAGGAGCTTAGAGTTCATCCAAGTCAGTCAACCCCATTTGACAGATAAGAAAACTGAGGTCCAGAAATCTGGATTTCCCCAAGGCCACACAGCTTGGTAGAAGCCATGCCAGGACTATAAAACTGGTTTCCGGACACCCTGTCCAGCACCTTTTCCATCGCTCCTTGTGTGACTTATAGAGAGTCATAAATACACAGCAGATGAAACCTCAGAAGCCTCTGAGCTGGTTTTCCTCCCCTCCCCGTACCTGGCAACTCTGTACACCCCAGCCCAGCCCGGCCTGGACACCGGATCTCTCTGCCCCCAGGGTCTCCTTCTCCATGGGCAGGAAGGGGGTGGGACAAAGAGAAACAGAGAATCGATATTCATTGGGAAATTGGATGACAGATACAGAAGTACTGAAATACTGCAGTCCTTCCCTTGGCATTTCCTCTTGACCAGAAGAAGGAAATACCAGAAATCTCATAAGCGAGCCCATTTGGGCAATTTTTTTTATACTCAGCATTCATATATTTCACATTTTTCTCCAAACCTTTGAGTACTAATTCAAACCGTCCAGCCTCCAGACCCCCTAGGGGTTCACCTATCACTAAATGTTGTTGATTTGCAAAACACACGGATTCTTTTCATAGAACAGGCTCTGCTTTCATGGCTGTCTTCAGACGCTGAGCCTTTTCCCAATTAAGCGATGCCCCAGCTTCTCTCTGGTTAGGATTACAAACAAACACCACTACCCTTTGCCTTTGCTCCAGCCACCCCTCCCTTCACTTTGACACATGGTTCTTTTGATCTCAACCCCAGACCATAGCAACAGCCTCCTAATTATTCACCAGCCATAAATCATGGCAGTAATGTGGTCCTTGCTAAGGAAAAGGAGTATTGCTGGGCGATCAGAGTCTGGAAAGCTGGGTGTGTTTAGCATTTCCAAAAGCAAAGCAGTAGAGGAAAGGAAAGCAGGAAGAGAAAAGATGTTTTAAATGTTTGTAGAAATAGTTGCTTTGATGTTAAACCCTCTCCCAGAGGAAGTCAAGAGTCTGAAAACGAAGTCTATATTTTCATATTCAGAGGAATAATAAAATCCACAACCCCCATGAAGAGGCAGGTGTATGTTAGGGCCTCCTGCAGTAAATGTGAAGTACATTTCCAAGTCATCAGAGCAAGCAGAATAAACATGCTTCTCTCTGTCCACCTCCTAATTTTTTTTTAATTTAATTTTGGCTATTCACTTGCATGGGAAATCTTAATTCCTCTGTGACCTTATTGAATAGTAGTTAATCTGGTTAGGTTTGGCATTTTCACCAGGAGGAAATTCTCTGGGAATCCAAAATTATTTTTTTAATTTGTCTTGGGCTGGGATGTGCCACTGAGTCCACAGAAATCCCAGTATTGGTAAGACTGGTCGGTATCAGTCTAACCTATGGCTAGACCACGTGACTATAATATCTTTCTAATGAGGTTTGTGGGTTCAATTGAACCGGAAATCATTCTCTTTTTACTTTGGGATATGATATGTGATAAGAGAAAGCTAAGACTACGCTATAGATATTCTTTACTGGTAAAGTCTTCCTCAGAAACAAATACAAAATAAGACATTTTTATTCATTCAATTTTGTTATGTCAGCCACTCTAATTGGCTGTAGCATGTAGACAAAATGGGGCTGGAGGAGTATCGTGAGGTTTGTCTTTGTTCAACAAATATTTACTGAAAATCTACTCTGGGCTAGATCCTGGAGTGATGACAGCTATGAATTCAAGAACAGATTAATGCACATATTGCTTATGGTACACTAGAGCGGAGGCTCTAGACAAATGCCTAGTCTAGAGCTGGGTTGGCAAACTTTTTCCTAAGTTGCCAGATAATAAATATTTTAGGCTCTGCAGGCTATAGGATCTCTATCATGACTTCTTGACTCTGCCTTTATAGCATGAAACCAGCCATAAACAATACATAAAGAGCATAACTGTGACCCAATCAACTTTATTTAAAAACATAGGAAGGGGGCCAGATATGGCCCCTGGGCTCTAATGTTCTAACCCTCTGTCTAGAGGGGGATACCTTTAAGTTTGGAGAAAACTGCAATGAAGAGGAAGTACAGAAAACTAGGCAAAGTCAGAGAAGGGCAATATGCCTAATTAGAGAGTTCATAGAAGGCCTGGGGGGAGGGTGGCGCAAGCAATAACAATAGCTAAGTTAAGACCTGCTGGGTTCGTAAGAGTCAATCCAGTGAAGAGGACTGGGGAAGAATGTTTCAAGGCAAGGCAATGGCATATGTTACAACTCAGAGGTGAAAGCACAATCCACAATCCAGAGCGGGGAACTGAAAGTTCTGGATCCCTGGTTGGAGAGAGCAAGGATAGGAAAGATGAAGGGAAGCTGGAGTCAAGGCACAGCATAAAGAGGTTCACCCAGGGGGAAACGGGAGCCAATAAAAGTTTGAACAAAAAGTCAGAGATCGGGCACATACTTCTGAGAGATCACTTTGACACTTGTATAGCAAATAATTTCAGGATCTTTTCAGCAACCTCACTGCCTCCATATCCAAATGAAACAGAAAATGCTTTACTGTTCCTTTCCTTCATCTCCTCTCCAAAAAGTGTTCCCAGGGACAGCGAATACAGTTCCTAGAATTCTTCCCACAGCATCTGTATTTTAATAGAAATCAAAGCCTAGGCTAAATGGATGAAATTCTAATGGTAGAATTTTAGGCAATAGCCCATGCAAGGAAAGGATTTGGTTGTGGGAGGAGAGGAGAGGAGAGAGACTAGAGCAATCTCAGCCTCCTTGAAATCATACCACATAGTCATTTTTTCCACCAAAGCATCAGGTTCCACTTATAAGTTTCTCTTCACGAAGTTTTCTAACTAAATTGTTCAGTTGAATCATCAGAAATTGAGATTTTATGTTAACCAAGTAATCAAGATTAACCAGGATTACTAATCACATTAATAATGTGAACCCCCCAATATGATGCACTGAGAAAGGTACAAAGTAATTTCTGTGATATTCTTATCAAAAAATGTGGAAACTCATCCTAATCATGAGAAAAAATCAGATGGACCCAAACTGAGGAACATTCTCCGATATTAACAAATACTTGTCAAAAGTATCAGGTCATAAAAGACAAAGAAAGACTGAGAGGAACTGTCACTGATTGGAGAAGATGAAGGAGAAATAACAATTAAATGCAATGTGGGATCCCAGATTGGATTCTTGAATAAAAAAAGGATATTAGTGGAAAAAACTGGTGAAATCCAAATATAGTCTATAGTTTAATTAACAGGACTGTACCAATACTATTGTGCTGGTTTTAAAATTTACACCGTAGTCATGTTAACATGAGGGGAGCTGGGGGAGAGGTATATAGGAGCTGTTATTTTTGCAACTCTTCTCTAAGTCTAAAATAGGATGAAAATATTTTTTTAAAGAAATGGAGATTTCTAATTGAAATAATCTTGATGTATTCTCGCATTCTAGACAAAAATGATATTAAGTGATATTAATTATTTTCTTGTCCAGTTGTTAGTTTCTCTGTTAATAACCATGGCGATTACCAATTAGCTTTCAAGTTCTTCAGGTCTCACAGCACTAAAAGTCATTGTATGGACACAATAGAGAATCTTACCAGTTAATTACCCACTCTTTGGAGTCTCCCCTTCCATTTGGTGCTGACCATGCCCTGAAGAAGCTTCCCTAAAGAATGCCACCTCTACCTTTCTCTCCTTTGTGGTCTTGGGACAGAGCTTACTCAATGCTGTGTCTGTGTCTTCAATGAGTAACAATGGTTCTCTACTACCTTGCACGGTTGGCGGAATATGGCGGAGCTTTGTGAAGTAGAGAATTCTGGATGGGAAGTATGGAAACTGGGATTCTTGGGTAATTATTCCATTCTTGGGCCTGGAATCTTGGGTAATCACTGACTTCAGATTCCCCACCTGTAAATTCAGGTCCTTTCATGAAAGATCTAATATCTAGATCAATAATTTTTTTTTTTTTTATCAGTAATGCTTCTACTTGCCTAGGCTTTGAAAAAATCTCCAAGAATTTTGCTGTCTTCTTTTTTTTTTTTTTTTAATGCTGGTACCTGGTCCCACTCTCAGACATCCTGATTTAACTCCTTTAGGATGCAGAGCAGGCATCCAGATTGTTTTAAAGCTCCCCAGAGTGGTGTTAACAGGTAGCCAGGGTTGAGAACCACTGATCTAGATGATCTCTAAATTCTAACCTCCTAAGGCTTATCAGTAATTATTATTTAAACAAGATGAGTCAACAAAACCAGGTCCTGGAAACTATTATCTCACATCTAAAGGAATTCTGGCCATGGGTAGATAAGACTACAGTAAGTACTTTGCATCCTTTCTTCAAACCTCTGTGGTCTGTGCCTGTCTGATATGTTATCATCTTGACTAATGACTTACACAAAAACTCGAGTATTTGGCTTGTGGGACATACCGTGAAGATCACAAACAGTTTACAGATACTTTAGGACAGGGATGTGGTTTTTACTATCCTTACCACTTCTGTTACCACGTTCTCTTTCTGTCACCTTTCCTTCTTCCTCCAGCTTTATATTCCGCTATTTATACCTACATAGAGATTGACATCTAAAAATAAGGTGAAAATGGTTGACGTTGGTGAAGTGTGTCTATTTAGGTGGGTTGAGAGAGGAAGAAGGAAAAAATCGCATTATTGAAAAGATAGCAAGAAGGTAGAGCAGCAGCAACAAATCCAAATATCTACAGGGGGGCCAACATGGAAGGCAGACAATAGAGAGGCGAGGCCTCGTGGGAACCAGAGAGCTCATGACCCTCCTAATGGTCCCTGCTAAGGAATCACTTTTACTCTGCTCCAGCCCATGGGAGCCAGGGACCTGTTGGCTCAGTAGTGCCTGAACTTTCAATCTTCAAGAGAATCAAGAAATCCATAATTGATTTGTAAATGCTAAAAACAATTTTTTTAAATGTAAACACTATGTAGGCCAGAGCAAACACTTTTATAGACTACATCTTGCGTTTGTAAGTTCTTCTTTAAAGGTTAAAAACTGTGATAGGTAGAATTGTAGGCAAAACTTAGGGTGAAAGAGGTGTATTGTTTTAATTGGGTTTGGGTTTTTTTGATTGCGGGGGGGGGGGAGGTTGAGAATATAAGAATCTTTCAGTTGTTCTAAGACATGCCGGACCCTCCCAATCCAGGCTTGTTAGGAGCAGGATATTAGTGCCCGGCCAGATGGGGACTGGGTAAATGAGCTCACATACAGAAGCTGCCTCTGATGAGAACAAATCGACAGTATCCAGCACAGGGTTCAAGCTTAGCTGTGGTGCAGCTAATTATCAATGTCAAGGGCTGAACATAAGACAAGCAGGAGTTTGAGAGCCAAAGGGCACGGAGGACAGAGGATAGATGACCTGGAGCCAGGTGATTCTGAGGTGTTATCAATGCCCTTAGAACAGATGCCTTCCAGTAGGTGGTGCTATTGTAGGAAAATTGTACCAACTCAGGCAAGAAGGGGAGTGAAGGGAAGGGTCTTGGCCCCAAACAAAAAGCTTATAGCTCAAATGCCAGAAAGGCAAGACTGGGTAGAGTATTCCAAGGACTAGAGCAATGATAGCATGGACACGGGAAGAAGCAGGAGCCAACCTTTAAGGTTGGCCCACAGCAACAAAGGCAGCTGGTCTGCCCTGGCTTATCAAAAATCAAACCTATTGGGAAAAATTTTTCATTCCAAACCCTACCATTTGGAAGACTGGGACTGTAAGTTAACTTTTGCCCTGATCAGGACTAACTCCAGAATGGAGATAGATCTTGGTGTACAGGTACAGCTCATTCGTACATAGATCGGTGGAGAACTGAGAATGAACATGGCAGAAAAAATGATCAGGTCCCCTGAGATTACCCCAGTGGGCAAGGTGTTTTCTCTGCTTGTGTTTGAAATACTAAAAACACAAACAAACAAAAAATAGAATTTTCACATGACCCACCTTTGCCAGCTCTCTTAGGTCACAGTGAATCTTCAGCTTTACTTATTCACATATAAACCTTGTCTCAGAATAACACACAGATAAATTCTAGATAGACTGCCCCAGAAGCACATCAGGGAACTACCCAGTCATCTTTGCAGTGATTTTTGGTTTTTCGGTTTTTTTTTTACTTTCTGAGAGTGAAAGGAAGCAAACATGGACCATTATTCTTCAAAGAAGTAGCATATTGGCATCAGAGGAATTATCAGATTCCTTAGTGTGCTCATCTACAAAGTCCCATTCCCAGAACAAATGCCACCTTCACTCACATAATCCTTGCTTTGGTTAACCATGCAGTATGCCAGAGTGGTAAGAGCATAATGGAAAAAGTCTTAACCTGTGAGTAGGTTCTGGCTGCACTGCTTAGTACAAGCAGGTCATTTGGGAAAGTAATTGTATTTTTCTGAGCCTCAGTTTCCATGTGTTCAAATGAATTTGACAACATATATTCTACTTCCCAACTTCACAGGGTTGTAAGAAAACTAATATGATGACTTGGTTAAAGCACTTCATGATTGCCAGCAATCTCTGTTGTCAACGCAGAGGGGCAAGCCCTCCTGGAAAGAGTATATCCAAATTTGTGGGCAGTTTGAAAAAGGATCGAAACTACACTTTTATTTAGGAAAGCAAGTTCAATAAAAACTTCAGTGTTGATTTTCACCTTGTGGCAGCTCCTCATGTGCAGATAAGGCTGTGACAAATATTTTGGTTTTTCCAAAAGAGATAGGGTTTTGAAAAGATGCACAACACTGGTCTATATAAATATCTCAGTTGGTTTATTTCCATCACACTTAGCGTTCTTATTTGCCTTGTGTTCGCAAAGGGGTGCATATTATAAACAGGAGGCAAACACTTCTTAGGCTGCTTTAATCTGGTGTTTTTGTTTATTTGGTCGGTTGGCTGATTGGTTGTTTAAAGCAACTTTCACACTTAAAACCTTGAACCTGACTCTCCTTTAGTGTCCCTACCCTTTGAGAAATTTCAAAGGAAACCTAACAAAAATACGGCCTTTGAGCAGGTCACCCAAAAGGATGGCAATCACACATGAGGTTTATTTCATTTTATGCTATGTTATTTGGGAGAGAGAGTTGTACACATTTTATCCTCAATGGTAGAAACAGTTTTGTTGGCTTGACTGCAGCTGTGATAAACAGAGAGCTCCTTGCTGTTTTGCATGTAGATGTTTATGCATGGCCAGGGAAGTGCTGAAGCATTCCTCGTTAACCCACACACCTACAGATTTCATAAAATCTGAGTGAAAACAATCAGTACAAAGGTTCAAATTCTGAGTCACACTTCAAAAATCTCAACCCAGTCTCCATATCATTATAGTAAAAATGCTAACGTTACTTTTCTGTAAAACATTGTTTTTACCTGCCTTATCTTTCCACAAGCATTCATTTCTCCCTGCATTTAAGAAAAGATTAGGTATGATGGAAAGCATTTGTTGGGGGGGGGGAGGTGGATTCTAGATAAATTTGGGCTGTCTCCATTGTTTACAATTTATATGGCTGGGGTCAATGTATCTTAAATTCCCTCCTGTCTTCTTCTGTAAAATGTGGATCAACTCACAGTGCTTTTTTGAGGAATGAGAAGATATATGTATGTATGTGTGTGTGTGTGTGTGTGTGTGTGTGTATACACATATATATGTATATACACACATACATACAGGGGCGCCTAGATGGCTCAGTCCATTAAGTGTCTGGCTTCGGCTCAGGTCATGATCTTACAGTTCATGAGTTCAAGCTCCCCATCGGGGGTCTGTTGTCAGAGACTCCGATGTGATATATATATCACATGGAAGATCATAATAAATACTTCGTAATAACTGTTAATTTCCCTTTAACTTTTTTTCTATGAACTCATCTGCTATCTAATTTTCATTCTCTGTTACTCAAATTTCAGATAAAAGATGGTTCAGTGGTGGAAATAATCTATTACGACACTTATTTTATAGACTAGGGAAGACACTGGGGGCCAGAAAACTGAAGGGCTTTTCCCAAGATCACATGGAGAATCTCAGAGCCAAAACCAATCATGTCCCCAATTCCCAGACCAGAGATCTCTCCATGAAACAATATTTAATGGTTTCTTCTATTAATCAGCAGAACTTATTTCAAGGCTACTTTGCCTAAAATTATTTGTAAGACAGTCCTAAAAATCTTTTGTTTGAACTTTTTATTACTAATTCATTGAATCCTTTCAGTTCTTGGAGCTTCATTGTGCTGCTATCTTCAGCATATATGCCAATGAAAACACATGTGTCAGATTATTTGCAATAGATACTTTTGCAATAAACTATTCTTAGATCATCCTCGGCATGGACCAAGACTTCCAACACCTATCACAACCACAAACTCTTCTAAGGATTCATGTCTATAACCTCTCCTGAGCAAGGCTGCCCTGGGAGATTCTTTACTCATTCTCTGGCCGTGGTTCTCTACTACATCCTGGCCTCAGCTCATTGGACAAAGGGTGGACCACCTGACCAAAGGCAAACAATTCATTGGTTTGTCAGCATCCTATAAAGGGGCCTGTGATGGATGTTTTAACCAAAAAAGATGAAGAATAATGGAACCAATTATTCTGTTTCAGGGGGAAGAAGAACCGATTAGTTGCTAACAAGTGCTAGACTATTCTATATGAAAGCTGAAAAAACAAGTTTTTTGTTTTTTTGAAAACAAAAAAAGAGTCGTTACTTCATTAGCCATGATGATGGTGATATGAGTGGAAACATACAACAGGGTCATAAAAAACATGGAGCCGTAAACTTGAAATACATTATCTTAAAGCTTTGGTCCAGATATCTCAACAAAGAAAGAATAACATCAAAAAATGTCTAGAAACATAAACCAGTAGATATCCTTATATCTTAAAATTTCTAATTTAGAAAAGTGTGATTTGTGTTATGTTCCATTTTATCAAGGGTTTCAAACTTTAATCAAAGACACCTTTCCTTCCCAGGCAAGGCACACATCATGACAGATATTTATAAAAGTCTTCAATATTTTCAGTAATATTTTCAAATTCACTGAAGGATCTGTGACAACATTTTGTAATAATATTCTGCATATCTTAGTGACAGAGAAGCCAAACTAGAGAAGGGCAAACAGCACAAGAACCAAGGTCAGGTGCAGTCCAACAGGTGCCCCGGTCTGCATCAGGATATGTGAATTGGACAATTTTATGATCACAGATGAAACTGTCTTTGTACGTTCATGAAAAATATCATTTAAAATTTGGCAGATGTTTTAAAAATGATGATTCTTTTAAACTACCATACTACACAATGTCATTTGTAAATCAATTTGTAATCAAACTAGTAACATTTTGGAAAGATGTCTATATCAGGGCTCCAGATTTTCTCCACATTTGGTCAACTTAACCCTCAGATTCTTGCGTAGCCTGTTGACCACTTTGACTGAAGCAGCACCTCCCCAAAGACAAATACTGGTCGTTTCAGTCCGGAGATATTTCTACATACAAAATTAATCTGCAAAAATTCTTGATGGATTTCAGGATATATTTGGAAATCCAATTGATAGAGAATTTTACTTTTTTATCAAATTTTACCCCTTAATTATTTATTCTAACTTTTCCATGTGGTTTTATGCAGTAATGATTTGAATGTAATATGTGAAGAGATGACAGTAAAATGAATTTGGCATTATTTGGATCAAGCACCTGGTTGATTTAAACCAGTTATATCACTTGTCTCCAATCCACTGCCAAGTACTAGTCTAGGCTCCCATTCCCATCACCTGGATACTTCCATCTGGTTTATCTGCTTCTCCTCTCACTCCTCCAATCTATTCTCAACAAAGAAGCACAAATGAAGAGATATTAATTGTATCACATCACTCCCCTTCATGCATTTAATAAGTCCTAATCACAACTCTCCAGTAGCTTCCCACCGTCTTAAGAATAAAAACTTGAACTTCCCACTCTGGCTTTTAAATCCATCCTTCATCTGACCCCTGTTCCTCTTCCCCTGGGTTTCTTTCATTCAGTTCCTAAAACACATGCTCTTCCTCACCTCAAGGCAGTGGTAATGCTGTTTGCTCTCCCTGCAATGCTCTCTCCCATCCCTCCCTTCTTTTTGCCTAGAACATTCTTTTTCATCCTTTTCAACTTAAATGTCACCTCTTCAAAAAGGACATGACCACCTAGCTAAAGGATTACCTCCCCACACCTCAGTCCCTTGCTGGTTACCTTCATGACACTTATCACAATTTGTAATTATTCTTTTGGTTTATTGTGTTTTATCTAGAGGGGCTGACAAATGTCTGTCTTGTTGATTTTTATATTCCCAGAATCTAACAGGGTGCCTGGCCCTCAGTAGGTATCCAACAAGTATTTGCTGAATGAATAAATGACATTTTCCCTTCTCAAATCTTTGCCATCAACCAATCTGAAAGCTGAGGATGCAATAGATGAATTTTCCAAAGATAGTCTAGATATCTTTATCTTTCTTATATTCAGAAAATGCCCATGCTCGCTTCTGGGGCTGAATGGTTAGATCTGTTTTCCCAAAGGAGGAGGTGAGGGTCCCAACAAATACATCGAGTCCATCATGTCCCATCTTGTGTCATAACTACACTCAACTCTTTGTTGTCCTGCTCTCAACATAGTCCGGAAGTAATGGGAGAAAGTGAGGACAGGATAGGCCTGAGGTGGAGTTTCCCGTGCTCCATGAGGGAGTGGAGGGTGGTTTAGAGTAGGTTCTCTGGACTAAAGTTCAACAACTCAAATGCAAACAGTCAGAACAATGGTAGGTGGGTACACCCCTGAACTCCTCAGACTGAGTTTGGGAGCTACTGGAAGAATTTGGAACACTCTGCTGCATTAACCGAGGAGAACACTTTCAGGTTCTAAGAACTTTCCATTTTCCAAGGACACATTTGTGAACTGTTCTTTCTAATCCCCAGCACTCTTGCGCATGGGGTCACAGGATTCTGGGTGGTATTGTCTGAACCATAAGCTCTTTCTGCCTAGTCTATATAGACTGGGATCTTCCATGGGAAATTCATTTTCTAAAGGGGTGTATCATTCTGTGGTTTCTTCGTAGATTTGAGGGGTGACGCTATCAATTGTCCCTTGGTGCTAAGAATCAGTGGTGAGGGGAATTTCAGGCAGTCCAGAGAATGCTGGGAGTTTCAACTCCCTCCTTTTGGCTGACTGAAAGGTCCTTCCTCTTTATGTACCACCAGAGAGTGGGTAGAGCTTATTAAATAAGCTCCTCTGGGCAAGATGACTTGGTGAGACTGGAGGCCCAGAGAATCTGAGTAGGGCCAAATCCAGAAACTGCGGCTCTGAGTTATAAGCCAGATGTCCAGTGGGAGAATTCGCTTGAGAGAGCCCTACCGAAAAGTCCCTCAGTTTTTGTAGCTGTTTTGGATCGTTTACTTTACCAAGCCCCTCCTCAACTTCACCCCCACATCTACCTTTGTTTGTTCAACCTTTCCATTTATTGACGCTAAATTAAAAATAAACTTTAAAAAATTTAACACAATAGAGATTCAATGGCTAAGTGATCACGCAGCACTTGCCCTAAAGAATGAAACAATTAAAATCCAATCAGTCCTGATAACGTTCTGTACTGTGATGCTAGACTTCCCTTTGCTTTGACCCCTCTCCTTCCGGCATCCTGTTCTGGGACAGAAATGACACCACAAAGGTTTCCTGTGCCTGTCCTCTCCACTTCTGACCCCTCACTACATCCTCTCTCCATCTATTTGGAGAGCAATGACTTGGTTCCTCTGGAATTCCTACCATTTAATATATTAGATGACACTTGTTGCTAATTTGAAATGCCAAAAATGCCAAGGAAGTCTGAACCGAGTTCATGTCAGCTGTTAGCCTCCCAGTCACTTGCTTATTAGCAAAATAGGGAAGGCGATATTTCCAGTTATTATTGGTCATGATTTGTTGTGGGGTCCCTTCTCCCTGCAGTCTGCCCAGCTTGGCTATCTGAAACATATTAACTCCTTAAAATCTTTTGGGTAACTTCTGGATGTTCACTCATGCGAGAGGACTTTCCTGAGGTGTGAGAAATCAGTGTCCTTCAGGGCACCCTGAGAGAGGGACCTCTGGACAGAGCCCGAGGCCAAGGCCACTCAGTCCTAGACTCAGTTGCTACCATCCTGCTGTTTACCCTTGGGCCTTTCGAGCCTTCTCTTTGCCCTCTGAGGATCTTGTGTCTATAGAACTAAGATTTCAGCCCATTGCATCACAGCCAATAGCCATGCTTAATCCTGTGGTCTGCAGAACACTTAGCACATTGTTGCCAGTCAGAATACATTAAATAGGAGTCGTGCCCATAATACCACAGAATAATAATTAGAAGAAGATGGGCCCCATTGCCATTGCAGCACCCTCCCCCCTAAAACTTAGGAGCCCATGGGGTTGAGAGGCCAGACCAGGTGCAGAAATGAGGTCCCTGGCTGTGGCACTGAGGTGCTGTTTGCTGCCTACATGTCTGCCCTGCGTCAGGGGGCCTTGGTCCCAAGCCCTGTGCTGCCTGCCTGCCAGCCAGCCGCCCCTGGACTCCCGCAGCTGCCCCCCTGCCGCTCCAGACACACAACTGGAATTCACTTCCAAACTGTACACATTTGCCACATATTTTCGTCTTCTTCCTTCTTAAAGTGAAATCTTTTTCTATCTGCTGAGAGAACTTTCTCTTAATTCACACCTGCGTGTGATCATTTACTGCCCCCCCCCCAGAAACCAAGAATGCATTGTCAGCCTTGTTTAGGCCTTCATGTCCAGAGCCCAGAAATGCTAGAAATGTCGAACAAAGTGCCTGCCCCAGAGATAGCACCAAAATGTATTTGCTGAAGAAAGGAAAGAAGAAGGGAGAGATCAGAGAAGTGGGGAGAAATGTTTTCTGACATTCTAAAACCCAGAGACATTCAAGTGTCAAAGCTCTTGTGGGTCATTCCAAGCCTTTAAAAATGAACTAAATCTAAGAGAAAACAATAATTTTACCACCTGCTACTCTGTTATGTGCTTTGTGACAAGCAAACATATGAGAAAGCTGGGAAGGATAGAATAACAAAACATCAGCTAGAATAACAGTCCCTAACAGTTACTGAGAACTTTTATAAGCCACTCTGTAAACCTTGTTTGTGCAGAACTCACCAAATTCTCAAAACAACCCTATGGATGCAGTAGGTAATACTGTTATCTCTCTTTTATAGATGAGCAGACAGAATTTAAAGAGATTAAGTGGCAGGTAGGAAGTTTGGGGGGACTGAATTAGATTCCACATCTGTAGTGATTTCTTGAGGTCTTTTTCTGAACGTTCTGGGACCCTTCTCCCTCGTGCCAAGTTCTCTTTGGCTTTGAGCTGGGAGAGGATGAAGGAAGTGCATCCAACTAGCCATCAACGATACACTGAGTCCTTCTTGCCACTGGGCCTCAGGACCCCCGGCTCCCTGATCCCGGCAGTCTCTTGAAATGACAGCCACGCTTCTCTTTATGGCCTCCTCATCTTGCGGGGGGTGGGGGGGGATGACAATGGTTCGGTCTGTCTCAGCTGGATGCCATCAAGGCTTTTCTGAGTTGCTGCTATGGAGACAAAGCACAGGTACCGCTTCCATTTGCCACCACTTGCTATTAAAAGACAGGCACGGATTGTGAGCCCAAGATGTTCAGTGAATCAACCTGGAACTTACCCCTTTTTAAAAATTCTAATAGAAGGTAATTCATGCAAGTTTGTTGGCAAGCCATCTGCCTCAGGGACCAAGCACAGGTTAGATAATTAAACTCAACCTGTTCCTGCATGGCTGTCTGACTTACCATTTACCTCATCTCAGACTCCTCGCCTCCAAAAACCCACTCTCCAAACTGGTTAACTCATTGTTCCCCCAAAACACCTGCCTTCCCATCTTATTTTTACTCATGCTATTCCATCCACCTGGAATGAATGCCCTTCCTTTCCTGTCCCTCTCGAAATCTTTCTCATTTGATTCACAATATGGTCACAATGATCAGTCTCTCTCTCCTGAATTCCAATAGTAACGGATTGTATACAATTCAGCTGGTAATTAATCATATGCTGCCTTATGATATTCCTTCTATTGTTACCTTGAACTGTTATTTAAATCTTTAATTTTAACATAACTGTCTCCATATGTTTATCTTGTTTCCATAATTGAAATATAAGATCTTCAAAAGCAGGAGATATATTATAATTTTATCCCCTTCAGTACCTAGCATGGAGCTGATTTGCTGATAGTTTTTCCTTTTTTGTCTTTTTTTTCTTTTTATGACCAAAATTATAAAACTTCACCCAATTACTTTGGCAATAATAGATTGTATTTACTGAGTGATAAATATGTGTGGGTGATTACAGAATGTGGTCTGTGGTCCGTCAGGTACCTCTTAACCCAAAGAACTGAGAAATGAGCAGGAAAGGGGGAGCCATACTTGTGGAATAGCAGGAACAGGAAGGAGTTTGTGAGATTCAACCAGCCAGGACTGGTTGAAGATTCTCCCCCATTTGAATCTTCAGGTCAGACCACAGCCCCAACCAACACCTTAATGGCAGCCTTCTGAGAGACCCTTAGCCAGAGAACTGAGCTAAGATGCTGAGATTCCTGATTCACACTAACTTTGAAATTATAAATATTTGCTATTCTAATCACCAAGTTTTTAAAGTAATTTGCTACATAGCAATAGACGACGAATACAGTGTTTAATTATAGGAAACTATTCAGGAAATGGCCAAGATCAACCGAATGCCTCTGATTATGTGTATGACATTTTCCTTCTGTGAGCTTGAAAAACAGGGATGGTTCATTTCAGATACAATAACTGAGTTAACACTGAGGTGGTTGCTATGTTTCTTATTTGCTGCCTGTCTTTCGTTGTAGTGAAACTAGCTGATAGTAAGCAACACAGATCATGAACCGGGCAAAGATTTCACAGCTAGCTAAATATCTGGTAAAATAAGCAGTGTGAAATAAATCAGTTAGCCTGCTCCAAATCTCAAGATGTTCAGGGAAAGGCTGGTATTCTCAAGGGCTTAGCACCCAAAAGCCAGTCAAATTCTAGTGATTAATCACAAACGAATTAAGCAATTATTTCACTATTTGTGATTATACCTTCGCTCATCTGAATACATTTCACTAGTTTAATGGAGGAATTGGGGTCAGCAAGCCATAGCCCATAGGCCAGATCTTTATTATTATTTTTATAAATGAAGTTTTATTGGGACACAGCCACACCCATTCATTTAGATATTGCCTATGGCTGGTTTTGCACCGCACTGACAGAGCTGAATAGTTGTGACAGAGTCAGTGAAATCCACAAAACCTAAAATATTTATCATCTGGCCCTTTACAGAAAAGTGTGTTGAACTCTACCAGAAGGTCATTAATTGTAAAAGGCATATTCAAAGGAACTCTATTTCTGTGGAATGTTAATAAATATTATGTGGGAAAACAATGTGTTCTGTGGTCGAATGTTCAGGAAATACTGAGTTAGATAAAGTCATACAAAATGCTTTGTGAGACATAATTCTCTGAGCCCTTAGTGAATGTCCAAGAGGGGAACATGGACTACTACATCTGAAAACCGGTTTTGGCCATGAAGCTCTTTGTTTCAGATCACCTCTCAAGATACTAGTGTCCAACTCACTGGGAAATGCTGCTCTAGAGCTATGAAAACAGCAGTTTTCAAAGTATTGACTTTGCAAAAAACGCACCTGACGTAAGCATCTATAGACTTTGACTTTTAAGAGCCTCCATAACAATTTGAAAATGCACGTGGAGATGGCCTTACAGATCATGAGCCCGGTATGAAGCTGACATTTGGGAAGTGGCGTAAACATAAATATATAAGTTGTGTGCTAACAGCAGGCTCTGTTTTTGCAGGGCCGGTCACACTCAAAATAATTTTAGAGTTGGAAGGAGACAACGTAATATTCTACTTCTGTAGGTCTCAAATTTTGAACCATGGAACCACCATAATTCACATAAATGCCTTAAGGACTCTAGCTGGGAATTAAGGAGGATCTAAGTTTCATGAGCCAATTTTAAAAATCAGGTCCTATTACTCAAAAGCAATTTGAAAATTATTAATCTATTCCAAACTATTTTTCTAGAAATGAAAAACAGATTTCTAAAAAACCAGAGAGATCATGGTCTCAGGTGATCAGCCACTGACCCATGGTCAAGGTTCAGACCTATGTTATGACTGTCCTTTCCCTTACATCCTGCTTATGGCCTTTGGGACACATTTTTGTGGATGACTGGCCAGGGTTAGGTAGGTGCCTAGTCCCTGAGCCTGGGAAACTGCTAACTCACAACCTCGGTCTGAATCAGCTTGGGATAAGAAGACAGGAAGAATTTGGTAAGCTCAAGTGAAGAAAATAAATCACAGCGTATGACACTAATATAATAGGATGTAGCGTAGGATGTTTCCTGCTGTCCCAGAACCATGGCCAAGGTCCAAAGCTGAGCTTAAGTCTATTGGTGACAAGTACTTCCCTACTGTGCTTACTAGAGACTCCAACTCTGAACTGTCTCCAATCAAATTAAGGAAAGAACTACATTGGTGGCTAGTAACTAGCCTTTGGTGATGTCCATGTGAATGAAGAAAGTCTTTTCTCTCATTTCCCTGTGGTTATGGAGGGTGTCTCTCTCTCCCCAAAGCCACATAAGAAAGCCTGCAAGAGAACTGTGAATAAATACTGAAGGTGACTCTGTGAAAGGAAGAGATGGGCTGAGCTGCAGGCCTCAGGTCTTCTCTGATGCAGCTACAGGAATGGGGCCTTGAGAGTTATTTAAAAAAATTTGTTTTAATAGTTTATCTATTTTTGAGACAGAGAGAGACAGAGCACAAGCAGGGGAGGGGCAGAGAGAGAGGGAGATGCAGAATCCGAAGCAGGCTCCAGGCTCTGAGCTGTCAGCACAGAGCCGGACGCAAGGCTCAAACTCACAAACTACAAGATCCTGACCTGAGCCAAAGTTGGACCCTTACCCGACTGAGCCACCCAGGTGCCCCAAAAAGTTATGGAGTGGACAAGGAAACAAAAAGTATGGCATGCTGTCCTTTCCATTACTTTAATTTTTTTTTATGTTTATTTTTGAGAGAGAGGGAGAGACAGAGCATGAGCAGGGGAGGGGCAGCGAGAGAGGGAGACACAGAATCTGAAGCAGGCTCCAGGCTCTGAGCTGTCAGCACAGAGCCCCACGCAGGGCTCGAACTCACGAACCGCGAGATCATGACCTGAGCCAAAGTCAGATGCTCAGGCAACTGAGCCATCCAGGCACCCCTGTCCTTTCCATTTCTTAATAACAGCAAGGCAAGAGGAGAGAAGAGTGTTTATTTGATACCTATCACCTAGAGTCTTTTTCTTGGGTGGGGGGAGTATATTTGAATATAGAGAATAGTGTTCACTTAGAGACCAGAAATTTCTCAAGGCAGTTGGTCTAGGTCAGTAGGTCCAGTAAGCAGGGCTTGTCAGGTTGTATGCCTGGATATGAGATGTGGGTAGCTCCAGCCATCTCAAGTGTCTGTGGACATAGGAAACACAGAAGAGGATTCCAGTAGTTTCCAGAGCTCTATGTGAAGCAACATGCATGATGGTAGGAGAGGGGCCATGGAGCCATTTAGGATAGCCATTGGATAGAGTGATGGGAGGCCCAGACAAGGGGTCAGAGATGTTTATCACTGGCATTCTCAGTGATTGAAGGGACCAGGATAAAGCTGTCCCTCAAAACATAGCAAACAGCACACATATACACTCGCAAATACATCACCTCCACGGAGGCTGACTCATGAAATGAGAACACAACATCATAAAGGAGCAGAGTGAAGGAGAGCTAGACTAGAACCACTTCCTGTCACTAAGCATTCCAGCCCATTGGTTCTTTCCTTGCTGACCACGCCACAGTGGACCAGCAGAGGCTCTGCAACCTTCTGAAGTCTAAAGGAAGAAGTTCAAAAAGAGGAGGAAGTGGGTAAGTACTTGAAGAACAGACCGCGAACCTTCAA
Organism: Panthera uncia; assembly: GCF_023721935.1. Taxonomy (NCBI): domain Eukaryota; kingdom Metazoa; phylum Chordata; class Mammalia; order Carnivora; family Felidae; genus Panthera; species Panthera uncia. Next base: position 20,051,936 of record NW_026057586.1, on the reverse strand, counting down.
GCCACTGGAGCCACAAGGGTGGAAAGGAGACAACACTGGGCGGCGGGGAGGAGGACACAGCTTTGAATCTGATTTGAGACTGAAATATCGAAATAAATAGGACCGAGTCTTAAATAACAGAATGGACTGTTCCAATAACCAAAAGTGACAGGGAAGTTAGAGGAGCTGGCCAAGTTGCTGTTAAGGGAGTTCCTTCTCAGCAGGAAAGGTAGGTCAACATATCCTAGTGGAAGAGGCTGTGGCTGGATAAGCATAAAACAGTTTCATTTTTATACTCAAACATGTTGAGACTCCCCAATAAATTTGTTACATAAGATAAACACTTTGGACAGAATTTTAATGTTTTCATATTTCTAATGTTTTTCTTTCAAGGGATTCTGAAGGCAACATGCCAATATTTTCCCCGTTCTGCAAATTAGCACACCGAGAACGGTATTGGTTATCAAAGGGACTCTGGTCTATCCACAGCCTTCTGTCTTCTGCAGCTATCATGAGGCGGCTGACTCCCTCTCAGACCCAAATGCGATCCATTTATAATTGGGAACAGAACTTTCCAATTCTTGAATCCAAAACAAATTAAAGAGGAGAACGAGGAGAAGGAGGGGACAGAAATGGGAAATGTTTTGCTCTACCCCTTATTTGAGAATCTGTGACTTCTCACTGGTTTTATCAGTACTAAGATCTTTTTGTTTTGTTTTGTTTTGTGTTCTTTTAATTTTTTAAAAAAAATTTTTCACAGTTCTCTATTCAAGACTAAAATTATCTGTTTTAAAAAATCCATCTGGCTTTTGTGTTATGGAAACCCACACAAGCCTACACCAACCGTTCTAGAAGCAACAAAGAGTTATCAAATGGAACGAGTTTCCAATGAAGGGACAGCAACCTAATTAAGGGCTGAGTTGCTTAATAAGGGATAAGGCACAGAGGAGAGTTGAATGATGCCAAAACACACAAAAGTTTCAAAGACTAAAACTGTTTGTGAGAAAAAAATACAGCAGAAATGACTTGGCCAAGTTTTCAGGTCCTACCCTCAAAATAAATACATCATATCAACAGACAAGTGTAAATATCACTCAAATAATCTCAAACTAACATTAACATTAGAATGAAATATAAATAGTTCTGAATATAAAGACCAAGTGTAAAATGTACCAAAATATAAATATAATAAAATTAGAAATAACATCACATTACATTCAATGTTAAGAGACTGTCACTGGTTTTCTTCAGAAGCTTTATTTTTCTGCCTCAACCACACTAAGATAGATTTCCCTCTTATACAGTATTCTGGACAGTTTAATTTTTCTTTGACCAACAAATGGATAATGTCCAATAAAATGAAAACTTTCTGCAAGAAAGTCATTTTGTTCAAACGATCTGGTATAAATGAAATGCATTGTTATTTGGCTTTATTGCTAATGTTTATTATTAATGTTAATGGACAAGAAAAATGTGAAAAATTACTTAGGAGAGATCAATATTCCCCCAAGTATTGGAAAGAGTGTAGATTTAAAACATGCACAGGGGCGCCTGGGTGGCGCAGTCGGTGAAGCGTCCGACTTCAGCCAGGTCACGATCTCGCGGTCCGTGAGTTCGAGCCCCGCGTCAGGCTCTGGGCTGATGGCTCCGAGCCTGGAGCCTGTTTCCGATTCTGTGTCTCCCTCTCTCTCTGCCCCTCCCCCGTTCACGCTCTGTCTCTCTCTGTCCCAAAAATAAAAAATAAAAAACGTTGAAAAAAAATTTAAAAATAAAACATGCACAATATATTTCTGCCATATTGGCATGGTCTAGAGTGGGAGCCTACAGAAACTAGGAATGAAGAGGTTTGAAAAGGTTTTTTTTTCAGTTCTGCCTCAAATGTGTTTAGGAAAAATGCTTTCTTACATTGTACCTTGGTTCACTCCTCAAAACAAGAAAGCTAACCACAGCAAACCCTCATCGCCTCTAGGAAATGAATTAAGAATCCATTTGTGAAATGTTTCTCTGCATTTCATAAAGCATTGGCATGTTGTTATTGAGTGACGTCACAAAGTATAAGCAGGGTGTGGTTATGTTAGAGCATTTCTTTGGCTAAACTAAAAAGAAACAAGCAGCCCCTACTAGATCTCTCAGTTTTTCTGAAAGTAGATTTCCTGGGGGGCAAATCAAATTGTTGCAAATTATAGAAATATAGGGAAGACAGAGAGATGGATGGAGAATTCTGAGGAGGGCAGAGACCAGACAAACTCCAAAAGCTCAGTTACCATCCTGTTAAAATATAAGCCCTGAAATGTTACACCATAGCAGTCTTCACAGCCATCTGCTTCTGCCATCGTTTTTGATTCCCACAAACAGATTTTGAAAGTTGAATCTGGCCCTCAGTGACTTTAGGAATATTTAGCAGGATTTTCTGCCTAGGGTCAGAAAAGCCACTAATGAACTCATCATTCCTGTCTCCAGAGACAAACTACCTCTCTCTCTCTCTCCTTCTTTCCATCAAGGGATAGCACAGTCTCACAATTCCTTGGGTCTCTTCACATCCTTCACAGAACAGAAGAGAACAGATCTAGAGCAGAATTTGAATGGAGCGTGCGCTGCAAACTCTTCTCTCCCCCAGCACCCCTACCCCCAGGTCTGACAGACATCTAGTCTCCTTTCCTTAGCTGGATTATTGCAATAGCCTCCTACTGGTTTCCTGTCCTCCACTCTGGATTCCTTCTGTGCTTGCCTCCATGGCCAGAACTTTGTCAAAAGTAAATCAGAACATCGTCTCCCCTGCTTAAAACCTTCCAGGGGCTTTATGTTGCATTCGGAAACACACAAAAAACAAAAAAACCCAAACTCAATACAATAGCTGCTGAGGCTCTATAAGTCATTTAGCTCTTGCTGCCTTAACAAACCAGCTCCAAATCCAGGGCTGCAAAATATTTTTCTCTCTCGTGTCAATGGGCTAGACATGGCTGTGGTCATGCATGTATCTGCGGGTTGGGTGGGGTTCTGCTTCACATATCTCTCATTCTCCTACATGCAGACCATGTGCTAATAGGCCAGATGTTAGCGAGGATTTTTTTTTTTTTTTTGTAGCCCAACACAGTCTGGGAGTGGATTTACCAATTAGGCAGGATGTGTGCAATGCCAAGAGCCCACAATACTTTTAGGAGTCCACAAAACTGTTGTTTTGGTTTTTTTTTTAATGTTTATTTATTTTCAGAGAGCGTGTGTGTGTGTGTGTGTGTGTGTGTGTGTGAGCGAGAGAGGTTTATTTATTTTTAGAGAGAGAGAGAGAATCCCGAGTGCTGACAGTGCAGAGCCTGATGTGGGGCTTGATCTCATGAACCATGAGATCATGACCTGAGCTGAAATCAAGAGTTGGACACTTAACCGACTGAGCCACCCAGGTGTCCTCACACAATTGTTTTAATTTCATTTTAAAATCTGAAGGGAAGGGGCGCCTGGGTGGCTTGGTCGGTTAAGCGTCCGACTTCGGCTTAGGTCATGATCTCACGGTCCGTGAGTTTGAGCCCCGCATCGGGCTCTGTGCTGACAGCTCAGAGCCTGGAGCCTGTTTCAGATTCTGTGTCTCCCTCTCTCTCTGCTCCTCCCCTGTTCATGCTCTGTCTCTCTCTGTCTCAAAAATGAATAAACGTTAAAAAAAAATTTTTTTTTAAAAATCTGAAGGGAAAATTGGACATGATAATAATGATCATATCTAATCACCATATAATAATGAATCCACAAGTATTTTGTCTTTATTCCAACCCAGTCATAAGTTATAATTTTTAATAGTCTTTTTATGGATGAAGTGGCCCTTGAAGGCAAAAGTGCCTGGGGCCACAGAAGCCATAACGTAAACTTGCATAATCCTAATTAGTCAAACTAAAAACCTAGCAAGCTGATTATTGGACCTCTTTTTTCATTTAACTGAGCCAAGGATATTACGAGATCTCTGGTGAGAGTTTCATCTACCCACTCTCGAAACGGGGTGCCCCAAATGCTGGGTGATTCTTCCCTGCGCTCATTAACTTGCTCTACCCTAGTGCCCTTGAATGTTTTCCATCTAGGGGACACACGATGTCACATGAATTCTGTCCTACATTTGGTCTATTGCCCTGAAGGGCTTATCATCCTCACTGGGATCATGAGTTGTCAGCATGGAATAACTCTGTGGAGAGTTACTTTAGTCCTATACATAGAACAGTGGAAGACTCTTTCCTGCAAGAGTTTATGCTATTTTCCAGGCAGATCATTGGCTCATTTTATTTACATAGACATCCCTTTTGCATTTCATTTACCTAGAAGTCCCATTAATGGTATCAATTCTACTAGGTTTATAGAAATCCAAACATCATGAGACCTGGAAGGGACACAAAATGGAAGTTACTGCTTGCAGGAGAGACGCCAAACCATCCTTCACCTGTAAAGATAATTAGATTCAGTTCGGAAGTAAGAACTTTCTTTATCTGGTATAGTCTCGTCATTCCCACGAGAATAAATGTGCTTAGTAACCATATATATTGTTCGAATTATTCCACCCTTTTTTAAAGAAGCTATGCACCTTTTAAAATCACTGCATATGGTATATTCCAAAGTTAACTTTGTCTTGTGAAACTCTGAATTAGCTTTACGATTTTAAAATTATTTTGACATAATTCTGTTTTTTAATAGGTAGTTCATTTCCTGTTTCCGGGTGCCTCTTAATGACTGTGTGAGACCTTGGATCACTTCTCCTCTCTGGTTCCCAAACCACAAATGGGAAAAACTGCCGTCCTGCAATAGCCATGTAAGCTACCTAAATATTTTCACAGATCCTGTGATTTCTTTCCTCGCTGAACTGAGAGAGAAACTTTCATGGCATTTTCACCCTTCTGGAATGTAGAATTCATTTAATCTCGCCTCTGTTTACACGCATTCCTCTTCAGTATTCCTAATGCTTCCACTGGGCTCCACAACAGTATGGCTTTTCACACCCTCCACTTCGGGGGCTCTTTGTGCCTTGTGACCCAGGAATCGGAGAAAATGCTCCTTCTTCCGCAGCTCTCTTTTGAATGGGACCCCTAAAATTTCCTAAGCGTGAGCCAGTCTCCTACTCAGCCTCTTCACCACGCCTCTGAAGGTGACACTGAAACACATCCTTAAATGATGTGGAGGGACACTTCGGAATGCCCAAATGTGTCCTCTGTAGCATGGACTCCTGGGCGGGAACCACAGCGGGCCGGCTCCGGCCAGCTCAACTAGGTGTCACCTGGGGAACAAGCTGGAGTCCAAGCAAGGTGGCCGCTTCCCCTCAGTTGCCTCCTTTCCTCACATTAAGGAGGGGATCCCTGGCTTACCTCGTGGGATTAAGGCAAAGGTTCTCAAAGGACAGTCCCTGCACCAGCAGCACAGGCATCACCCGGGAACTGGTTAGAAATGTCAGTTATCAGGCCCTACCTCAGAACTCCTGCACTGCAGACCCAGGCGGTGGGGCCCAGCTACCCGTGTTTTATAGTCCCTCTGGGTGATTACAATGCTAAAGTTGGGGAACTGCTGGGCTAAGACTTTGTTTTTATTAAAACTAAAAGTTAAACACATGAGCTATTTACTTCGCCCCACCAGGGCCTTTTGGAGATCTGTGCTTCCTGGTCCCTCACAGCAGCCCGTGTGCTCTTGGGTCACAGGCAGGGTTGGCAAAGGGCCACTGGAAGAAACATGCAGAGCCTGTATTTGACCTTTCAGCGCCTCGACCCCACACATCCCCTTACTGTGCCACAGCCACACCAAGTGCAGTTCCCTTGATCTCTTAGCCCTACCCCATTCGAGGATGTCTGTTGGTAAAGGCTGAAACTGCTGGTGTTCCAAAGATGGCTTAAACTTTTTTTGTTTGTTTAGAAAGAGAGAGAGTGACAGCAGGGGAGAGCAGCAAAGGGGGAGAGGGAGAGAGAGAGAGAGAGAGAGAGAGAGAGAGAGGATCTTAAGCAGGCTCCATGCTTAGGACAGAGCCCGGCACAGGGCTCAATCTCACGACTCTGGGATCATGACCTGAGCCAAAATCAAGAGTCAGATGCTCAACTGACTGAGCCACCCAGGTGCCCCCTAGGATGACTTAAAGTATAATGCAGTATCTTAAAGGTCTAAAAAACATCATTATCATCTGCATCAGTCTGCAAATCTAGATCATACTTGCTAACAAACAATCCCTAAACCACCAAGGATTATTACCCCCACACTGCACATCTGTTGTGAACCCATGGAGGACAGAGAGTTCTGCTGATTGGTGTGACCCTCAGTGTGGAACTCAGGCTGGCACAGACTAGAATTTGACCTGCAAATGTGGCAGAGGGAAAGAGTGTGACAATGCACAGACTGGCTCACCAGGCTTCTGTCCAGAGTGACACACATTATTTCTTTACTATGTTGTCGGCCAGACCAGCTAACATGGCCAAACTTGGTCTCAGTGGGGCACTGAAGTTTAATCATCCCCCAGGGAGAAGAAATGGCTACAGCTGAACCATGATACAGTCTTAGTCCATCACCCAAAGGGTAAACCACCAATCTGAGCCACAGTCCATGGTGGGTAGTGAGAAAACTTCTGGATGTGTGTACATGTGGGTATACACCCATTAGGGAGGCTTACAATGGAGAGGGATCCCCTGGGGAAGGCTGCTTCTTGTTGGGCCTCATGCACAATCCTATGGACTATTTCCTAGAGGAAAAGGGAACTAACGTCGATAGATTGCCGCCTACATGCTGGTAACTGTGCCAGACCTTTTTCCTTAATCCTCACCTCAGGCAGAAGAGGAAGGCACTGACTGGTACAAGGATGCCAAGACCCAAAGCAATTTGGAACTTACGCATAGTGACATGGGACATGGTAGAACTGGGTTACTGACTTCCTGGGCACCCACAAAGCTAGACCTACTACCAGAAAAATAACAGGCTGCGGGAGAGACCATTTTCCCGCACAGCAAAGAGAAGCATTGATTCTTCCACCAGCCCCAAGGGTACTGGTCCAGAATCAACCACAGGTAATGGGATGGCGATCACTCCCAGGCCAACACGATTATCGCTGTCAATGGGAAACTGTTTCCTCACTATGAATACAAATCTTCAGGATTCTAATTGAAGAAGCAGTAGGGAAAGCCATAGCATTCTTATTAATGAATACTGACAAATCCACTCCATCTAGAGTGCCCCTAGATGAATGACACCAATAAACTAGTTTAATCAGGCCAATAAACTCCACTGTTTTAATAAAGAATTCTTCATATCGTGTTTGCAGGAAACTCTCTGGTTTACGTCATTAATGATATACAAAAGAAAAATCTCTTTGGCTCGATTTCAATCTCTATACCACTGAACAATAAGCACCAATAATGCACATTAGAAAATACCATTGGTGGAGAAACTTCTTAGTTTCTTAGGAGGGACATCAAGGAAGCAGAAGTGCACAAAACTCCATGCAAAGTAGGTAACCAGCGGATAACTTTGTCAACACTGCCTCCAAAAGTGCTTACCTCACTTCGAAACAGCACCGAAGCTCTTCGTGCAAACGCATCATGAAATTATGTCGATGCGATGCTGCACTCAGCAGCTCCATCAGCAGGGCGCCAGCTGACTTCAAACGCCTCCTAAGAACACCGTGAACTAATAACCATGAGCGCCGTCCAGGGTCAACCCCCAAACACCCCAGGACACAAACGCTAAAAGTCCAGGAAGGATGTGATCTTTCAAAGTGTTGCAGATTTCCCCAAGCCCTTCTAAGTGAATGGATGGCACGAGGACAGCTAAATCTTAGTTGCTTTTAATCCCCACATTGTCACCATTACACATTAGACAATTTCTAAGAGATTTGTTGGCATTTATTTTCAAACCTAATAGAGGCACTTTTGCAAAGGAAGCGATCTTGCTAGCTGAAGACAAGTACCACAATGATATAGCACGGTGATATCAAAAACAACCATTTGTTTTCCTTCCAATCCCCAGGAGTGACTTGGGTTAAAGTAATATATAAACTTGGAAGCACTCAGTATAAGTTATGGAAACTAGCATAAATTAATCTCTAGGCCAACTGCCTATAACATAATCACTTGCTGTATAAATTCTATAGAAATGATAAATCCAGCCTGACTTTAATTACTATGGTATCTTTCTGTATTGCCAATAATGTACACACATAAATCCTAAAATTCAACAAATAATGAACCAAAAACAGCTGAGTGCACATACAATTTTTGGAATACTCCAAACTGGCTGATGATCCTATCATTAGCCTGTTAAAATCCACCGGCTCATTCTATAATTTTCCCTTTTACCGTGCTTTAGATTCTCTCTTCATTCCAGTGATGATGCTGAACACGTTCATACATCACATATAATATATCTTTCCATGTTTTCCAGATGGTATTTGATAAAATGGAAATACAAGAAAAGCAGAACAAAGAAAAATAGATGTTTTCCTATTTTGGTTCTGGAAACAGTTTCTCCCTTGATAGGGAAAAATAGGAAACCACTCATGCAGTTCTAATGAATAAACTCAAGAGATACGGTTCATCTAGAAGCAACGTCCACTGGCCTCAGAGGTTTGGGCTACTTTTTGGGTTTCAGCCAAGCTCTATGAACAAAAGGTGAAGATTTCTGTAAGTCAGGTGTAAGTTCTTACTAGCTTGGGCTAGAAGGAAATAAGCAATGGCTTAAGTGTGTGGTTTGGATATAAATAAACTCAAGCTATCATGTGTTCCCACATTGATCACGAAGTTTAAGGAGAAAAAAAAAAACATCCACAGTTAGAGTAATTCAGATTTTTTTTTAAAAAATTAAGAGTTATAGACTCTAAGACTTTTAAAACATAAAACTACCAATTTCACATGCACCAGAAAAATATTTTAATAGGTCATTTGAAGAGTAAAAATACCAAGTCATAATATAACTTTTCCCAAACTCCCTATATATATTTGATTTTTGTAAAGATGACCTTGAGATGATTTTTCTTTCAAGAAATTTAGATATAAGTACTTATGTCTTACAGGTCATTTATGAAGCAAACACACCAAATACAATTGTCTCTAAAAGAAATAAATTGCATGGATGGTGAGAAAAATAATTTTGAAGAAGCAGTAAATATTATGCATAATCCGTTTCTCTCATTTCCAAATAACGCTTGCCATTTTGTTGAATTCAGCCCCTGGAAATAAGTTGGAGCTGTTTGTAGGCCCTGATGAACTATGACTATGAGCCCCTGTCCACTGCATTTACTATCAGGGCTTACTCCGATAGTCAAAGAGGTGAATCTCAGGGTCCCTGAGCAATACTGACTCTGAGCATCATCTGGCCACACCTCCAACAAGGGCATCTGGCCTCTTGATTTCAATCCCCTGACCCATTAACCTTGACTCCTGTCTCTTATCATCCTAAGCGAATGCCCAAAGGGGGATACAGGTGCCTGTCTTCTGGTGATCCTCTGAAGCCATCTGCTAATGCACTCAGTTGAAGGGAGAAAAGATGGCCTTTCTAGCTCTGCCTGAATCCTTTCATGCAAACCTTCCAGGTCAGCCCCACCTGCATGTTGCTCAGCCCAGGCTTCCCAAGAGACATCATGGAATGTGCAACCTGGATTCACGTTTCTCCCCAACACAAATGAGCTGCACAACTTGTATGGTTTACTAAGACAACCTGAGCCTTAATTTCATCATCTGAAAAGTGGGATAATGATTCCTCCTTTATGGGTGCTTCCGAAGACTAAAGGAGATAACGTTTGTGAAAGTGCAAAGTAGGAAGTACCTGGCACATGAGAGATGTGCAAGACAACTTCCTTTTTTTCAGTCAGTGATACACAGTTTTCCAACTAACCCCAGCTCTCCCTCTTACTGTCTGAATCGTTTCAGCCTGTTCTAAAAAACTTCACAAGAAACACTCTGGCATCATGCATTATCAGAGCTGGAAAAGCCCTTAGACATCACGCGATCTTACTGGGATTTTTGCTATGCATTCACCCCCATCCTCACACCCAGTTCAGGGGGTCTCAAGCCACTGATCCGAATGCTGATATCCTCTTTATTGTTTTTATAATTTGAATAACCTCAAGCATTATCCAAGGCAAAGGAGCATGATCTATTAGCACTTCCGTGTATGGTTCTTACAGGGGAGTTAGTGTTTATTGAATACTCACTATGTGCCAGGCGCTCAGACTTCGTCATCCTATTAGACATCACAATACCTTTGTAAGAAAGGTTGCATATCCTCTATTGTTTTGTTTTATTTGTACCTAGGAGAACACAGAGGTTACATGGTCAGTAAGTGGCAGATCCAGTTTCAAACCCACACAAGTAGCACCCAAAGCCTGTGTTCTTCTCTGAAACCTTCTGGCAAAGCCACGGCAAAAGCGATAACCACCAGGGGTAGAAAGACGAGCATTGAGACTGAGATGGGAGGTGGAATGTTCTAAAGTAATAAAGTCCACCACTGCCAGTTGTAAGCACTTGGACCGTGGCTTGGGGGGGGGGTTATTGCTGTAGTAACTTTGAAGAAACATTGGAGAGGATGGAATTCTTATCAGAAACCAAACCATCCATTGAGGAGAAAGCACATTCTGAACCTTGCTAACCCTGAACAGAACACAAAGGTACAGAGGAATAAACATAAACACATAAGAATTGAGAGAGAACATTTGTGGAATTAAATCCAGATTGGTTTGAAAGAAGGACATATGTTGTATGCTGAGCTACTCTTAATGGAGTCAAATCGGTTATGTTATTACTATGTTGTGGGGAGGGAAAAAAAAAAAAACGAAATGCTGTTTGAAAGCCCTTTGAAAAAAGAAAAGCTCTATAAAATGGACCGAGTCATTAGTTTATTGAAGAGCACCCGGGACTGGGAATCAGAGAGACCTGAGACTTGGTGTCAGCTCTGTCTCTAACTAATTGTGTGACCTTGGGTCACGCACTTAAATTCTGTAGTCCTCAATTTCATCAACAGAAAAATTAAGGGTTTGAGCAAAGTGGCTTCCTCTTGCTGTAAAATTTTTTCCCAATGGCTCATATCATTGTACTCCCTGACAATTCCCTGATGGCTCGATGCTATACGCATCTCAGGAATTCCCGTGCCCCTGGACTCCAGGGTGATTGAGAGACAGAGCTGAGGTTTGTTCCCTCAGCATTGTTCCAAGTAAGTTCTAAATTTGCACATTGTACAGAATCATGAGCGAGCACGCACACACCGAGAAAGACAGATGGCAACAGACAAACTTGCTAACCTTTAAAAAGATTCCAGTCTGGCTACCCCAGCAGTCTAGTGGCAGGGATCTGTGCCCAGAGGAGTTGAGACAGGTGAAGAACGCCCTGGCTGCAGTGCTCAGACATTGACGATTCAGCATGCTTCGCCCCTGCCCGGAAAAGAGCAGCCACGTGGCTCCCAAGCGACTGTCCCACCCATGCCAGGCTCTGGGCAGCAAGCCCCTAGAGGAGGCCCTTGCTCTCTCCTGCTTCAAGCCTACTGGGGGCCAAGGTGCTCGTGTGAAAAATTGGGAAAGAAAGGAATCCCACGTCAGACCTTAGAACAGGCTTATTTTCTTTGTTCAGTAGAGTCCTGGTCTGGTGGTAGGTTCGAATGGCATCTATAAAGCCCGGGGCTTGTTCAAGAAGTCCGAACTCATGGACCTCAATGACACCTTCCTCCACAGAGTGGACCCCTCAAGTGTCCACTTCCCCTGAGCAAAACTTTTTAGAAATTTGCCTCAAGGAGCACCCATTAAAAAAAAAAAATGGATTCTAGGAGCACCTGGGTGGCTCAGTCAGTTAAGCATCCGACTTCAGCTCAGGCCATGATCTCATGATCTGTGGGTTCGAGCCCCACATCAGGCTCTGCGCTGACAGCTCAGACCATGGAGCCTGCTTCAGATTCTGTGTCTCCCTCTCTCTCTGCCCCTCCCCCACTTGCATTCTGTCTCTGTCTCTCTCAAAAATAAATAAACATTAAAAACAACAAAAAAAGGAACTATGCTCCCTCTGAAGCCCTGAGGAAAAGATTCCTCCTTGCCTCTTCCACCTTCTGGTACCTCCAGGTGTTCCATGGCTTTCAGCTGCCAGAACTCCAATCTCTGCCTCATCTTCACAGAGCCTTTGTCCCCCTTCCCCCCACCCCGGTGCCTTCGTCGCTTTGGGTCTTCACATGGCATTTTCCCTGTGCATCTGTGTCCATTTCCAAATTTCCCTCAGTAAAGATGCCAGTCAGACTGGATTAAGGCCCACCCTAGTGACATGATTAAACCTGAAAATGATATTTCCAAATAAGATCATGACACATTCACAGGCTCTGGAGGTTAAGACTGATACATACCTTTTTCTGTTGGGGAGGATGAGGAGGACACAATGCGGTCTATAATAAAAACCCTGTCCTTCAGGTTGTAGAATCCAGGATTTTCTATATTTTAATTAAAAACATGTTTTTAACCTTCATTTATTTCTGAGAGAGAGAGAGAGAGAGAGAGAGAGAGAGAGGAGAGAGAGAGAGACTATGAGCAGGGAAGGGGCAGAAAGAGAGGGAGACACAGAATCCGAAGCAGGCTCCAGGCTCTGAGCTGTCAGCACAGAGCCCGACATGGGGCTCGAACCCACAGTGGGTGAGATTATGACCTGAGCCAAAGTCAGATGCCTAACTGACTGAGCCACCCAGGTGTGCCAGAGGGTGTCTATGGTTCTGCCAACACCTTGGTTTGGGACTTTTAGCCTCCAGACTGTGAAACAATAAGTTTCCGTTATTTTAAGCCACCCAATTTGTGGTACTTCATTATGGCAGCCTGAGGAAAGGAAAACAATTTATTTATCTGTTTGGCCAAAAACTAGCTGTATGACCTCTGGACACGTTCCCTAAGCTGTCTGGTACTGAGTAGCCTCAGCTGTAAAATAGGAACAATGATAGCACCTTCTTCTCAAAGTTGGCATGGAAATGAAATAATAATATTAATTAACTACATTCAATAAATATGATGCCTGTCACGTAGTAACAGCTTATTTGACAGTGACGATGATGATCATACTACATTGAATCCTCCCCCAAAACAATCAGTGGTGTTAGACGTTCACTGATCTGACCAAAAAGACGTTTAGAGATGGTTGTGTGAGTAAGATGGGCACTTGACTTAAAACAAGAACATGATCCTACTTTTAAATAGTGAGAGTGGGTGTGTAAGTGTTCAGGCATTTGAAAAGTCCAAGGTGCCGATAAATGTCCATCAAAATGGCCCATAACCAAATGTATGACTTGACAAAACAAAAAAAAAAAGCAGATATACTGGGAAATTTTATTGTCACGAGTGGCATGCCCAGGCATTTCCCCTGCTTCAAATCCACAGAAACATCCACAGAAAAACAGAGCTCCATCTTCTAGCCCAACCGTTAAAGAGAGCAAAGGCTGAACTTGGGGACACCTTTGCTTATTGCCACACCCACGTTGCATACAAATGTTGCTCACCTCCTACAGCTGGGTGTCCCTGAAGTACCCGGAAAAATTCAGAGGCCCAGGAGGTTTAGGTATGAGTGTTAGCAAGAAAGGAAAATATGTTGTTTTAAGCACAAATGTTCTTTCCTGGCGGGACAGCATTATTTGAATTTTGGGAAGTTCTTTTCTGATAGTTCCAATAAATGTAAACCCAGTGTGTTGGCTTTTATGACCTGGTTTGTACAGGTACTTTGAAAGGGGCAAAGTATTCACCTTTCTGAAAAAGAAACCAGTACTCTACACTGCACGGAACACATTCTTCTGGGGTGCGTAGCAGAGGAAATGTCTTCAATGTTTTGCAATATATGTAATGCGACTTGCATCTACTGAGCAGCAAGATTCAGGATCTGCCTATGGGTCTTCACTCCCCAGAGCCTTAGCTCTTCCCACAACCTTGAACTGTCCAGTCTTGTTGGGTACCCAAGACTTATAGTTTAAGAGAGAAAACATAGAACAGTGTATAACTGAGGGTCAAAATACTAAATTCCATCATCGCATGATACAAGATTGGGAGAAAAGAGTGAGCTAGTTGGCTGGAGAAGGCGGGAAAGGCGCACAACTTTGACAGAACTGTGTTTTCTATCTAGTATTGGGGAGCAGGTGAGTCGCTTCCTCCCCACGCCAGCAGGAGAAAGAATAACATATTCATTCGAAATGCTTGGGATTCTACAATAAATCATGGAGAAATTCAGAAAGTGGGACATCCTTGTCTACGTAAATGTTTACTGTCTGCATTCTAAAAACCGTCTGGGCCAAAAGGTTTCGATCTGACTACATCCTGAGATAAAAGACAACATCTATTTAAAAATTGTAACAAAGGCAAGACCCAATGCATGCGCAGAGTCGCAGATGCTGGGCTCTCCCGGGTAACCGCTAATATCATGGTTCAGTTCTTATTTACAGGTGCACTAATATCATTCATTCTTTAATTCCTTCAAATATGAATTGAAAGACTTAAGTATTCCAAGAACTTTGTCATTCTTTCCTTTGTTTGGGAGTATTTTGAAATCTGCTGCCTTTCCTGGAAGCCTTGTGTTATATTGTTAAAAAATGTTGGTTTTGAATATACAGTCAGTAAGACTTCTACATGGTGCTGATATATTTGCCAAATATCGATTCCAGGCTCCCAGAGATATTTTCTTAGAAAGGTTTATATTGCAGGAAAGCCTCAGTCCATTCTCTTTTTATTCTCTATCATTTCTCCTTCAGGCCCTGTGACCCTAAGCAAACGGTTCATCGAAATTCCCAAGAATTGTACCAGTCGAATCTATAAAAATTTCATAGTTGGTAGATTTAATAAAGTAGTACTCCACATTTAAGAAAAAAGGAATTAGAAGAGTTTGAAAAGTTGCTTCTTGAGGTTTGTTTGTTTTTTATTATTAGTTTAATCACAAAGACCACACGAACATTTTAATTCTCTGGAACCGAGCCTAGCAGCTAAAATGAGAAATGCGACAGTTCTGGCTCAGAACTGCAGAAGGGTATATGAGCAGGGGAGGGGCAGCTGTCACAAAAGCAATAATAGCTGCTTATCTCTCCATCTTATATAATCATTAATAGATTCCTATAAATCACGAGGCAGGAATTACTCCTATTTTTAGATGAGCTTATTAAAATAGTTTGTGTTGGCTTCACTTCAGTGTAGAAAATACAGGCAACCATGTACTTCTTAGGTCTGGCAAGACAGAGCTATGCCATAACTTCAGCCACTCCAGACATGCCGTACTTATTTATTTGTTCTCCCATTTATTCATCCAACAAATATGTATTGATTTGCTCTGATGTGCTAGGGACCCGTCAGGCATGTGGGATGCAACAGGGAATAAAATCCTCTTGGCACATATATTCTAGTGTTGGCCAAAGAGTAGGTGGAAATAGAGACCATCAACAAAATATGTAGGGGAGACACATAGCCCTTCGGACTGTGGCTAGTGCCATGGAGAAAAGTCAAGTGAGGGAGATTAGGGAGTGCCAGTGGTTGGTAGAGTGTATTTCGGGAAAGTTTCCAGGGAAAGGTGACATTTCTTTAAGGACCTGAAGGTGGTAAGGCAGTGGGACTTGCAGAGTTGGGAGGGAAAAGGAGAAAGAGAACCCCAAGAAAAAGCCCTGAGAAGGGAGTATGCCTGAAAGGGTTCCAGAAACAGAAATGAGGACAGTGTGGTTAGAATGTAGTCAATGAGAGGCCACATCATGGAGGGCAGGGCTGCAGTCCAGCGGAGGGGGTAGGCTTTTCCTCTGAGTAAGATGGAAGCCATGGGTGAGGTTGTCAGATTTAGCAAGTAAAAGCACAGAATACTCAGAAACTAATGAAATTTGAATTTCAGGTAAACAGTGTGGTAGGCCAAATAATGGCTCCCCAAGGACGCC
The DNA here is from genome assembly GCF_023721935.1 of Panthera uncia. Taxonomy (NCBI): domain Eukaryota; kingdom Metazoa; phylum Chordata; class Mammalia; order Carnivora; family Felidae; genus Panthera; species Panthera uncia. Next base: position 20,036,120 of record NW_026057586.1, on the reverse strand, counting down.
ACTATCTTAATCCCCAGAATCTATTTCCTTATATAGAATATGTTACCTTCTATGACAAAAGGGGATTTGCAGATACGATTATGTTAACTGTGTAGAGATGGGACCATTATCCTGGATTATTCAGGTGAGCCCAATGTCATCACAAAGATCCTTAGAAAATATGAGAGGGAGGCAGGTGGGTTGGAGAAGGAGATGAGATGGCCCAGGTTGAAGTCCACGTGATATGATTGTTGCCCTATGAAGATGAAGGAAGGTGTCCAGAGCCAAGTTGCCTCTATAAAGTGGAAGAGATAAGGAAACAGACATTCTCCTAGAGCCCTCAGAAGGAACTCAATCTTGTCAACGCTTTGATTTTAGCCCATTTTGGACTTCAGGTCTCCAGAACTTTAAGGTAATAAACTTGTGGGGTTTTTTTTAAGTCACTGTTTATAAAAATTTGCTACAGCAATAGGAAAGCAATACAAATATTCTTTAGTGTAAATATGCCCCATGCAACTTTTGAGATACTAATGCTAAAAAATTTTCATTATTTATTTGAAATTTACATTTAACTGGGCATCCCATATTTTATCTGGAAACCCTGTGGAAGCTCAGAAGCTTAAAATCCTCTGATTTCCATTGTAAAAGAATTGCTTAGGCTCCTGTGTCAGAAACAAGGGTGGGAAGGTGAGGCTAAAAGCAAAGAGAACACTTAGGGGGTTACTGCAACCATCCAGGCGCAAGATGTTCATGGCTTGGATCAGGATGGCAGTCGTGGAGGTGGTAAGAAGTGGGTCCATATGCATCATGTCTGACAGACTCTGCTGACCAGTACACTGAGGGAGATGTCTTCACCTTGACACTTCCCTTATGCCTTGCACCTTTCTATTTACCACTAAGCAGAATTCAGCTTTCAACTAATTCACACGGTTCCAGTTTACAGAAGCCCCTCCAAAAAAGAGAAGATCTTTCCAGACCCACAAAACAAAAGTAACACATGGTATTTTCATGCATGCAAAGAACACACTGCCATGTCTATTTTTTTCTGCCACTCCAAATTTGTGAACCATTTAGAAATAAGGCACCTGAGGCATTTATTAATCTGTGGATGTTATTCATCTGTCCAAGAAGCAAACCATGTTTTTAATTCCGAAGACCAATGTTTTGGTGCACATGTGGTTTTTCTTGGTATAACTACCAATATGTATTTAGAAACATATTGGTCTGATGCATGGCAGAGCTGGCTGGCTGTCTCAGATTGTCTGATGAGCATCTTGCTTCACTCTTGTCTCTTCTTAGAGATCTTGTTTCTGACTTTTATAAAGGCTTAGAAGTCCTGTGGCCAAAGACCTAAAATATGAATTCTCTCATGTTGGCTACAAGTGTTCTTCTGACCCACTTGGCCGGGAGAATACTTCTCCACATTTTTATTTACCTCTGCTTTGCAATCCATTAATGTAAGTGGGTTGTTGGTTGGTGACCTCTGCCACCAAAACCTTACCAACCAGGGGGAGGGTGACAACGCATATGAATGAAGTTGCTGCGAGGGCCAGGTGAGCACACTCAGGTTCCGAGGCGTCATCTTCACCAAGGTCTGTAGCTCTGCTCATTTGAAGAGGACATCTGGCTCAGACACGGGTTTTGAAAAGGACAAGTAAAGGTTTGGTCTGATGTTGGTCTCTTTCTTGGCCAGAGAGAATGAATGATACATAATACAAATACAAAGGCAACAGTCAAAATTAAAGTGATCCAAATATTCTCCCAGTTTTATACAACAAATGTTTATAGGCTTCCCATTTCCGAAAAAGCATGATACCAGTTGTTTCTAAAGACGGATGAGACACAATTCCTGCCATCAGTTTCATGAAGAAAGTATACAAGCAATGAGAATAACTCTCTCTAGGTGGTTGTCTTCAACCCAAGCCCTCTTCTCGACTTTAACTCTTCTCACATTTTGTTCTGGAAGATTTGTCAACAGATTTGAAACTTATGAGTCCATTCAGGGCATTTATACAAGTATAGCAATGTGATAAATTCTGGAAGTTATGCCTATATCAGGCACACTCTCTGATCAGACAAAGTTTTCTTATCAGTCAAGTCAGCAACTATTTTTTTGAGCTCATAGGGGACATTTTGTAAGGTACCAGATGCTTGGGTACAAACAAAAGGATAGGCATATTTCTTTCCTTTAGGGACTTATATTCTAATTGAGAGAACAGAATTGTCAGTAGAATACAATCACTGGAAATGTATACAGGCAGACAGCTTAATCCCCGTCTTTGTAAATGGGAAGTAAATCGTAGAGATCAGCGCTATGTGGGGAAACAGGAGAAGGGTTGGAAATGGAGATAAGATGGCTTATTTTCTAGGGCCGGCTGGTGTCCTTCAGATGTTCTTCCAAAGTCCCTATTTGGGCATCTCCTGGAACGTGTCTCCAAGTTAGCTGAACCTTTATTTGCAAGGTCAATAAAAACCTGAAATAAAGCGGTGGTTCCTGGGACATCTCACGTGTGTTCTGATTTTTTCCTGGGAGTGTTCTTGACAGCATCAGTTCACAAATAACACCCCTCCCCCCCCCCCGCAGGTCATGTAACAAACCCAGTGACAAGTCATGAGTTTTGGATCTCTGACACAACCCTGGTGCTAACAATTTCATTCTAACGGTTTACTTAATATCCTGAAAAAGGACCAAATGATCACAGAACTTAACCACCTACTTAAAAAAAAAAAAAAAAAAAAAGGTTCCCTCCCCCAGGTCTGTAAAGTATCACACATTGACGTTCCTTGTTTTCTTGATTGCCTTTCTTTCTCAAAATATGGGTAAAGAATGTGCCAGAGGCTGCCGCATTGTGGAGTCACACCTCCTTTCAAAATGATCAAGACAAAGCCAGGGGAGAGCTTGAATTAGACTTCACGACCTGCTGGTTTCCTCCAGCTCTCCCTCCTCAGCCCTTCTCTCCTCCCCAGCTCCCTCTATCGTCCTGTGAAGCCATCAAATGGGGAACAGATGGGAGACAAGAATGCTCACTGACCTGCCAGCCTTACCTGTAGAATTCTATCCACACAGGATTCTCTTCTGGTTTTGCTCCTGCTCCGCCATCTTGCAAGTCATGAAGTAATGTTTCAGGCCAGTGCCCGATGTCTTCTATCACTTCATTTCCTGACTCCTTTAAAGCCTTGCACCTGTGTTGTATCCACACAGGACGTTTAAATTAATAGCAGCCTCGCAGAGGATGGGCTGACCTCCCGGGTTTTTTAAGTGAATTTTGATGTTGTAAGGCTTTAAATTGTAACATACTTCCCTGGAAATGGTCTGTTCTCCGGGACATGTGAAAAGGCTAAATGGAAAACAACAGTGCTGTCTGCTTTTCTTTTTTAAAGAAAACAGAGGATGTGACTTAAAGGTCTGAGGATTTCAGGTTGGAACGTGGGAGACAAGGAAGAGGTTCCTCTCCGTGTTCTTGAAGACAGTGACTCATTTTGAAACAGCTCGAATCCAAAGATGATATAGAGTTTTCATGGATGTGCCAGTGAAAGCAAATGCCCAAATTTGTAATGAGCTTCATGAAAATACTGCTCTGTAACATCAGATTCCCTTTGATAAAAATGATTTTTACACATGCAAGCCTAGAAGACAAAAGCATGCAAAAGCGTTTGTATTGAGGACCATACAGTTCAACATGCCACATTCTTAAGTTGTTTTCTTTCTTCTACAAACATTTTATTGATCTTCTTTATATACTAGGTGCTGGGGGCTCAGAGATCAGAAAGAAGCAGCCCCTGATTTTATGGGGTATACGGTCATGATTGCCATTGTCTCTGCACAGGAAAGCTGGAAGGGGTCTCTGAAATCTCCTCTCAGCCCTGCATTTGACACAGGGGGATATCAAGAGTGAGAGAATTTTAGATACTTATGCAAGGACATGCAAGTCCAGAACTTCTGAGTCCTGCTCGTGGATCTGTCCAGAAAGCCCAGCTTTGCTCACTGAAGACGCAGGGGGGCAAAATGGAAAGAGCACAGTTTAGAAGGAGGGGGACTCAGCGTCCACCCAGCTTGGGCACTAACCAGCTGGATGTAGGCACACGTACGAGGTCAGCGTTTCTGTCAGGCTACCTGAACGGCTTGTTTAGAATGCTCATGGTCAGGCCTCTCCCCTGGAAATGCTGACTTGGTAGGTCTAGACTGAGGCCACACCTCCCCATGGGTCTCATCTTCAGAAAATTTCTGGAACAAATGCATCAAATGAGCTCTAACCCTCCAACTATAAGAATATTTAAAGTGAAGTCAAAGCAGGTACAGCAAAACCCACTTTGGTATGTACCCAGGCCCTTGCCTCTAAAGGGCGAAAACTTCTATCAGGCTGTTTCTGGGATCAATATTCTTTGCCTGCTGATCTGACCGGCATCTTCTGAGAAAACCACTCCCAGCTGCATAGACAGAGGACTCCTAAAACTCATAGAAACTTCCAGCTACCTCAGACCATTGCCTATGATAGAACGATCTCACTTTGTATAAATTTGGGGTGTATATGAGCCTGTGGAAAGAACATATATTGACATATTTAAATCTCAATAGAGAGACAAACAGATACACCTCCACCAAAATTCCACCTGACATATTAGATATGTTTTGGGGGAATGTTGTTGTTATCGAACCCAGAAAAGCAAAAGCTGTGCTTCTATTTCCCCTTTTGTTTCCAAGGACAATTGCTAATGTTTAAATCCACTATTCTGAGAGGTCAAATATTCCTAAGAAGAAAAATGAAAGCCTTCAGTTAATCACACACATCACTGGATTAAAATCAGAAATGTCCCCACAGGCACAGATCTGTGAATCCAGTTCACAGGGTTTTGACTCACTGATTACTTTGACTTTTGCCACTGTAGTAACCCCAGACCGAGGATTTGGTTGGGGATTCCAGTCCCACCATTTCCCTCTGTGAGAAGGGCTAAAGCCATGTCAAGCCCAGTAATGATGGTGGGATGATCTGTAAGCTTTGTTTTGTCTTCCCTTGCACTTCTTTGAGTCACAGAATTAAAGACATTGATTTCTGATATGAAAGAAGAACAGGCTGAAGACGTTCTGAAAATGTCTTGGCCTGAAGTGTCTGGCAAATCCAGGTTACAGGCTGGACAGGAAAATCAAAAAGAAATAAGAGACTGGAATAATTCAAGCAAAACCGCATTCCTGATGCCTGAGGGTGTGTGTGTGTGTGTGTGTGTGTTTAGTTCTGAGTTTCTTCCTGCAGTTTGCATGGATCTAATTGTTTATTCTCCCAACAGGTAATTGTTGACTTCCTCTGCCTGACTTCCAGCACAGTCTGGACAATGTGGGGACAATATGGGGACAAGCTAGAATAAAGAGGTAGTCCCTGAGCATGAAGAGGTATCACTGTAACCATTATTTACATTTTCTCACCTGTAAAATGGCCTTGGGGGTGAGAGGGCAGCAGTGAGGGAGGTAGAATGAGCAAGAATCAGGAAACGGCTATATTCCCAGGGCTGACCCTGACTAACTGTAAATGGGGCCTCAGTTTTTTTACCTATACAATGGGAAGTCTTTTCAACCCTAAGAGTTGATTATTCCATGTAATACAGAGGGATTTGTGAAGAAGAGTTACTTAATGATCTCGACGATATAAGAAAATAGAGTCAATGTCAATTATTTTCCTGGGATAACTTTAAGGGTCATCTGGCCTGGGAAGAATGGGACATTTTGGGTTGTTGGAGACCAGTTTTTCTTTCCTTCCTTCCTTCCTTCCTTCCTTCCTTCTTTTCCTTCTTTTTCATCTTTCTTCTTTCATTTTTTCCTTTTTTCTTTCTTTCCTTGAAAGGAGAATGGACATGGGTACATTATCCTTGTCTTTTCTTCTCTGTTTTCTGAAGAAAGTCCTCTGCCCCTTGCTTAGTTACTACCGACCAACTCCCTTGTTCTCCTGATGGAGGGTAACAGTGCAGAGGCAAGATAAGTCTTTAAGAGATGATTTGAGACTTCAAACCCAAGCAGAAGTGGTAGATTTAAAATTCCGAGCCCAGCACAAACCTCTTCATTTTCAAGTTCATTTACCCTTGGCAACAGGCAACCTCCTGTTTACTATGAGGGGAAAAAAAGCTTTAAAAGGCTCATTTAAAAGGCTAAGGAGCCTTTTGGGATCTCCGCAAGCTCTTTAAAAACATATTTTGATGATACAAGTGTAAACAAATCAAAAGCATATGGATTGAATTTCCCTTAAATTACACAGGATTTTTTAAATGATGGGAGGGTGGAAATGTGTTCGGAAAAATATGTTTTTGGTTTTACTGACTCAGAAACATGCGAATGAGCTGAAGCTTTTGACAGACCCGAAACGATGGAAGGTTGGCCATCATCTGTCTTTGAGGGTCTGTAGTCCTTCACAAGCCTTCTCTGGCTTTGTACCCAGGGAGTAGAGATTTTCTGTTAGCGCAAACTCCCAGAGAGAGAAAGACCAAAGCTACGCACTGTGAGTCTGACCTTTCCCTTGAGTTAAAGAGCCCTATTTCAATTGGACTCTTGAATTTGGCAGCGTGGACTCCCCTTGGACGAGTCGGAGGGATTAGTGTTCATTTTATAAAATATAAGTCTATCCAGGGCTGTACAACCTGGACCCAGGTGCTGACATCAGCATCCAGGCCGACCTCTGCAGCCCCTGACCTGAGAGCCACTGTGAAACCTTCACCCTGCTCTTTGCAGAGTAACCTGGAGAGTCCATTGTTCAACAACCCGGGCCACTGCCTCCGAAGTGTTCCTGATGCCAGGATTTCGGAATAAGGGAACCAGGCCGAGAGAAGCGTGGCATGTCCTGGGCATTACGGCCTCCCCTACAAAGCAGAAGGTCGGCACCTCTCACGGAGACACTCCTGTCCAAATCTAGTCCTATGGGAAAATGCTTTAAAAATCTCTAGACACTCGCTCTGCTCTCCTGTTTTCTTCGCCTGAAAATACTTCGGACAAGAGTTAGCGCAACGCCAGAGAGCTTCTGGAAGATTCAGGAAGGTGCCAGGTGGGTTTAGAGGACCAGAATCCCCTGAAGACCTGTTCAGTCATCTGATTCACAGCTAAGCAAACCATCAAAATCACTTCAAGGCAAAGAGAGCTTTGTGCTCCCCTCACAAAACTGACTGGGCTGCTTTGAAGAATATTCCGTTTGGAAAGTTGAGTTGGAAACATGCAGTTACATGAGAGCTTGACTTACCTGAGGTAAAAAGATACTGTATCATTTTTCTTGTTATGAGGAAAACCCACAAACCTACTCAGTGCCTCTCCTTTCCACGCAGGAACTCAAAGAGAGAAGTTAAGGTTACACCCCCCTCCCCCCTTCTTCTTCTTTTTTTAAACTTCAGAGAAGTGATGTGAGAAAGTCGTTTGGAAAAATAAAGGGCTCTCTGGTAAAAATAGCTGCTACCCTCACTCATGCCTCTGGTCCCAGAGACTTCTGTCCCGTAGCTACAATGGTGAATGCCTAACCAGTGCATAATTTTAACAGCACAATTTGTATCGCCTAGGCAGCTGTCTGCACACCAACTCTTTATGAAATCCACCCACGGCATTTGACTCAATTACCTCCTGCAGCTGCGAATTCCACAGGTCGACCACACTCTGCATGGAAAAGTATTTCTTTGTATTTGTTCCAAATTTATTAGCCATTTGAACCATTCCTTTTAGCGACTTGTATATTTTTAAGTGTTCATATATCACCGGTTTCGGCCCAAGTCCCACTGGCCTGCATTTAATATGCAGCTCAGAATATTACAGTACAGTCTTCAAAGGACCCGTAGAAAAGCAGACCTTGTGTGTTGACCTCCACTTGAGCTTTGCTCGGAGTTCTCCAGCCATAGACTTCCTCACAGCCCGTCAGCCCCACAAACGCGTGATTGTGAACGTGAGAGGGACAATACCTGTCAGGGACCAGGGAAGGAACAGTTCAAACCTCCTCCCACTAGAAATGAGTTGGGGCCATACCTGATACACAGGGATATCCCTAAAAGGTAGGCGAGTACACTGCTCTACAGATGAAGAAACTGAGTCACAGAGAAGTGAGGTCACTTCCCATAAGTCACAGGAGTAGTGTACAAAAAAATCCACACCAAATCTCCAAAATAAGCATTCTGAAGACAAGGGCAGCGTTCTTACCCTTACCACAGAAGGTTCCATGTAAGAAGATAAGAGCAAGATTCACGGATAAGTAAGTTAATGGAGGGACATTCATGGCTCCCTGGAGTTAGGTCCCCGATCACCGGGTGCCATGCTTCTCCCCCTAAGAAGCACATAGGGTGGACCTAAGAAGCGCACTGTGGACCCTGGCAGTTCCCCTCCACGATCCTGGAAATGGGCCTCAAAACACATCTCCAAGCTTGGACTTCCAGTGTCTTTGTCTAGTTTGACAAGTGACATCCTGGGCCATTTCCAGGTTCTTGCCTCCCTGTCATCAGCCTCCAGGGGAAACCACATCGAGGTCTCACTCCCACCTCTACCCCTAGGTAACCCCAGTTCCCATCCAGGCCAGGCTGTGTGACTTTTGGGACCCCCCCCCCCCCCGTCTCTCACAATTCTACTGGGAATGGAGGGACTAAATAAGATGGTCTCCGAGTTTCCATGCAGAGCAGACAGAGCTCAGCCTTCGCGGTTAGATCTCTGTGATCCCATCTCTGCGGCTTCCAAACTGTGACTACAGGAAAGTTCTTTCATCTCGAAGCAATCAGAGCGGCGATTCCTCAGCGCCGTCAGTAAAGACAACGTCTGGTGTGCAAGACCCTCACAAAGATTAGCCACAATGCATCCAATGTTTCCAGCCCTGCGTCCAGCCCACAACAGGTACACCGTACCCAGGGGCTTGCCTTTTGCAAGTTTATGCTATACCTTAATAACCGGGGCTAAAAGGATTCTGAGGCTGCAACAGCCATCACAGCCTACTGCTTTAGGAGGGGTGGTTCGACTCACTTCACAGCCGCATCTTCAAGCCAGGTGTAGCAGAGACAAAAATCCAGAACTTAGGGCTAGAGCTCAAACCTTTCTTCATCCTTATGTGTGACCCGAGATTAACTTATCATGGCATTTACAAAAACAGAGCTGCTTGATTAACAGAAAAGAAAGCTTTGTGCCAAGTCCCCTCCCTCCCACAAAAGAAGAAGAAAATGCCAGTTGGAAGTGAATTTAATAGCGACATGTTAAGCTGGGCGCATCTGCTTCCATTCCATGTCAAGAAATTACAGTCCACGCTTGCGTTCAGCAATTTATTCTTTTTCTGAAAGTTTCTTTGCTGTCATGTACGGGCTATGTTTAGGGTTTAGTGTTTCAAGATGGTTTTACTGTAAAGGGAAATGAAAACAACCATGGGATAGAGAGAATCTATTGATCTTTAGTGTCTATAGGACCGGCATTTCCTTTGCCTTTTCAAACAATGCAATCGTTTTAACCACTTTTTTCCCCCTTTCAAATTCTGAATCAGGGTATTGTTTTCTGATGGTAAATTTAATAACCTGTTTGTTAGCAATCCAGGAAAACATTGAAAGGTTCCCCAGCGGGGTGGAATCAAAACATTATACATTAAAAAGATCTTTAGGAGCACCTGGGTGGCTCAGTTGGTTAAGCCGCTGACTTCGGTTCAGGTCATGATCTCACGGTTCATGAGTTCAAGCCCTGCATCGGGCTCTGTGCCAATAGCGCGGAGCCTGCTTGGGAACCTCTGTCCCCCTCGCTCTCTGCCCCTCCCCCGCTTGAGCACACACTCTCTCTGTCAAAAACAAATGAACACTTATGGGGCACCTGGGTGGCTCAGTCAGTTAAGCGGCCGACTTCGGCTCAGGTCATGATCTCGCAGCTTGTGAGTTCGAGCCCCGCGTCAGGCTCTGTGCTGACAGCTCAGAGCCTGGAGCCTACTTCCGACTCTGTGTCTTCCTTTCTCTCTGCCCCTCCCCCGCTCATGCTCTGCCTCTCTCTGTCTCAAAAATAAATAAAACATTAAAAAAAAATCTAATCTCTTTAGTCTGTTTTATCAAAGCATCCTTAACCCAATTTCACGTCTACTTATCCCCTTGGAGGTGAAGATGGTGACCTTCTTAGAGTCTCAAGGAGCAAGTCTATGCAACTGTAGATGTGAATTTAGATTTGGATGCCAACTTCAGCCAGGTATGCATTACAAATGGGCCAAGTGAAACTGCCTACCTGATCTGTCTCACACATGGTGCAATTTGAGGGAGACCTGAGGTTCCAATTGAGCCTCTATGTGCTCGGCTCTGGGCAGACTGACCCTCTACCCCATTCCTAGATGAATCTGCCTGGACAAGTTGCTTACGCTCTGCGCATCCCTTAAGAAACAAACACAGATCATTGAGAGATCATGTGCGTGCCACACAACTCACCCACTTGAAGTGTAAATTCAATATTTTTTAGTGTATTCACAGGGCTGTGCAACCATTACCACGGTCAATTTTAGAACCTGCCGTCTGTCCTAAAAGAAATCCCGTACACATTAGCTGCCACCTGCCGTTGCACACACAGCCCTCTCCAGCCCCTGGCCACTGCTAATCTGCTTTCGACCTCTATAGATTTCCCTATTCTGGAAACTGCATATAAATGGAATCGTACAGCATGTGACCTCGTGTGACTCCCTTCTTTCACTTGACATCGTGTGTCTAAGGTTTACCTGTGTGGTAGCATGTATCAGCACTTCATTCCTTTTTATGGCTAAATAATATTCCATTCCATGGATGGACCACCTTTTACTTACCTATTCATCAAGTGAAAGACATCTGAGTTGTTTTCACTTCCAGGCTATTATGAACAGCGTTGCCAAGAATGTTCATGTACAAGTCTGCACATCAACTTTTGCCTCTACAAAATTCTATTGCTTTCTTCACATGGCTGTTCTGATTATTCAGATTCATGTAAAAACCTTAGCAAATAACTGGAAAGACAAACTCCTCATTTTCCACACAATCTTCCACTCTTCTACCCTTCCTGATGGTACCACTTTTTTCCAGGTACCTGGGCCCTTCCGATATCTAAACGGTCTCTTCACTTTGCATTTCACGTTGAAATAGTATTTGAATCCTTCTAAATATCTAGGCTGTGTCTTGAATCCATACTTTCTTTTCTTTCTCGGTGTTTGTCTTAAAGTCAAAACCTCATTTTCTGATCACTTTCTTCTTCTCACTGAAAAGCGTCCTCACCATTAACTAGTTACCCAACTATGAGCTCATCCTCTTCTTTCTACTTTTAAAATGTTACTTCTAGGAATCACGTACTTAAAAGTCTTAATAGCTCTCCACTAAAAGGTTCACTAAACTGAATTCTTTACCAGGTGCGAAATTTGCAAGTCACGAACCTGGGTGCATAAAAACTATAAATTTGATTATTTTTTTGTAAATGAACTTAAATTATCTTCTAAGCTCCTGGGGCATCTGGGTGCCTCAGTCAGCTAAGCATCTGACTCTTTGTTTTGGCTCAGATCATGATCTCATGGTTTTTGGGTTCGAGCGCAGAGCCTGCTTGGGATTCTCTCTCTCTGCCCCTCCCCCACTCATGCTGTCTCTGGCTTTTTCAAAATAAACAAATAAACTTTGAAAAAAATAATCTTTTTAACCTCCTGTTTAGCCTACTGGCAAAAGACTTACTCTAGTTACAGCCAGGTAAACTCAGACACTTCACTGCTTAGAACTTTCTGGTTTGAAATTAGTGTCTCCCAGGTTGGCTTCCAGTCAGCTCTCCCCCTGGCTGGGGGAGGCCAAGGCATCCAGATCTATGAATGAGGAAGAACCCACATCCAGTCCTCAGGCAACCCCTACTGTCCACAGGGGACGCCTCCTCTCCCAGCTGTTCTAGTCTCTTCCACATCCCTCCTCTCTGCCTTGCCCACCTCCAACCCGCCAACAGTCAGTTCTGCTGTAGGTCCACACCCCATGTTGACATGAAAGGCTTCTTGTCGAAGCCCAAAGCCCCTTCAGACATCCAGGCAGTGAGTCACCTGCCCACTTGTCTGGGATTTCCATTGTCCAGCCCAGCCCAGGGTGGTGGGCAAGGAATAGGACCCATTCTCAGAGAAAAGGCCACAGATGAGCTGTCTTTTCTCTCTCTAGCATCTCAGACAATCTTTGTACAGTCTGTGCAAACAAGCTAGTTGAGCCCTTTATGAATTTTCTTTCCAATATGTTTTTTGTATCATAAATTGAAGGCTCATATTCCTTCTGGTGTTGTGTTTTCCAAAACACTCAGCTCTTGCATTAGGAGCCTTGGCTCTCAAGGCTATTATTGCCTCTACAAGCTTCAAGAGCCCTATCTGAAAACAGCTAGTTCTCAGGCCTGCTTGAATCCAATGCCGATGTGCGCCCTTAAACACTGTGGAACATTGCCTCCTGAGTTCTAGAGGGTATTAAGGGCTGGGCCTCAGTAGACAACCCTTTCAGTCTCTGCCGAAGAAACTGTCAGTGTCCAGGGAGGCAGCAGGGAACTCCTGGCCAGAAAGTTTCCTCCAGATACATGCACGTTGTCTTCCTGTTTGGTTAGAGCCACTGCAACATCTTCCTGGGTCCAGCCTAGCCTGGCCCGGGTTTCTAATTTTAAGGGCCATAGCTGGCCTCTGACTTGGCATTCTGTTTGCAGTGCACAGTTCTGGAAGGTCAGCAATGTGTCCAAAGAACACTGCCATTCCTTAAGACACTTGAGCCCTGGGTCTGTCTCTGCTGAGGCATCTGCAGGCTGGACAAGGACTTTGGAGCCAGGACCTTGACAGTTAACCTAGGAAAGTGAAACCTCCACAGCTGTGTGGAGTCCCTTCTCAGGAAAGACACTCAGCAAAAATGCATTGTAAATATTATTAAAATTTGAGAGGAAAAAAAAGAAGAAGCTAACACAATAAGAACCCAATGTTTCCACTAGGTCAAAAGTAGAATCCTAGTTCATTGTCTGACCTGTGAAGAAAGTACCAAATGTGTAGAAAGCAAGAAAACATGATAGTTCCGAGGGGGAGGGTAGAGGGGGTTGGGAGAGAAGCCATATGAGAGTTTTGGGGTTTGTTTGAATTGTCTATTTCTTGCTGTTAATGGAGAAAGGTAAAGGCTGTAATTGCATATAATCATTGTTGCGAATTCAGAAACGCGAGCTTCTGGTGAGACTGACTTTCTGAATATCCAAGTTTTTGCTGCTATCTTAAAATGGAAAGGATTTGAATTGATTGGAGCAAGCAGAAAAAGGATTTGAATTTTTTCCCTCTGTGTGTCCTTCTAACTTCTAACATAATTGAAAGATGAATTCATTTGGCGAGAAGTACCGCTCAAATTCAAATTTGGTTCTTTGAAAGAAAGAGATCAAAACTGATTTTTTCGTTGGAGTTAGAGAATAATGAAGCACAGAGAGGATATGTTTTGCATATTTGTTTGCAAAAGACACAATGTTCTTATGCATATATATATATATATATATATATTGTCTTGAATATGGGTCGTTGTAAAAGGAAAGTCATCTTGCAGGATTACTTCATTTGCTTATATCCCTTTAAAGACTTAAGAGCAACTCTCTATCCATATTATCTGATAAATCCTCTGAAATTCCCTGCTAAAACAAGTCCCATTGATAGCAGATAACCCGGGCTCAGCCTTCTTAAGTCTTATTTCGATTAATCTCTGATTCATGTTAACGATCTTTCAACTGTTTTATTCCTTCTGATGCTGGAATTTTTTTGTCATCTTAATGTGCTTATGACATACCTAATCCACCCCTTTTTATCCTTGGTTGACTGTTGCCTACATGATTTCTCCTACATGAAACCTCCTTCCCTTCTCTACCAGCTAGCTCCCCTCCCTATATATCCTTGGAGAACTCACCTGGACCAGACACTGAGTGTGTTTCACTCTGAATTCCACAGGTTTCTAGTTTAAAGATAGCGCTTTTTTTATTTGTTGTTGTATGTGTGTTTATAGATTTAATATGCTCATTTCTGCATTTGTATTTAATTGTCATTTTCCTAAGGGACCACGTCTCTCCCCAATTAATTTCTAATGACCCATTTTCAGGGGCATCTGTACCACAGAGGCAGCAGCTGATTCAGATTATGCCTGAATTTTCTCAGCAGGAACTACCACTGACCTAAGCATCCCTTTCACAACACTGTCCCAGGCACAAGAACAAGCCGGTGGCCATCCAGGCTCTCAGCCCTCTTGGCTTAGTGAGCTGCTACTTCTAATTATTTCTAAATTATTTTAATTGCTTGAAGCCATTAAAAACACACACTCAACATTTGTGCATTTTGAAAGAATTGCCAGAGTCTCCTCAGACCAACGTTTCCACTGACACAATATGACTTAGAAAAAACATCAAAGGCTTGCAAACGAGACCACTGAAAGCATTCTTGCTTCTCCACCCGTCAGGGCTCGACATTGTCTAAAACAATGTGATTTCCAGAAGGATCTGGCTAACTACAGGCCCTAAGAACTCTAGCAAGGCTGGCTAAAGCAGAGTCTTTAGCCTCTGAAGGAATTGAGGGTTTGCTACTTGTAGGGAAGAAAAACATGGAGTCCCTTTGTTAAGATGTTGGTCTCACATTACATTAGAAAAAGAGACAAGATGGTCGTGGTCCAAAATCTATACTTAAAGCATTGGGTTCACAGAATCTCTAAGGCTTTGAGGGAATTTAAATGTGTCTCTGAGAAGATGTATCAAATTCTAGTATAACTAGCTTAGGGTGATTTAGAATTCAGGAAATGGGATACAATGTGCAAGTACATCTTCCAAATCTTCATGGAAATTTCAGCTTGGCATGGCTAATTGTGGGGAAGGATTATGAAGGAGCCATGTCATATCCCAAACATGTAGCTCAATACTTGGCAACAAGTGTTGGTCGAATGAGTAAATGAATGAATGATTGAATGAGCTAACGAGTCTGGAGTTCAAACTGAAAATAAAACTAGTCATGTATTTCTTTCTTCCTGTCCTCCCTTATTTAAAGTAGCAGTATACCTTTCCTTACACAAGACTGTTTTCTACCAACACCCTGGACCCCATCCACTCCTACCATGTTGGAGACCTTACTCCAAGAATTAATGTTTTATTCCCTGTATCATCAATAAGTATCATTCTGTGATAGTTATTTATATTCTGTGAAGTCTACCCCTTTAATCTCTCTCACTGCTACTGCCTTGGTTTGGGGGTTCATCATCTGTTCATTTGAACTATTTCAATACTCTACTAATGGAAATGCAGCTCTGGAAATGTAACTAGGATCTAGTTTCTCTTTCTGTCCCTGTCAGGCTTGCTTCTTCAGTGTGGAATTCATTCTTGGCAAACTCTTCCCTTCTAGTCACAAGATGGCTGCCAGGAGGTCTCCTGGTGCTTCCTTCTTTGTCACATCTAGCAGGAAAAAATAAAGCATTCTTTGCAATACTTAAAATAAAATGAGGACAAACTTTCTACCAGAGGTATTCCAAACACCTGTGAAATCACTTTCCTCTGTTTCTCTCTGTTATGTCCATCTTTGAATTAATCACCATACCAAAGGAGGGAATAGAAAAGACTTATTGGTTTAAACCAATCAGGTACCACCCCTGGAACTGGAGGTGGGGACCATTTCAACAAAACTCAAAGGCAGACAAGAGGGGGTAGGTGAATTCCCAAAGAGAAGCCAGAGTGTGATGGTGGGAGGAGGAGGAGGAACTATGTTGGGGAGGCAACCAAAATTGTCTAGGGCAGGGGGTCAACAGAGAGGCATCAACAGCAGGGGCTAAGACCAGAAATTTCTTCAGATAGAAATGGAAAGAAGGAAAATCAGAGTCCTGGCCAGATAAGTTAGTAAAGACAGAAAAAGCAGCATCTATCAGCCAGAGCATAAAATGAGTCATGTTCATAAAATTCAGTTGAAGCAATGGTTACCTGAGCTGGTTAATCATTAGAATCACCCAGAAGAATTTCTTGTTTAATACAGATTTCTTCGTACCATCCCCAAAGATTCCACTTTCGTCAACCTGAAGCTCTCAAAATGTTTCAAAGGGCTAGCCTTTGAAACAGTGGATAGAGCCATGCAGGAATTCTTGGCTGAGATGGCTGGCTGAGGAAGAAAAGTGTCAGTTCCGTTCACTGTCCCTCCTACTCTCTGGTGGGGGTGTGGCAGGTGGGCAGAGTTATGTTCTTCTCTCCAATGAAAAAACCTCAGCAGCAGGTCACCAAGCCACTTTTGTTACTATTTTTTTTAATGTTTACCTATTTTTGAGAGAGAGAGAGAGAAAGAGAGAGAGAGAGAGAGAGAGAGAGAGAGAGAACAAGCAGGGGAGGGGCAGAGAGAGAGGGGAACAGAGGATGCAAAGCAGGCTTCATGCTGACAGCAGTGAGCCCAGTGTAAGGCTTGAACTCATGAACCTCGAGATCATGACCTGAGCCGAAGTCAGAAGCTTAACCGACAGAGCCAACTAGGTGCCCCACCAAGCCACTTTTGAAAGGTCACACACAGTGGGCTGGCAGCCACAGCAAGTCCAAATGGACTGCCTTTTATTTTCCAGGTATGTTGACTTGATTGCTTTGCCCAAAATGGGTGAATTCAGAACTTCTTACGAAAACATGCACTGTGATCCATAATTGGTCAAATATATCTGTTTTACATCTTGTACTTATAAACCGGTTGGGCAATAATAACCACCTACTAATGGGTCTGGATGTAAACTTTCACTAAGAAACTAGAACATTTCATGAGATAACTTGTCACTCATTTCCTCCCTTGCTAGATAGGGCCCTACACTGTGTTAAAAAATAAGAAGACTAGAAGAACTCAGGTGCTGGAAGGAGCCAGGGTGGTATGTTCTTCCACAACCCTTGCCACTGAAATCAACCCAATACGTATTTACTTCCTATCAACGTAAGCGATCCTTCTCAGCCCCTGATAGAAGGTAAAGGATAGAGTACGGAACCTGAGGGCGGGGAGGAGATGTTGCTGGTTCAGATGTGCAGAAGGAAGGAGATGCCAAAAGCCAGTCTAGAACTTCTCTACCTCCTCCTCCCGGCCCCTCCCCTCGGACAAGCCGCATTAGTCCAGGCAGGGTAGGATGTGAGCCTGCAGATAACACAGGTCCTGCTCTGCCCTTTCAGACCCCAGACTGTGCTCCCAGCCCGAAATCCTGCAAAGGGAATCTATCTCCCTGTTGATGGACGAAAGATGAGAAACACAGTAGCTTTTGGGTGAATTTTCTTATGCATCTGTTCCAAAGCCAATTGTTTGAAGATTTTTTTTTCCTTTTAAGGTCCAGTACATCTTTGGGCTTCTCGCCTTCCATGGAGAGGAATCCACCACAGCCGGCCCCAGTGACTGCGCTGACTTTCCATTCTACCGAGTCCTTCATTTCATTTTGGCCAAAGATCAGCATTGATCTAGGTTGCTGCCAGCTGTGCAACAGCTGTGCAATTCAAGAAAACCACAGTGGGCTCAGGAGGCTAAGAGACTTTATTAAATCAGAAAGAAAAAAAAAAAAAGAGGCAGGTTGGGAGTTCTTTCTTTCCCTCTCAATCTCCCCTAAATAATTCCCTCCAATATCGATGACGTGGTATATGGGGAAACCCAGGCTTCACACCTCTCCGGGATTTAATTAAAGAGTTTTATTTCTACTAGGAGGAAGAAGCCATAGAGATGGAAACCTGCTCTCACGCTGTTGTGGGGATGAAGCAGGGCTGGGTTAAGAGGCGCTCATCGTTTCGACATCAGGCAAACTTTCCAAGGGCGATGTCTTTCCTCCCCCAAAAGCCAGAGACTAGATGGGCCTCTTCAATAAAGTGAATCTGGGGACTGAAACTGAGCTCTTCAGATTGCCAAGACTTCATAGCATGCAGGCTACCATAATAAATAAAATTCTCCTCCTAAGGTCCCAAACGCATGAAGAAGTTATAGAAAGGATCTTTCTAATACATTGGGTAACAGACCCACTAGGATACGTTTCAAATGGATTTATGTTTTATTTGCAATGAGCTATACGGAAGGTGGACAAAGGAATGATCTATTTGCATGAATTTCTATTAAACTCAAATGAAATAAAACATCTAATTTGTAAATTCATGAGATATGTATTCCTTCCTCAGAAGGTAGATGTTCAGCTGATTTTTTTTTTTTTTTTTGACCTTGATAATGCTGTAATGGTCATGGTCAGTACGGGAAACCAGAGTTTTCACCCTCTAACCCCACCTGAAGCCAGAAATTCAGACTAGTTGTTCACAGCCTCTGAGCTATGTTGTCACCTCCAAGACCTGTGCCGCCCTGTCACATTAGCATTGACACATTGAAATTGTTTCCTGCTTGGCAATGTCAGATATGAACATGAAAATCACATAGAATATGAGATGTAGTATTTTCTTAGCAGTGTCTCTCTTCCAATAAACTTTTGAATGAGATTACTGGAAGCTTAGGGGTAATCACGGGTAGCTGATTATTTTGTAGGAGAGAAAGGTATCATCTTTGCCACGGAAGGTGAGGTCATCGGTGGGACTCAGGCTATGAGATATTCAGCTAGAAGAGGACATAGGTTCACTTCTCAGCATACCTGGCCCTGGACTGGAGCTGTGTGCCCGGAAAGATGGGTGACCAGGTTAGAGGGGGAGCCTGTGGCTGTGGAAGAAAGACATGCTGGCCGGCCCTTGTGGGAAATAAGCCTGTCACCTGGGACTGTTTAGAACTCATTTGTTAATCAGTCTGCGTCTATCTGAAAAAAAAGAAAGAAAGAAAGAAAAAGCAAATACCCATCTTGCTTTAAAGATCCATGACTATTTTACAAGAAAGATGGACATATGCTGAGTTGTGGCTTCCAGTTCATTTTACATTTAGTACAATGATAAATTCATCTTTTTCTTGTTTTGACAAGTGAAATTTTTGGTGAACAGAGGGAAAACAGTAGTGAATGTCTATGTTTTTAGCCTAACTCACAGGCTGGAGGCAGTTTCAAACTTACTATAATGTATTCATCTCTCTTTACATAACTTCCCCGTGCTTTCTAAAAGAGAGTGCTTAAGCAATTCTTAAAAGTAAAAAAAGCTTCCCATAAGTTCCCTAGTCAGCATTTACTTTTTACTGAATGTGACTTTATTTAATTGCCAAAAAATGTATTAATTATAAAATGACAGCCAGCCAGCAGAGACTGGTTACAACTGTATGAGTATGATGTCTTTTGCTGTAAATTACCAGTTTCATACTCTTTAATCGTGGTTTCCAGGGTGATCATTATTTGGTCTTTTGAGTGGTCTGTGGATGGGTAATGGATATGCAGGTCAATCCAAGAATCCAGACGGATGCTGTCTCCGAACTCCTACCCACCCCTTCCACACCACTTCTGAAGTACTCTGACCCACCTTACGGTCTTTAGCAGCTATGTTTTTTGGACACACAGATGTTTGGCAGGCCTGAGTCATTCATTTGAGCGAAATAAAATGAGTCAAGGATCTCACATAGTATACTTGACCCTGCCCTTTGATGTTTGCAACAAGCATATTGCGTTTGCACATTTAAGGTGCCCTAGATGTTCACCCCATCTTGGGAGTGAACGAAGGGTGACCTGGGTGAGCTGAAAACCCAGGGAAAGGCCAGTGTGGTCTTCTGGGCAAATCTTGAGGAGCAAAGTTGCAATTGGTGATTCCCCAGTCACTGTGCAGGTAGGAAAGAAAGAGCTACTCCACACCCAGGTAAGAAAGAAATCTACAAAGAGGGCTCTTCGGAAAAATCTAATAACACTTCTTAAGGTGGTCTTCTGGATTGAGGCTTGATTGGGCCAAGACAACGTCCAGGAAACTGAGCAGAGCTGATGCAATGATGGATACCTCAATAACTGACCCGGCGAGAAGCATGGAGGTGTCGGTCAGAGGCGGAGAGCTCGTCAGGAGGGAAGCCTGCTCTGTCCAGCCTACTGAAGAGGCAGTGGGCCTCTTGCAGTGGGTCTTAGCATTATAGTTTCCTGGTCCAGCTTGTAAATGACATCCAGAGCCTCTGAGAGGAGCTGGATGCAAATGCCTCGGCATCAGCGAGGCCAAAACCATGCTGTCAAAGCACTGGAGTTGAATAAGCCTTGTGGCTGAAACTAGAACTTTCTTATGGGGGGTGGGGGGTGGGGGGGCTTGGTGGTGGTCGACTGCACTGCAGTTCAGTGTGTTTGCCAGACTTGGGAGGAGGAAGAGTTCAAGATAAGGGAGGGAGATGTCCTGGGCTTGCCTACCTAACAAGCTCACAGGGCTCCTCAGGCAGGAAGTTAACCATCTTTTTCCAGAGATAAGCATTAGGAAGTTGGTTTTTATTTGTTTGCAGTTGATCTATTTGGGCATCTGTTCTAGATGCCAAATACCTGAGCAAGACTACCTCAGAAGCTTACAGAAAAGAGGACTTTATTGTCATCTTTAAAAAAAATTAGTCCCTTCTCTGAAGCTACCACTTGCCCTATTGTTCAGTGTGTGTGTTGGGATGGGGGGCGGGGCGGTGGGTGGAGAGAGAGAGAGAAATGTGGGTTGGAGTAATAAGTGGGTGGCCAGTAATACAGATTCTTTCCCTAGGCAAATCTATGCCCCACCTGAGTCATTTTTCCTGGCTCTGAATAAGTTATCAGGATCTGTTGTATTAAAATTAAACTCATGCCCCTACACATATACACAGATGTGTCTCTTCCTCCCGGAACCCCTATGAGTATATTCAAACACCTAACTGCTTCACAAGGGCATTGTACTAAAGGACAAAGAAACTCTGAATGGGGCACCTACTCCACTCCCCATGTACCAGTTACAGGGTTACAGGTAGCCTCAACCTTCTTATAATCTACATTTTGAATATCGAACATTGATAAGGCTGAGCCTCCTATCTCCAGCCAAATTTGGTCTTTCAAAAAATCAGCTGACACAAAAGGACATTCCAAAAACCCCTGCTGCTGTGGGAAGGAGGGGATCTCAGAAGGAAAACTAAACTTCCACTGAGGTCAAGGGGGATATTCTCGTAATAGGAGAAATTCAGAGCGCCCTCCCTTCTACCTGCCAGCACCCCATAAACACACACACACTCACATACACATGTCCCAACCCTCAGGCAGAGTCATGTTTGAATTTTTCTCACCCCCACAGCCAAGCCCAGGAGTTCTCCACTGAAACTTTGCACTGGCTGGAATGTGAAGCCCACTTCTGTTGGGTCACATCAGGGTGGGATCTCTCATTAGCCAAGATGCCCCGCACCTAAGCAGTACCTGAGATACCTGAGACAAAGTTGGTTAGAGGTTCATTTGAGATATGTCCATAGGGAGCAGCAGCAAATGATGGGGGAGTAAAAAACAGAAGGAGGGAAAGACAAAACAAAGGTGACCTAGAGAGCAAACCATCACTGAAGGACATGGGCATTTGATAGCCTTATAAAGCGAGCGTCAGCACCAGCTACCTGATGCATAGACAGAAGAATGAGCAAATGGTTCAAACTTTCTGTCTCCTGTTGACAAACAGGTGCTCCATAGGGTTTCGACTCCTTGACACTTCTAGATTATTCTTTTGAGTGCCCCCCCCCCCACTATACCATGGAGTGAAAGATGTGCTAGGACCCACATCAGATAGGCCTGGGCATGCTTAAGGGGAGGTGTTGAGAGCACAAAGCAGGAAACCTTTGTCAAAGCTGGAGCCAGAGGATATGAGGCAGGGTACAGAGGCTTGTTATCTATAGCCAGCTGCCATCTTACCCCACTGTTCTCCCTCCCACCGTTCAGGGTAGATGTTAATAAGGCAGTGGGGCAAGGGTCCTCTTCTGGCCAGAGGTAGCAGCCAGGGCCCCTTTCAATTCCTGATTTGGGAATAAAGAAAGACCCTTTTCCTACCTGCTGAGGTGTGGACTTTTAAAGGTTCAGGGGTTACCGACCTGTCTTCCTTGACCCCTGCAGGAGGATCACGAAGTGACAAGAGGTTGGAAGGGAACAAGAAAAAAAAAAAAAAAGAAAGAAAGAAAAGGTGGGGCTTGATTTCCTTAATCCTTTATTCATCCAATTAACAATCTTTTATGAAGCTACTAAATGGTTAAATAATGTGCCAGGCCTTACAGATACAGATATAAACCAACAAAGTAGCTCTGCCTCTTTGAGAATTAAGAGTCTCTGGATGACCAAGGCTATCTGGCTGCCTGAGCCATAAGCTGCCTTTCCAGAGCTGACCTCCCGCTCTTCCGCCAGCCCTAAAAGTTCTCAGTCATATAATCGGGTACTTTCAAGGACTACTTTTATGAATTTTATAAAGACAATTAACTTTCCTTCCCCATCTCAACCAATAATATATGTCTATTGTTCAACTTTGGGAAATTCTATTTTCAAAGAAGTTTACTATGTAGGAAAGTAGAATGTTGCCTACGGAAGAAACATACATGTTACGGAGGATGCTTTCAAGGAATTTATAGCATCAGGGCCTTAGAGGGTCTAACAGGGTTATTGAGACCATCCATATCAGCTAGCTAATCGTGAAAGATCAAAAACACGAGATGGTTTTGGCAAAAGGAAAAGAACCGTAGATAGCTATTGACCCAAAAGCAGAGGAGTAGTTATTCCAAAACCAGTATTTATTCTACAGGGTGGCTTATCTACAGTTTCCATTTGCTTTATATTTTTCAAGTACCAATTTCAATATGCTATACCCTTATTTCAAAAAAACATTAAAATGTACCAGAAATTTGAACATGTTGGTCTCTAAACTGCATCTTCTGTCCTGCTTCTCATTCTTGAGAACAGTGCATGAGTATTTTGGTTTTGATTTAGAAAATATCCCTCTCAAAATTAAACCACTTGAAGTTGCCCTCTGAGTTGAATTCGGTGGAGACCAAAGAAAGAAGACTAGGTCTAGAGCTGTGCCATCCAATATGGTAGCCATGAGTCACATGCAGCTGTTGAAATAAAATACATGCTAGATTCCAAAGACTTGGTATTTTTAAAAATGTAAAATATTTCTGGGGCCCCTGGGTGACTCAGTCAGTTGAGCAGCTGACTTTGGCTCAGGTCATGATCTTGTGGTCTGTGAGTTCGAGCCCCACGTCGGGCTCTGTGCTGACAGCTCAGAGCCTGGAGCCTGTTTCGGATTCTGTGTCTCCCTCTCTTTCTGCCCCTCCTCTGTTCATTCTCTCTCTCTCTCTCTCTCTCTCAAAAATAAATAAACATCAAAAAATGTTTTTAAATGTAAAATATCAGTAAGGGTTTACATTGATTATATTGCCGAAATCATAGCGTTTTGATAGTCTGAGTTAAATTAAGTACATTAAACTGATCTTACTTTGTGCTTTTTAAATGTAGCTAATAAAAATTTTTAAATCGTAGATATGGGTCACATTGTATTTCTATTGGATAGCACTGTTCTAGAAGTGTAATGATCTAACATGGTATTAAAAAAAACTAATTTGGGGGCGCCTGGGTGGCGCAGTCGGTTAAGCGTCCGACTTCAGCCAGGTCACAATCTCGCGGTCTGTGAGTTCGAGCCCCGCGTCAGGCTCTGGGCTGATGGCTCGGAGCCTGGAGCCTGTTTCCGATTCTGTGTCTCCCTCTCTCTCTGCCCCTCCCCCGTTCATGCTCTGTCTCTCTCTGTCCCCAAAATAAATAAAAAACGTTGAAAAAAAAAAAAAACTAATTTGGAAGTTCCACTCATTTATTGGGAAGCGAGTCTGTTTAGGACCCTGAAGCCATGACCTTCGTAAGCAGTGCATTGGTAGCTAGGAAGTAACTCGGCTTGCGGAGAATCCCAGATTGCCCATGCTACGTACTAGCTGGCATGTCACAGTTGAATCACTGCTTCACTAGGATTTGGGAAGCCTGCCCTCTCATCTTCACACTGTGCCTGAATAATTGTGCCCTTCAGAAAGTGACTTAGTATCCCTGGCCTTATTTAATACAATATAAGGAATTCGAACTAAACCATCACTAAGTCTCCCTTACCCCCCACAGTCTGTGATCCCAAATCCTCTCTGTTCACATAACATGGGAACATGACAAGGATAGTAATCAATTATAGCTACTGACCAAACAAGAAACTTCAAACCAGCTTAGAGGAAAGGCAATGTTATCCTGTTTCCAGTGTGTTAGAGATAAAGGAATATGCTCAAACCATCAGCTACCAGATCCCTGACACTTGGGCTTAAGAGATGTGCTACATCTGGGATTTGCTAAGTTGAGTCAGCAAAGACTTTCTATTTCCTTGAAACGACTTCCTGAAGTCATTTTTCACAAAGTTCCAACTCTCTAAGATGTTCTGCCATAAATGCCTTTGCTGTCAGCAGGCAAGGAGCCTGCCAAACTTGGTCTCTCCAGGACTTTCTGCCGGGTTCTCCCTGTTCCCATGAAGTCGAGGACCATGGATGCTACCTCCCTTTGGCGAGTACAAATTATTCTCTCTCCTTTGATCATATACAGTGAATATTGTGGTCAGTCGCAGTGCCCTTGCAGAGCTCGGCACACTGCCTACATACTCTCACTGAGAGACTGGAGACACAGGAAGTTACTAGACCAATAGCTTTGCTGATTATTGAAAAATCAATATGCTCCAAATAGAAAACAGAGCTGCTATGATGAACAACAGAAGAGAGTGGGGGTTGCAGAATACTGACAGAGCATTTGGAGATGTCAAATCACAGAGGATATGAAAAGCAAATCTTCGTGAGGTGCCCTCGCCACATTTTTGGTTTGACCACTCACTCCTTCATGCACACCTTTTCATGTGCAATGTTTGTCATGACATTATGACATTTTGAAGCCCCCATCTCTAAGCCTAATTTGCCTTTTCAACCTGTATGAGTGAGAAACAACCAGCTGGTCCAAAAGAGAAAAGCCCAAACACACATTATGAATGGAACACTTGGAAGAAAGTGAGAACAATGGAACTTTACATGGTTGTAGAAGGAATGGGCCAAACGACTCAAGTTGGCTTCTAAATTGGGGGAGTCATGAAATAGATTTTCTAGACATTGAGTAGCAAGCCTGGCTCCGCTTCAGTTCTGAGGACCTTGGGAAACAAAACCAAATGCACTGAACTCCATTACCCTGCATCCCACCAGGTCCACAGTAGAAAACATTTCTCTCTCTCAATATCTCTCTCTCAATGTCTCTCTCTCTCTCTCTCTCTCTCTCTCTCTCTCTCTCTTTCTCTCCCCATCTCTTATTTTGTAATGGTAAGCAAAGAAATATGAGACTGAGGCTGTTTCCCTCTGCAGCCTCAGTGCTATGCATGATATCTGGTCATAGCCAGGCAGGAAATGTTGAATGAACGAACAAATCAATCAAGTATAGAAATAAGTCATCTAGCCTCATCATTCTTTGACCTCATGTTTTAATTTATGACTTGCTGATTGTAAACAAATATCCCGTTGGGATGAAATAATATTAGTGCTGAGCTTCACATGCAAAACCAGCGCTTGTGGCCCCCATCCCTCTTTATGATGAACTTGCAACGAGTCGTCTTCTCTTTTCCTTTGAGGCCAGTGACTTACATGTGGGACATGGTCATGTTAATTCCAGTGTCAACATCACCAAACTCACTCTATCTGAACAACCCCTCAACTTCTAATCACTCATATCTTCTGCTTTAAGCCCATAAATGTCAGCACTATGAAACTCCTTTCTCTTTCTCTCCACTGCTGTATTATTGGCAACCACCGGACAAGATTTTGCACTCTTATTTCTTAGCCAACAGCTAGCACTATTTAGCACGTATATTTGTATGATGGCTAGTCTAGTGGTCAACATGTCCATCTTATACACAGAAGTGCAAGTTTCTTGAAGAAGGGAATAACCTCTCTTTCTCATCTTTCAATTCTCCCTCTACCAGCAGCTAACCACAGCACCACGCCTTTGCCAAATAGATCCTCCATAAATGCCTACTGACTTGAGGAACTGGATGATGTTTCTAAACTTGTACACTGTCCCTTTAAAATGGGATTTTCGTGCTGATTTTGTCTTGCCTTCCTGAGTCTGTCCCTCTGTGCTCGACAGGTCTGCCTAACAGTGTTTCTGAGAAGGTGCCATCTGCTACTGTGAATTTACAGTCTCTTTCAGAAAATAGGGAAAGTAAATAGGGAAAGCAGAAACCAAATTTCTTTAACTAAAAAACTGACACAGCACAAATGTGCCCTGGAGAAATATTTCATTGATGTGTCCAGTCTTAAGTGGAATAATTCCAGGTACACCTTGCTTCACCCCGATATCTTCCGTCTGGAAGACAACCATGTGAAAATATAGCTTGTCAACTGATCTTTGATTTCCTGGAGTCAGTCCACATTCCTTGATCTTTCAGTGGAGTGAAATGCAGGAAATTCAGCTTGAATCTTACTGCTCATTCCATGGGCCCAGGGAGAAACCACTAAAATTCCCAGGCATAAATTTATTACATTATTAGTGAGTCTACAGACTGCTTGGGGAATATCAAGATGCTTCTATACACATAAAGTGCTCAGAAAGTACATTTTGAAAATAACGGCATGTTACTGAAAATGAATCTCTCTCAATTCACTTTCCCAGCTATGACATCCCAGAGCCTTAACGACAATGTTAGGTCAACATCAAATACTAAATCTAAGAGAAAAAAATTACTAAAACTACCTTTCTTTCCATGAATATATCTTTACAAATTATATGTGCTCTGGAGTTGAGCTCACTGAATTCAAATACTTTTTCTGTTTTTTGGGGGGGAGGGGTGTGGACAGAGGGAGAGAGAGAATCTTAAGCAGACTCCATGTTCAGCATAGAACCCAATGCAGGGCTGGATCTCACCACCCTGGGATGGTGACCTGAGCCGAAATCAAGTTGGACACTTAACCGACTGAGCCACCCAGCTGCCCCTTGATTCTTTTTCCAAAAATTAACATGAGCAAGTCCTTAGAAAACAACTTGAGTTCTTCAGACCTCAGTATCCTGATCTGTGAGATGCTGACATTAACAGTTACTACTTCATAGAATTGTTGAGACAGTTGCATTCACGTTAAATTAAACTCTGTGTCTCCAAACCATTGTTTCTTATGAATAAAAATGCATTTTAAGTATCTATAAATGATTTCTATCCTTAGTAGAGCCTCACAAATATTGACTGCAACTCCCGTATCCTGTAACTTGGAACCACACCACTGTTTCTTTCTTAGCTTTGCAATATACACTCAGAGGCCCCAGGAAAGCCCTTTCTAGGTTTTATCATTTATCTTTGCAGCTTGGAGCTACTGCTGGGCCTCCCAGGTCCGAGCTGCACTCAGCCGTGTGTGAAGAAACCCAGAACGAGGAAATACTTGCGGCCCTATTGAAAGCTATGGTTCATTCACTTTTGGCTAACACACCGTCAGACGATTTGACCTCCAGTACGGGCTGAACTTCAGCCTCATCTCACGTAATTCCCCTCATCCAGAAACGACAGGCCACTTCGAGCACAGGTGCACAAAATCACGTCAGTCTCCACAACCTAAAGTGACGTGTTTGCATCTGCTTCGTTCCAGAGGAATCTTCTAGCGAGTGGGGGCAGATTTCACTTGGGAACCTTTTGAAGATGATCTCGGACCCATTCTCATTTTGAATACCTTGTTATCACCACAGAGAATCTTGCAGTGTAAATGATTTCCAGCCGCCTCTGTAGAAAATGACAGTCTGTCCTGCGAGCCGCTCATGGAATTTCTGTATCTCGTTAGTGGGGGTTGAGTTCACTGATACTTAAAAGCAACAAAGGCTGAAAGTTCCCAGATTTGCAAATCCAGTTCCTTTGAAGGTAGGTATGAGACTTCTCCCCCTTTTCCTTTTGTCTCCTCAGCTTCTCTGCCTCTCTCTCTCTCTTCTGCCTTTTCCCACTTTCTTTTTTAAACAATCAAGAACATAATTAATTGCCACCCTGGTATCTGAATTCAGGGCTCTAGAAGGCTCTTTATTCTGGGAAACACGTAGGCTGAGCATTGCTGAAATGGAATCAACAAAACCTGTGCACTCCCAGGTGTGAAGAGGTAATTGCAGGTGGAAATCAGCGATGGCTCCAACAACAGGCAACTCAGTGCAATAAGCAAGCTGGTTCCCACGCCTCGGTGCGCTCCTGGGAACTCGCGTTTTTACTTGAATTCATCTGCATTTCTCCAGCCTAGGAGGTGCGTCGGCAAACACTGCGTATTCCACCAGCCTCATCAGTCTGTGGAGGAATTTTGCCTTCTGCTGGCCCTTGTAACTCACAGGGGTGTGTGTGTATGTGTGTGTGTGTGGGTGAGTGAGTGCGCGCGCGCGCACGCACCCCATGCACACGTGACAGGTAACTGGCGTGGCAAAGCTGGGAGGGAGTGCATATGGTAGCAGTGCTCTGATTGGAGTCTCTCAACGTAGGAGCTGCTTGTTTGAAAATTCTATCAAAATGCAGGAGTCTGAATGATTTCCAGAACTCTATGGCCACACGCGGACTGAGAAAGGGAAAGTCAAGAGGGTGTTGGGGGAGCGATCAGTCATAGTGGCGGAAAGCGTGACCTTTGTCTGAAGCCTGAGCTGATGAACAAGGCACTGCCCTCCTCAGCTTTTCTTCTTCTTTCTTCCACTCACGGAGCTTCTCTTTCCTGCCTTTTCCCTTCTCCTTCCCCCACGCCCCAGTCAGAAAGGTTTTTGCCCAGTTGACAAAGATGGTGAGGCTAAAAAGGAACCGAGAAAGCAGCAGAACATTCTCCAACTTCCATTTGTCCCCAAATCACGGTCTAGGCAAAGTAAAATACTTTCTGGAATATTAAAGGTAAAAATAAGAAGACTTTGCTGTTTCGGCTGCGTTTCGGAAGCTACATCACAAGCCCATGAACAAGAGGAGTCTTGCCTCCTCCAGAACGTAGCTTGCTAGGCCCTGGGGACATCAGGGCAAACCCCATCTCACTTTAAACAGGTAACAGAAAAGAACTACATTGGAATTTCCTGCAAAGGTATTGTAAGAGGGTATATACGTTTTCTATTGATGTTGCAACAAATTACCACAGATTTAGTGGCTTAAGACAACACCAAAGTTGTATTTTTCTGTTATAGAAGTCAGAAGTCCAAAATGGGGCTCGCTGGGTTAAAATCAAGATCTTAGCAGGGCTCCTCCCTTCTGGAGGCTCTGGGGAAGAATCTGTTTCCTTGCCTTTTCCACCTTCTAGAAGCCACCTGCGTTCCTCGGCTCTCAGCCTCTTCATCTTCAAAGCGAGCAATGTAGCACCCTCAAATCTCTCTCTGATTCTGGCTTCTCTTCTCCCTCCCTTGTCCACTTTAAAGGACCCTTGTGATTCCATTGGGCCAATCCAGATAATCCAGAATGATCTCCCTATTTAAAAGCCACCTGAAAAGCAAACTTACTTCTACCTGCAAACTTAATGCCTCTTTACCTTGTAATATAACAGAGGCCTGGGTTCTGGGGATTAGGATATGGACAACTTTGAGGAGACTTCATTCTGCCAACCACAGATGGAAAAAAGGACAACTCAGAGTCACAGACCCATAGAAAATGGAAGCATGCCAAAAGATATGGCCATCGGAGCAGAGAAAAACCACAGCTTGGCATTTCAATACATGCTAATGGACACTAAGAAAATAATAGAAGCAACGAAAGAGAAACATAAATTCAAGTTAAGAAATCTCAGATGTGAGTTAGCTAAGCAATAGCAAGGATGGAAAAAAAAATACTGCTGACAGAGCTCAGGAGCCATTCAGAAAGGAGAGAAAGGCAAAGCAAACAAATGGAAAGGAAGTTTCAGAAATGAACCTCGCAGCCAGTGTCTGTGGGTGGCAGGGTCTCTGGGAAAGAGAGGTCGGTTCTGTCGAATGGTGCTGAGACCAGATCTCCCAGGAAGCTGGAATCAGCACATCATGTGCCCCCTCAGCAGCACACCCCTCCACACCCCCTCTGCTACAGCTTTCTCCTTCAAGGCTTCATCTCTGCCCATCTGTAGATAGAGAAACTTTGGGAGGCAGATGGGAGGGATAAGAGTACGGAGCCACTTGCTCTCCTGGGCTGCCAGGATGTCAGGCTAGTGGTCCCTCATCCGACCACATCACTTCTTGCTTTCCCTCCCACAAGCCATCGTACCGTCCCACTCGTTTTTCTGCCATATCTTTGAGAATAGTATTTTCCGCCAGTTAAGGAAAGAGACTGTGCCTTGCTCGTCCCTGTGGCTTCAGGAGCTAGTAGATCGTTTTGCACACGTTAGGTTGCGTGCACCCCACCTGCAATGCCGTTTCATTTAGCCCTTGTTCAACGGAAGGGCCTTATCAGCACGTCACCCAGATTGGAGATCCAGCGGCTTAACTGAACTGCTCTTTAAGTTGCTTGAGATCTGGGTTCTGAGAATGGCAGTGACCACCAGTTGGTCTGTGCCATCAACGTGAATGGCACATGCTTGAAGAACAAGAACACAATGAAAAATACCTACCCATCAGGGGCGAGCCAAGAGACAGGTGGAGTCTGTGGCCATGCACTTCTCCCCTGGGCTAGGGCCACATCCTGGTGTCCCTGCATACTCTGGCAACCGGCGTGAGCAGGACTCCATGCTGCAGTGGCCCAGGCTCTCAGCTGCTGGGCTCATGTCTCCCCTACCCCTGCACAGTGAATGTCTGCAGGTCCTTGCAAGGCAGCTGGTAATAAAGCACAGTGGGGACAGCACTTGTCACACTGCCCAAATCTTACCTCCTACTCGTCTTCATGCACCTGCTAAGACAACAGACTAAGGCACTAAGTGATGACGCTGGGGGGCGTCAAGGCCCATGCATCCTGAAAACGGCCACTGAGCACCTACTGTGTACAAAGCCCAGGTCTAGGCCGGAAGGGCAGGCAGGAGTAAAGTCTCACACAGCAAGGTCAGAGTGAAGTGAGGAGGGCACGGCAGGGTGGACATTTTTAATTCAAATTGTTTAGACCAGGTAAACATTTCTGAACAAATGAATTGGCAAGTGCACTGGGAGACTTTAAAAGTTCTAACGTTTGGAGGCAGTGACTTCAATTTTAGCCTTGTGTCTGACAGAAGTAATCAACTGACCACAAAGATTTATAAATAAAAAGGTTCCTTCCAGCGTCATTTAGAATGTTGAAAAACAAGACATAGACTACAACAATAACACATCAATAGTTGACAAAATTCTGGGAAAGCCATATATGGGATATTTTGTAGTCTTTAAGTTGTAGTTTTGAAGAAGAGGAATTACTTGGTAAAATGAGTCAAGTGAAACAACCAGGACTCAAAATTTTAAACACAGTGTAATCCACACCTGGGCTTTAAAAACATAGTCGTAGAAAAAGCTATAAACTGTCAAAATTACACTATTTATTATCTGGAGTTACAGGTGATCTTCCTTCTTTCTCTTCTTTTCTTCTGGGTGTTTTCTAAACTTTCTACAATGGACATGAATTGATTTTATAACCAGACAGGGAGGTGGGGGTGAAGGGAACATTTCCATGTTATCATCCCTGAAACTGTCCCACATTTTTTTTCACTCCCTTAGTATCTAATCAAATAACCAAAATATTTTTTTAAAGCTATAAACTGCAACCATGTAAGTAAAGAACTAACCTAATGTTTTAAACTTCAAAGAGTGATGACCCAAGAAAGAAACAGTGTATTTAAGAGCAGAGGGTGGGGGGTGCCTGGGTGACTCAGTCAGTTAAACGTCTGACTTTGGCTCAGGTCATGATCTCACAGTTTGTGAGTTCAAGCCCCACGTTGGGCTCTTTGCTGTTAGTGTAGAGCCCACTTGGGATCCTCTATCGCCCTCTCTCTCTGCTCCTTCCACGCAATCTCTCCCATCTCTCTCAAAAATAAATAAACATTAAAAAAAAAAAGAGCAGAGGTGAAGCATGTTCGGTTCTTAACGTCACCCCCAACCAAAATCATATCATTTGAGGTTGAAAAGCTTTGAAAATACTTGCTAATAGCCTCCTTAGTTAAAAGTAATAATAGAGAAGGATACTGCATGATAGCATAATGTCCCCTATTCCTGCATGAGGAGGGGGAAAAAAAAGGAGTTGTGTGCCTACAGAGGGGGGGGCCATCTCTCACTGTGGGAAGTGCAGTCTCCCAGGACTCATGTCGAATATTCTCCCACTTGAGTGGGATGAATGCCAAGTTTAGGTGGATGTATCTTTGAGACTCTAAATCTTATCCCAGAATAGAGAGCAAATCCATGTGTTCTAAAAAAATAAAAATTAAAAAAATGGCTGCTTGACCCTACACTGCATCGGCTCAACCTACACAAAAGTGAGAAAAGAAGAAACACCCAGCCCTCAGCCTGTACTTTAGAAGGAAGGAGAGAAGAAAGAGAGGTGGAACAGAGTTAGGAAGTCACTCATACAACGTCAGAGTAAATGGAAGTGTGACAGAGCCCTGCCCAAGCACGAACAATATAGAGAGAAACAGCCCGGCAATGATGTCAATATAGGCGGCATAAAAATTACAAAAAAAGGCATAGGATGAAAAACATACATAAAGGCAACAGCCTAGAATAAAAAAAATCAAGAAAAATAAAGATATATGGGGCACCTGGGGGGCTCAGTCAGCTAAGCATGCAACTTGGGCTCAGGTCATGATCTCACAGTACATAGGTTTGAGCCCCGCATGGGACTCTGTGCTGATGGCTCGGAGCCTGGAGCCTGCTTCGGATTCTGGGTCTCCCTCTCTCTCTGCCCCTCCCCCACTCAATCTCTGTTCTCTCTCTCTCTCTCTCTCTCTCTCTCTCTCTGTCTCTCTGGGTCTCTCTCTCTCTCAAAAATGAACATTAAAAAATTTTTTTATAAAGAAAAAGAAAGAAAGATATTCACGATGCCTTCATGGTAACTAAGAAAGCTTAATAACAAACTCAACAAAACAAGATCTCAGAGTTAAGAGGTGAAACAGCCAAATGAGATGAAAAGAGAGACTATAGGCCTAAGGAAAAAAAATCTAGGGTCAAAAGAACACTATAACAGTTATGAAAATAAGAAAGAAATGAATGTCATTGGAAGAAATCTATCAATAACATAGAAGAGAAGAGCACATCCTCATAGTGAATGCAGACTAAGGAAAAAATGGGAAGACTAAATATATTGAATTATAAAATTAAACACAAACATAAAATTAATTAAGCATAAAAGTCAACAAATAGAAAAGAAAGATACATTCATAGAGACAGTGTTAAAAATTAACAAAAAAGAAGGGCACATAGTGTTACAAGAAAATCTGGTAAACATTAAACACTCAAATAAATCCTATTTATGTCACTGAAAATCAAGAATAAAATGATTTCTTCAGTCATTCAGATAAGAAAAGCAAAGAGCTTACATGGGGAAAGCATCAGGCTGACCTGAACTTTCTGTAAAATTCGGTAATATGAGAAGACAATGATACACAGTCCTTAGGGCAAGACACCCAAGAATGTCAAACCAGCTTGCAGTCATTAAAATTAAAAGAAAACCAGAAAAGCTTTCAAAAATTACATAACTCATGAGCTCTCCTCCAAAAGGAATTTTCACTTCTGTACTTTTTATCTTCTATAAAATTCAATTAAAATTAACTGTACCTCAGTAGCCGTAAGGATGCCTAAAATCCAGACCGTAGCTTCTCATTACCAATCTCAACTAGCACAAGTAATGGTTCAGTGGAAATGTGGCAGGAAAACTCGAAGCCTAGAATCTTATATTAGCAATCCATGGGCATCAGGGCGCCTGGATGGCTCAGTTGGTTGAGCGTCCAACTTTGTCTCTGGTCATAATCTCATTGTTCATGAGTTTGAGCCCCACGTCGGGCTCTTTGCTGACAGCTCAGAGCCTGGAACCTACTTGGATTCTGTGTCTCCCTCTCTCTCTACACCCCCCCCCTCAAAAATAAATAAGTATTTAAAAAGTTGTTTTTGTTTTTGTTTTTTTAAGAAATCCACAGGCATCTCAAAGATCCATCAAAATGGCCCCACACCCAAATTGAGGAAACTCTAACTGGCCAAAGATGAAACAATTTGAGCATCAAAAAATGCCTGTGGTAAAGAATTATAACAGTTTGATTAAAGAAAGAATCCATGAGCTTATACTGATATGGAAAATAGGAGATTGAAACACTAGCTAAAAATGTAACATCATCATTGTTAGAATTTACTCAGCCAAGGATCATCAGTAGGTGCTGAAAAGCATCACATGAAAAGCTGTGGGAGGATAGGCTACATACATACTCTCAAAATTACCCCAGGGTTCACTTATTTAGAAATGGAAACAGCACCTTTACAGCGGAGAAATCTGGTCAAAACCAACTATAGCCAGTATTCAAAGTTAGCATCATTGATAGTGGGACAGACAGGAACTATATGCCGGCTTAAGGAGGCTATGGGAGTTATACATCACCCATATAGTGTCCCGATCCAAAATGCTTGACCTATGTGTAAACCACCCATGTTTGGAGAGATTCTATAGAACAATTGTCCTGGAGTTTTCAAATATATAAATTTCATGAAGACTAAAGGAGTTCAAAGAGACATGACAACTGAGTGCAATGTATGATTCTAGAGTGGATAAAAAAAAAAAACATATAAAGAAAGAAATACTGAGTGGCATCTGGGTGGATCAGTCGGTTAAGAGCCCAACTGCAGCTCAGGTTATGATCTCACATTCATGAGTTCAAGCCCCACATGGGGCTCTGTGCTGACAGTGCAGAGGCTGCTTGAGATTCTCTCTCTCCCTCTCTGCCCCTCCCCCACTCGTGCTTTTTTCCCCCCTCTCCTTCTTAAAATAAATAAACTTAAAATATTTTAAAGTATTGAAAAAATTAGACAAATGAGCTTATAGACTATATATTAAATAACAGTAGTACATTGATATTCAATTTCTTATTTAGATAATGATGTGGTTTTGTCAGAAAATATTGAAGTATTTACAGATAAAGAATCAGGGGGAAGGTTTGGAAAAAAGTTCCTTGGTGTGGGTACAGCTCTTGGATTAGCAAATCAGAAAGAAGAAGCTACCTGGGAAAATTTATTAAGTATGTGCCATGAATGATACCCCATAGAGTATGTACTTCTTTAGAAAGATGCCAATGTAATAAATCAAAGCCTTTCCTCTTGTTCAAGTAACCAAAAAGTGAAGAGATACTCTAAATAGTAACCTGTAAGTATAAGAACATAAGAAAGAACTCAAACATCATCAATAGGCATTACTATTACTGTGCTGAGTTCTTAAAAGAATAAAGCATGGATAGCACCATGAAGTTTAAGGTCCAATTGGCAAGACATAACTTATACACATGAAACAATTTAAAAGAAAGGCAAGACACCATGTCCTCAAAGGCCAAATTCTGTGGTTTGAACTAGAAATGTCATAGGAATTTTTGGAAGGAAGAGATCAATGTCGGATGAAGTCACTGGGAATTGGGACGTGTGACACATTAAAACAAGTACAGAACTTGATCTTAGTGCAAAAGCTCCCCACATGTGTGCTGGGGAAATTTACTAATGGGGAGTGTGTGATTAAAGCCAGGTTTTGTTAGTCAGAAGAGCTTTGATGGGGGAGAGTTTTGAGGAAAATTTGAAGGAGAGATGCAAATTATAGGACTCGTTAAATATATGTTAGAGAGAAAGCGACCTTAGAGATCATTTTTCCAGTTTCATATGTTTATGAGTAAAGAATCTCAGGCCCACAGAAAGGCTGCAGCTTATAAGAGAGAAAGGGGAAATATGGTTATGGCAGGAAGCTGGATGGGAATCTAGCGACCTGTTCAACTTTGGCAAGCCGTTCAGCATTTCTAAACCTTTGGTAATGAGGCAGAGGGAATGTTTTTCCATCAGAATAAGGTGTCTAATCTCCTTCCTTTGGATCTGGATTCCCTTAGTGACTTACTTGACCAATTGAATGCAGTGGAAATGACAAGCAGAGGACTTCTAAAGCGAGGTCACTGAAACACTCATCCTTGGAGCCCTAAGCCGCTATGTAAATAGTCCAGCTACTCAGAGACCACCATCTGTGAGAAGCCCAAGCTCCACTGAGAGGTCCTGGAGGATAAGAAGTAATATAGGGAGACAGGGGAAGCCGAGGAGCACCAAGGCTCCAGACACATGAGTGAAGAAGCCATATTGGAAGTGGTTCCTCCAGCCCCAGCTGCCCCAGCTGATGCCATGTGGGTTGGAGATGAATTTCCAATCCAAATCTGTACTGAATTCCTGACGTGCACCAGTGAGTGAAATAAAATGATTGTTTTAAACCACTAAGCTTTGAGGTAGTTTAGTACAAAGTAATAGATAACCCAACGGCCAGTTTCTAGTGTCCCTCATAACTCTGCATTTCTCTACTTTTATAAAATTCCACAGGAAAAAAACAATTTACAAGTGCTTGGTTAAAGAAGTAAGCAAGTAGAAGAGAAACAAGCTGGTCTGAATAGCGCGATAGTTTGTAACAGAAATAATAGGAAATATGTCTGGGAAATGAGGGAGTGTCCAAAATTAAGATTCTTAAGTCACTTTCTAAGGATATGGAAACTTATTTCTGATTGGCAAAAGCAGCCCCATTTTCCTTCTGCCCGTGTAACTGACAGTCTTCTCTTTAAGTGTAATAATGCTTTTCTGCAAGATCTGAATGCTAATATTGGTTCTCCCACTTCAAAGAATGGCTATGATAGCAAAATATGGCCATCACCAATGCTCTTCACCAATAATTTCTAGCTCTTTTCCAGGTACATGGTAAGACTGTACTCCTGTCCCTTTGGGGTTGAGGGAGGCTCTGTGATTAGATATTTGGGTTGTGAGCAGAGGTAACACACGTCACTTCCACGCCAAGGCATTTAATTGCCTGTTCTAGACTTTCCAGAGCTCTCTTTCCCTTCTGGCCCAGTGACCAACAACTGACATAGTCTGGCTCTGTCATCCTAGACTCCTTAATAAATCTGGTGATCAAGGCTCCCTGCCAACCCATGATAGACATGTAACGTGAAGGAGAAATAAACTTTTGTTCATTTAAGGTCATGACAAGGGAAGTAACCCAAACGATTCACTCAGCTGTCTAAGATTGCAAGTGCTTATGGCCCCACCTAACTTAAGAGGTTATCCAGCTTCCCTGAGACAAAGTTCTCTGTGTAGAAGATGATAATAATAAGAGTTACAACAATAGCGATGGCAGGAAGAACATCCACCATTTATTGAATACCTACTGTGTGATTGGAAACCATTATATATATGATTCCAATCCTCACAACGTATCTGTTGAACCACCCATGTTTTTACAGATATAGAAACTGGAACTAAAGAAGTACAACACTCTTCTCTTCCTTTTTCTTTCCAATCTTTGGATCTCCACTTAGGAAAGGAAGTCTAGTGCTGTGGTGAAGAAAAGTGAGGGTCTTCTCCATTAAACCCATATAGAATGTGGCAGAAGTTCTGAACACATTATATGCTTGCTTTCACTGGTGTTTTAAAGGGAAGCTAAATGCAGCTGAGACCGCCCTGTATCCAAATCATCTGGTGCCCATGTGTGAAGATGTGCGTGCTTTCCTGTGTCCTCACAGGATGGCACAGATATTAATTGCTTAATATGTAAGAGGCAGAGGCTGGGAATAATAATCCTCAATTCCAAAGTCAGCTTGGTTTTACCTTCCTGGGCCCCAGCACGGCGCTACCCACAGGCCTCTCGTGGCTTAAAAGCACCAATAGGAGCTTCAGCCCCACTCAGGGCATGTGGGGGAATAACACCACAGCCATAGCACCAACCCAATTAGGCACATATGGTAAACTTGAAGGGCGAAGATGTTCAAAATGTCCCTGGCCACGCCCCAAATTTTGGGTGGCCCCCACACAGCCTGGAACTAGTGTTTGCATGCAGAGATCTTAAATTAGAGCACATCAAATAATTCCTATCAGAGCGTTTTGGTCTGGTCTAGGACATTAAGACATGTGGACAGGTTTGGGAGAGAGGACAAGAGCTCGCACTGACGTGATTCCTACCGGAGTGATATGGATCTGAGCAAAATTCCACTGACCTGTCTCTCTCCCTCTCCTGGAGACACCAGCACAAGCACGGTTTTCCTCTGCTAATCGACTCCCTCCCTTCTGATAGCCCTCACCCCAAGCCTCAAATATTGCCCTCCCCTCCCAACCTTTTCCCTATGCTTCTGAAATCCCGCTGTCTCTTCCAAGACCTTGCCAGGAAGTGAAGTCTCCTACTCCACGCATCTCGCCTGGGTTCAGAGCCCCTGCATTTCAACTTTATGTCTTTCCTTCCCAGAGTGGCACCCCAGAGGTGTGTGTAATTACACCCTGCAACTTCCCTTGGCTTCCTAGACATGCACATACACTTTCCTCATTCACTCCTTCAATTAATACGAGTGTCAGCCGCCCAATGTGCAAGACACTGGGCTTGGCATTGGGCATGGTCATGAATCACGGAGACCATCCGTGTCCTTATGGCACCTCATTCTAGCAGTGCTGTACTGTCCCTCCCTTAAGCCCTCCCACTGCCCATCCACCAACAATCCTCCCTATGTGCTTCCCTCTGCTTGGGTATCAGTCCTTTTCGGTAGGGATCTTATCAACATCTATCAAGTTCCTCTTAGCGGAATAGTTGCTATTAAAAAAGGAGACTCCTTCCATCGAGTGTATTCTATTCACAATATAAAAATACATGGTTATCATTTCGAATGAGTCCATAGACAATGCAGAGTAGAGAGAGAACATTTGACACTAAGCAAATAGTGCTAAGCCCTGTGTTCAGTGCTGAGCATACAGTTAGAGAGACAAGGTACTTGTCCTCAAAGGGCTTAGATTCTACTAAAGAGCATGGCACGTTGCTTGTGACTTCAGTTTTTCACACTATTTGTCTATGTCCTTTGG
Organism: Panthera uncia; assembly: GCF_023721935.1. NCBI lineage: Eukaryota > Metazoa > Chordata > Mammalia > Carnivora > Felidae > Panthera > Panthera uncia. The sequence goes on along the minus strand of NW_026057586.1, from coordinate 19,997,399 downwards.
TAGTACACTCTTACACTGACTCTGTGTTTTGCCTGGCAGTTAATTTTGGCTAATAGATTGGGCAGAAGCAACCCAAGAAGCCTTGCGCACTTTTACACACTCACACACACTCTCCCTCTCTCCGAACTCCATCATTGCCTTGTGAATGAGCCCAGGCTAGCCCACTGGAGTATGAAAGAGGATGTAGAGGGGAAACAAGATGCCAGGGTTGAAAGCCAGATCACCACTAGATGCTTGAGTGAGCCCAGCCAAGGCCAGAACTACCCTGTGACCCATAGACTTTGGGAGCAAAAGAAAATACATAATAATAAACGCGTACTATAGTAAACTATCCAGTGCTTTGTTCCATAGCAATTTCTAACTGATATAAGGGGGAAACACATTAAGCATGTAGACAAGCTAATACATCATATATATTCTAGAATAACATGTATTCTAAAATAATATATTCTAGAATAAATGTGAAGATAACAAATGAAAGAGTCTAAATAAAATCAGGGCACCTGGGTGGCTCATTCGGTTAAGCCACTGACTTCAGCTCAGGTCATGATCTCACAGGTTCATGAGTTCAAGCCCCGCATCCAGCTCTGTGCTGACACTATGGAGCCTGATTCGGATCCTCTCTCTCCCTCTCTCTCTGTCCCTCCTGTGCTCATGCTCTTTCTCTCTCAAAAATAAATAAACATTAAAAAAAAGAATTAGTATAAATAAAATAGAATAATAGAGAGCGATAGGTTGGGGCTGTAAAGGGATCATTTGGTCAAGATAGCAGGGAAGGCCTTAGAGAAGAAATGACATTGGTGTTGAGATTTAATTGATGAAAAGGAGACAATTGCCTCCATTTGAAAGAATTTCATTCCAAACAGAAGCGACAAACGGGGTGGGTCAATGTCCAGGCTGCGATGCAAAACAGGCAGCTGAGCTCAGGGGAGAAGTCCAGACCAAAGACCTGAATGTCACAGGATGAGTTGAGACTACCTAGAGACTCTGATGAAATGTGCATCACAGACACACTATCTGGTTTTCTGGAAAGTATATTCAGGATGTAGAGTCAGATTCATGGGGTAACAAAATGTTAGGATACTGAGATGCGATGAATAATATAGCAAGTTTGGAGTTCTGAGGTTGATTATAATATATATATAAATGTTTATTTTTTTTGAGAGAGAGAGAGAGAGAGAGAGAGAGAGAACATGTGTGCATGCCCAAAAGAGCAAAAGAGGGAGGGGCAGAGAGAGAGAGAGAGAGAGAGAGAGAGAAAATCCCAAGCAGGCTCCATGCTGTCAGCTGGAACTCACTCAAACTCACGAACCATGAGATCGTGACTTGAGCAGAAATCAAGAGTTGGATGTTTAACCAACTGAGCCCCCCAAGCACCCCTCAGGGTGACTATAGAGTATGAGGGGGGAATGTACATGGAGAGTGTTTCCTGGACAACTGGAAACTAAAAGCATGGGAAAGTGAAGATTGAGGGCATTGTCTTGTCTTGTCTGCAGCTAGAGACGTTATGGCAACAGGGAGGTTGCTAAGATCAAAACCTTGAGGGTGGCCAGTCACATCCCAGAAGGAAAGAAAGGGCTGACACATGAGCCCAGGTTATATATGAAGACTTTGAGGTGGTTGGTCTCATCTCTGTGCCATTAAACAGCCATCTGGCTTTGGATAAGTCTTCACTATCTCAAGGCTTCAGTTTCTTTCTTTATAAAATGAGGTCATGATGTCTTTCTCCGGTGGCTAGTATTCTTTAAATTACAAGGGACACATCTCTTACTGGTTTAGGCAAAGAGAAAATTGATTGGTTCAAGTAAAGATGTAAAGCCCCAAAGTTGCTCTGATTTATAAGAATCTTAAAAGATATCACAACCCCCCTCCTTCTCCCAGTCTGTCTGTCTCTCTCTTTCTCTCTCTCTCAGTCTGTCTTTTTACACCCCCCCCCACTCTATTTATTTCCTTTATTCTCAGGATAATTCTATGTGTAGGGGCCTGTAAGCAGGTTTAACTTGAGTTATCCATACAGTTAATAATGTCAGAGAAAGATTCTTTTTCCCAATGATGCAAGTTCAAATCCTGGGATCTGGTATCATTGATTGGCTTGGATCATGTCCAACCTTGACATGCTCTGTTTAAGAAGACAGAATATATTAAGTGGCTAGGCCTAAGTCCTATGCTCACTTCTGGATATATAAGTATGTGGGGAAATGGGGTGGGAGAAGCTTACCACAGATATTTGAGATCCTGCTATTAAAAGAAAAAAAAATTGGGGCACTTGGGTGGTTAAGTCGGTTAAGCATCTGACTCTTGGTTTTGGCTCAGGTCATGATCTCACAGTTCATATGTTCGAGCCCTGAATCAGGCTCTGTGCTGATGGTGCTGAGCCTGCTTAGGATTTTTTCTCTCTCTCTTTCTACCCCTCCCCCACTTGCCCACCCATGTTCTCTCTCTCTCTCTCTCTCTCTCTCAAAATAAATAAATTAAAAAAAGAAAAAGAAAAGAAATTACAGAGTGCCAAAAGCTAGTATAAAGCCCCGTATACCTATGACAAAGGGCAGCTAATACCTACTGGGTGCCTGGTATGTGCCTTGCTTAATGCTAGATCCATTAGCATAATCCATGTTATCATTTAATCCCTATGACAACTCTACCCAGAAGGTATTATGATGAACCTCCCTGAGAAGAACTGGAAAAGTATAAACGAAGATAGGAATATAAAGAATCAACATCACTATGTTTATACTACTCTTTTAGTTTAAGTTTCTGGATGTCCTTTTTCGTCAATTTTCTCCTTAATTTCTATCTTGGTAGGGTGTAGGAGGGCATCTCATGAGGAAGAGCAGTCACAGGGCAGACGTCTAAGAGAAGTGAGAACCTTCTTTTCCCTTGTGTGGCTGAGAAGGGGTTAGCATGGGAAGAGTTTTGATTAGGAATGAGAAGTGATAGGAGAGGGAATTGGCAGATCAGAGGCGGGGAATAGAGTCAGTCTCACCACAAAACTACATCTGGCACCGCCTTGAGCACACTTTCCCTGGCTTTACCTTCATTCTGTGTCCAGGGCATTTAGCCCACCTCTATCCATATCGAAGCCTAATTTGGAAGATAGGTTTTGCCTTCATCTTACTCAATTGCCTTTTTATTTATCCTAATTCTCCACCATTTGGACCCATACTGGCCACCTTCCAGCACCTATCTCTGGCTGCCCTCCCTTTTCTTACTGTCCACACCTTCTCTTGCCCAGCCAAACTTTATTACTCAGTCCTAACTTCTCCACAAAGTCTTCCCAGAGCCTAGCTTTCTTCTAGAACCTTCTAAAGCATAAATTCCCTTTGCTCTCTCTTTTTCTTGCTTTGTACGTTGGTTATCAGTTGGTGGCTTGTCTTTCCAAGCAGATCGCAAGCTCACTCCTAGCACAGTATTACATATCCTGTATCTCTGAATCTTGCATAGTACCCAGGGCCCTTAGGAGGCAACAGACAGAATTTGCTGGATACTCTGTTGAGTGGCCTCCATATCCATTAGCATTGGGCGCTACCTACATGGCACTTTGAAGAAAGCAGACCAGTTAATTGAAAATAACTGGTCAATTCCATGCTTTAAAAAATCAATTCAACTATTTGTTTCATTGAATTAACTGGTTAATGCAGTTTTGCTTCTGTAGAACTGAGTTAAAAGGAAATGACCTCAGTAGTTTTCAAATTAAATCGTGTCAGAGGAAGATCATTTCAAATTGGCAACTTGCAAGGGAAACTATTCCACATTGCAATGTGCTTTCTCCCTTTAAATGCCTGACTGTTTTATTATTGTAGAACTGCTTCTACGCATGGTCGGAATGACCCCGGGGTCTGGATTTCTAAATCAAATGGCCCTGGAGTGTTCTTTCTCTGACCAGACTTACAAGGCTGAATGGAGACTTGTGTTTTATACATTCAATAAATAATAACAGGAAAAACTCTGTGCTATGTGCTGAGTGTTTTCATGAGAAAGCTTTATCTAATTAACCCAATATCATAAGACTATGTTAAATAATTTATGTGTGTTTTAATTTTGCAGCCCGAGTAGCATATCTGTGGAAGGAAGGAGCACAGTTCATAGGAGCAACAGCTTGCAGATTGGTGTAGAGGGGATTTGAGAGGAAGAAAAAAATTAAATGTCTACAGATCAGCCCCCTTCCCAAGCTGTTGCCTCTGTTTAGCCTGCTGTGGCTAGCGAGGTGTTCAGTACTATCCATGGGCAGATTCACAGGCAGCCTCTCAGAAACCAGTGGCTGGGGAGGGGGGGAGGGTTGGTGGGTGGAGTGGGCAGGGCCAGCCACTAGGGCAGTTGGATTATTCTTACCCCAGTGCTCCATCTCTAAAAGGTCAACCCGGCTGACTGGCAATGACTGGTTGTCTGGCCAACAGAAAACAAGAGCCAAGTAAGTCATTCTGACCTAGTTCATCTGACCTAATCCACTTGCCTTCTCTGAACCTCAGGCTTGAGGTTACTTACTGTGTGATGAGAAGAATCAGAAGCCACCCCCAGGAGACTGAGGTGTTGGATCCGAATAGGACAGAAGGGACCAGACATTAGAATACCAACATGTGTCCATGTAGAAGTGCTTCAGGTGGAGGGTGGGGCAGAAAGGGGTAAGAGAGGCATTGGTTGGAACATTCACTATATTCTGGCTACTGTGCTAGGCACTAGGGATTGCCTGTTTTCTGCTCCCAAGAAGCTGGAGAGGAGAGGTGGTTACGAGTGAGACTGCTGGGGCGATGAACAAGTAAATCAGCAAGTATGTGCAAGATTTCCAAGGGCACCTGCTCAGATTGGAAAGCTCTGTAGAAGGAGAACTGTTGTATTTAAACAGTGAGCAGTGAGACCAAAGGGAGGTTCCAAGGAGACAGTACAGCGAAAGAAATAAAACATGGCGCTAGAAACAGGTGGATGCACTCAGGCAATAGATTTTAATCTGAATAGCCCGTGAACTTTACTGAAGACACAATTGGTCCTCAGTGCCCCCAAACCTACTGAGCAAGAATCTCTTAAAACAATGGCAATGCCTGTAGAGGTTGTTTTCTTTTTTTTAAGATTTTTTTTTGAAGTAATCTCTACCCCCAACACGGAGCTCAAACTCAAGACCCTGAGATTGAGAGTCCCATGCTCTTCCAACTGAGCCAACCAGCACCCCGTCTGTACAGTTTTTTATATACCTGCTAGGTGATTCTCATGCAGCCCCTTTGCTAAGAGCTTGTGAGTTAGGAGGCTGCAGTTTGGCTGGAGCAAAGGGAGTGGCTGCACAAGCCATCTGATAGGACAATTGAAAAGCCTGAGCAATGGTTTTGCGTGCTCCCCTAAGGAACATGAAACTTCCTCTGAAAGCAAGGAGAAGCACGAAAGGGTTTTAATTAAAAAGTCCCATGTTCAGATACACGTTTCAGAAACATTGCTTTGGCAGGCTGGGGAGAATGGGTGTGGGTGTTGGGATTGGAGGGGAACAAGGCAAAGGAGGTGATGGCCACATGCAGGGGTCCAGGAGGTGATTTTTAGTGAGCCAGGAGGTTAGGACAAGCAGAAAAAAGTGACAGTGATGGATCTGCCACCTCCTTGGTGAGAGGTGAGAGGGTGGGACCCAGAATCACTTCAGTAATGGTGCAATGGAAGAGAAACAGTGTAGGTACATGTGGTTTCCTCTTTCTGCTGTAACAAATCACCACAAACTTAGAGGCTTAAAACCACACGCATTTATCGCCTTATGGTTCTGGGGATTCAGAATTCCAAAATGGATCCACAGGGATGTTTTCTTTCTAGAGGCTCTAGAAGGGAATCGATTTCCTTGTCTACAGCTTCTAGAAGCCTCTCGTACGTATTTCTTGGCTCATGGCTCGACATCACTCCTATCTCTGTTTCCCCTTCTCTGGCTCTAACACTCTTCCCTCCCTTTTCCCCTTGTGATTACATTACAGAATCCATTGATGGCATTGGGCCCACCTAGATAATCCAAGATAATCTTCCCATCTCAAGATTTTTAACCATATCTGCAAAGTCCCTTTCGCCATGTAAGCTAGTCTATCCACAGGTTCTAGAAATAGGATGTGGACATCTTTGGAAGGTCCTTACTCTACCCAGCACAAGAGGGCTTCGAAGAGGGAGGTGTAGGGCCGGGGGGATGATTTCAGTTTGAATGTATTGACATGGATGTGTCCCAAGGGCGTCCGAGTGAAAATGTTCAATCTGTGATGGAATATCAGGGCTTGAACCTCAGAACAGAGGTGGAAATTCCTGAGTCAACGACATGAAAGTGTAGCAGGAGCTCTGAGTTTGCATGAGGGTATACATGGGTCATGGAGGACTGAGATCAGAGGCCTGTTAGATACTGGCATTTAAGTGGCAAGGAGAAGAGCAGACACTTGCCAAGGGCACTAAGAAGAAGTAGGTAGAGTTGGGAAGAAACCCAAATCCAAGGGAAGGAGGAGGAGCAAATATGAAGGGGAAAAGGAATGACATCAGTGTCAAATGCCACAGGGAGGTGAAATAAGACCAGAGCAGAAACACACCTGTGGACTTCGGCAGCACACAAGTTGCAGGTAGCCTAAGGAGAGAGAAGTTTCAAGAAACTACTAGAAGAGGAAACCAGGTTGCACTGGAATGACATGTAAAGAGCAGTGAGCAAAACTACCAGAGGGGCACTTAAACCCAGTGAACAAATTGATGGTTGTCAGAGGGGAGCTGGGTGGGGTGGTGGGCAAAACAGGTGAAGGGGGCTAAGAGGTACAAACTTTCAGCTATAAAATAAATAAGTCAGGAAGGTGAAAGGCAAAGCACAAGGAATATAGTCAATAATATTGCAGCAACGTTGTATGGTGACAAATGGTGACCACATTTATCACGGTGAGAGCACTGAGTAATGTGTAGAATTGTCAAATGAATATACTGTGCACCTAAAACTATTATAACACCGTTTGTCAACTATACATCAATATAATTTTTTAAAAAATATATAGCAGACTCTATACATTTTTATGAAATATCTTAAACATAAGAGAAGTATAGAAAATAATTTAAGGAGCACCCACTAGTCAGCTTAACATTTTACTACATTTGCTTAACATTTTACTTTATTTGCTTTTTTTCAAAGCTTAACATTTTTCTCAAAACTTAACATTTTACTATATTTGCTTCAGATTTTTTGAACAAAATAATATACTACCGATGCAGTTGAAATGTCGTTTTCTTCTTTTATCCCATTCTCTTTTCTCCTGCCCCAGTGGACCCACTGTCCTGAGTTAGATATTGATCATTCTGCGCATATTTATAAAACCACTACATGTGTCCATGTTAACAAAAAGTATCTAATATTGTTTTGAATATTTCCAAATTTTATGTAGATGGTGTCCTAATGTATAGATCCTTGGATTTATTTTTTGAGTTATTCACTCAGTATTATCATTTTGAAGTGTAACCATTAAGATATATATCCCTAATAATTTCATTTGTAACTGTTATCTAGTATTCTATTATATGTTTGAAATATCATTTACTTACCCATCTTTCTTGTTGGTGTATAATTAATTTGTTACTATTTGTTACGACAAACAAGGATACAGTGAACATTCTTATCTTAGTCTACTCTAGCTGCTATAACAAATCACCATAGACTGGGTGGTTTACACAACAAATGTTTATGTCTCACAGTTATGAAGACTGGCAAGTTCAACATAAAGTTGCTGGTTGATTCAAGTCTTCATGACAGCCCTCTTCCTGGTTTGCAGATGGTGGCTTTCTTATTGTATCCTAAGATAGTAGAAAGCAAAGACACGAACAAGTCTGACATTTCTCCTTATAAGTGCACAATTTCCATGATAAGGGCTCTACCCTCATGACCTTATTATATTCCAAAGACCCCCTTCCCCAAATACCATCACATTGTGCATTAGGGTTTCAATGTAAGAATTGGAGAGAGACACAAACATGCAGTCCATAATAAATTTTTTTTTTAAGTTTTATATTTATTTTGAAAGAGAGAGAGTGACAGTGAGGGAGGGAGGGGCAGAGAGAGAGGGAGAGAGAGAATCCCAAGCAGTCTCCAGGCTGATAGCATGGAGCCTGACATGGGGCTCAATCTCATGAACCATGAGATCATGACGTGAGCCAAAACCAAGAGTCAGACACTTAACCTACTGAGCCATGCAGATGCCCTCATAACAATTCGTAACCATGCATCCTTGAATTAACACCCAAAATTTTTCTGGACCATCTCAGCTTTACTAATATTAACAAATTGCCCACAAAAGTAATATCAATCTCCATTACTACTGAGTATGAAAGTTTCAATTATTCTGCAACCTAACTAATAAATTTTTTTACATGGGTGAGCTTTGGTATTTTGTTGTGTTTTTAATGTGAATTTCTCTGATTTCTAGTGAAATTGTGAGTCATTTCACATTTATTGAGTATTTGGGTTTCTTCTATGAACTGTCAGTTCTTATTTTCCGTCTATTGAGTTGTCTTACTTTTATTGGATTCCAGATTTTTCATATATTTTTATTTTTTCTTAAAGCTTTGTGAAGTTTTTCTTTTTACATTTAGGTCTTTAAATAAAGTGGAATTTATTTTTGTATATGGTGTGAGGAAGAGAGTGACTTTCCTGTAATTAGAGCTATGCAATTGTGTTAGAACTATGTGTTGAATTGTTTATTATTGTACCTTTGATCAGATAATACAAATTCTGTGATATGGAAGGTTTACATATGCCTGTATCTAATTCTATTTTTTCTACACTGTTCCATTTTTCTAAAAATCTGTCTGAACATCTTAATATATCACCTAAAATACTTATAATGAATTTTTATTCCTGATAAAGCCACTTCTACAAGTTTTTCTTTAAAATTGTTATAGCTATTGTCTGTGTCTTTCTCCTCCCATAGTAATTTTAGGACTGAATTTGCAAGTTGTAAAAAAAAAAAAGGCTTTGGAATTTTTTATTGTATTATACTAAAATTCATTGGTAATTAAGGTAGAACAGCCATCATTATAAGTCAATTTTCCTATCTGTAGACATGCTATATTTCTCTATATTTCTCTTCACTTATGTCCTCTAATAACTTTTATTTTTTTTTTAAATTTTCTCCAAAAAGCTGCTATTCATATTTTATTAGATTTACTAAAAAATTATTCCTTATTACCTTATAGGTTTTGATGAAGTGTGTATGTGTTTGGCTGTTTTCTTTTGCAAATACATGTTCTCTCATAAAATTTTCTTATCAAAAGTCTAATGATTTCTGTAGGTTGATCTTGTAATATGCAACCTTGCAGAAATCTCTTACAATTTAATAGCATGTAAAATCTCTTGGATTTTCTATGTAGAAAATTGTATCATCTGGAGAAAAAAAAGCTTTCCTTTTTTGCAGATCTCCTCTGTCAAATACTATCTTTGTATCTTTTTGTTTTCTTTGAACTTTTAAATTTTGTTTTGTTTTGTTTCTTTCATTGCACTGGTTAAGGTCCCCATTTTAACATTAAACTGAAACAGTGATAATGCTTACCCTTGCTTTGTTCCTAACATTTATGGGCATGCCTTGACAGTTCACCATTAAGAATGACTCATCCATTTATTCCTTTGATAGATTCCTGATATGCTAAGAGGTTTTTTGAATCAAGCAACATATGTTGAATAAATTTTAATTTTCTCAGCATCTCAAAGTGTGGTCCCTGCATCATTACATCTGAAAAATTATTACAAATGTGGATTCTAGGGCTCCACCTCAGATCTGCTGAATCAGAATATCTGGGGTTGGGTTCAGTAATTGGTATTTTAACAGACCCTCCAGGTGATCCCCATGTGTGCTCAAATTTGCAAACCACCAGCATAAAGAAAGAAGCAGAGAGCTATGCCCAAATGTTCTGAGGGAGATCCTTCAGCCTGGGCAAAGGAGGAACGAGAGACAAGTATTATCCCCAACAGTGACCTGTGGGAAGTTTCTGAATGAAAAACGAATCCCAGATTATAGATCCAGCAATGCACAATAATGATAGAAATGCAATGTTATGGGGAAGCACAGCTCACTCTTTAATCCCACCTTGAACTTCTTGAGAGCACTCTCCCAAGTCCCTCAAGGGAGAATTCACATCCTTTCTTCTTCTTCTTCTTTTTTTTTTTAATCTTTTAAAGTTTATTTATTTTGAGATACAGAGAGTGTAGGCAGGGCAGAGAGAGAAGGAAAGAGACCAAATCCCAAGCACTGTCAGCACGGAGCCCTATGCAGTGCTCAAACTCACGAACTGCGAGATATGACCTGAGCAGAAATCGAGTCAGACCCTTAACCAACTGAGCCCCCCAGGCGCCCCCACATCCTTTCTTCTTAAGTCAGCAATTCTTTGCTCCCACTTCTATTATCAATTGCCTTGTATTCGTTTGTTTCCCTATCTTTTTCCCTATTAGATAAAAAGTACTCTTTATTTTGAGTCCCATTTTTGGACTTGTAAAGCTAGATAAATGTTTGCTGAATTAATGAATTAATGTAAAAAGGTACAATTACTTCCTACTACAGGAAATAAGGAAAGCCTTCAGACTTTGAGATGGATCTTAAAAGAGTGCTTTTTGTCACGAAAGAAATTACAGTCTTTTGGAGAAAAAGATTATATGTGTGAAACATTACATATGAAAACTGATAGGGGAGATGTGTACTGATGCCTGAAACTTAATTTGAAATGCATCAAAATGAGATGGATAGAGGAACAGATACACGTGTGATAAAGCCAGCAGAGTAAAATATTTATAGTAGATTCTAGGTCAGGGATCAGGACAGCCTGTTTTGTAAATAAAGTTTTATTGGAACACGTCCATGCCACTCATTTACATATTGTCTATGGCTGCTTTTGCACCACAGTAGCAGAGCTGAGTAGTTGTCAGAGACCATATGTCCTGCAAAGTCTAAAATATTTACTATCCAATCCCTTACTGAAAAAGTTTGCTGACCTCTGTTCCAGGCAATGGGTATATGGGTGCTAACTATATAATTTCTTTTACCTTTTTATATGTTTGAAAATTTGTAGAATGAAATGGTGGGGCGGGGGAGAATAGAGAATGATTTAAGATAAAATATGATTGAAACCAAATTGAATATAAGGAAAGGCCAAAAGGGATTTATAAAAAGCATGAAGATAGAACAATAGAGGTTCTGTTGGTGCAACATTCATAGAGACTGGAGTTAATATGAATCATGTCATGAAACAGGAGAAGTGGGAAGGATGAACGTGTTGGTGGAATTATCGATAAGTGAGAGGGTTTCCAAGAGCCCTGAGTCGCATAAGTATGGGAGGGTCCATTTGGTGGGTACTTGCTGGTGTAGATAAGAGTCAACTTCCCCATCCATTCCCACCCATACTCCCATCTACACAGCAACACACAACACAAAACACACCAAGATTAGTGTGCCCATAGTCCTCCAGTCGTATGGACAGGAGGTTTGCTTTCGCTGTACCTGGGAGAGGGGGGAGAAGTTTTAAAAAGTAAAGGAACTGAGAAGGGGAAAAAGAGAAGCTTAGGGGCATAGTGGTATTTATACCCCAGTAGGTTTCTTGAGTTGGTTTTGAGCCCTGTAGGGAGAGTCTGGGAAGCAGAAGCTGATGAAATGGCTATAAACAGATTTTTGAGACGTCAAGTGAGGAAGAGCTGCTTTGCTAGCGCTGGCAATGGAGTGTGGTGCCATTTAGGGGAGGGAAGCCCCGTCTACATCACCTGTGATGGGCTCTGAGCATTAGAAACTTTGGGAGTGGGCGGGCGCCTGGGTGGCTCAGTCGGTTGAGCATCCAACTTCGGCTCAGGTCATGATCTCGTGGTTCACGAGTTCAAGCCCTGTGTCCGGCTCTGTGCTGACAGCTCAGAGCCTGGAGCCTGCTTTGGATTCTGTGTCTCCCTCTCTCTCTCTGCCCCTTCCCAGCTAGTGCTCTCTCTCTCTCTCTCTCTCTGTGTGTGTGTGTGTCTGTCTCTCTCTCTCTCTCTCCTTGAAAAATAAATAAACATTACAAAAAAGAAGAAGAAGAAGAACCTTTGGGAGCAACTTAGTCCAGCAAGTGGAACGGATATTGGGGTTCTCATGGGGGCACTGTCCATGGTGAAGATTCTCCAAGGTGGGGTGGGAGCCCATGAAAGACAACTACAAGCTTGTAAGAACCAGAACCGGTCACCCCATGTCACCTTAGACACAGGACAGAAACCGCCCCTCACTGTCCACAGTAACATAGCTTTCTATTTCTTGATCTTTATTAGTATGGCTTTAATTTTGCAGAAGTCTCCTGTCTGGGCGAATTCATTTGATTGTTCATTAAAGAAATCTCCCAAAAGGGTCCTGAAAGACTTATGAAAAATTTCAACGGACAGTCTACATCCTGATACTCTTTGACTCCCATACCTTAACATCTCACCTTGCTATTCTTTCTGAACCCCGGGCTGTTATACTGTGATCATTATCCAATGCTAATTAAGCCCCTAATTTGAAAGACACACCTGGAACCAAACTTCCAATTCTCTCTAAAATTCTGACCTTATCTCCCCTGAGATGCTACCAAAGCTTCTTGAGGTAGTGTTCTCCTTCCCACTGTAAGTCATAAACTCAGCTTTGTCCGATCGATAGTTTATACTGGTGTTATTTAAGGAGTCTCTCTTCCATACTGGAGAGAGAAAATGATAACATAAATACTACTGCAGGTAATAAATTTATGGGCACCCACATTGCTAACTCCAAGAAATGATGAGGGGTACTTTCTGCGGGGCTAAGGCTCCATTGGTACGACTGAGTCTTGGCATCATCAGAGTGTAATCCATCAGAGTATCGACTACAGGGTGGTCTTCTTACATGAGGATCTCCCTTCCCTTTGGTCTAAATTCCCAATTCTTCAGCAAATTTATTAGGCCCCACAAGTTGTGGCCCTGCCTGCCCAGTGATGATAACCAATACACTAGTGTAGCCAGCACTGTCCCAGTTTTAGCACCGAAAGCCCGGGGTCCCAGGAAACCCTGGGGTCCCAGGCAAATCAGGACAGTTGGTGACTCTGCCCTCACAGTGAATCCCCTGGCACACAATCCAGCCATGATTGTGGACCGAGCGGGAGTTCTAATTTCCGACAGCCTGTGTTTAGGCTCCCCATCCCAGCAGCAGAGTGACCTTAGGCAAGTCACTGGAGTCACTAGTGCCTCAGTTTACCCATCTGTAAAGTGATGCTAAAAAGTACCCATTTCATATGGTTGTTGTAGAAAGACATGAGGTAATGCTGGTGAAGCACTTTGACCGTTCAGCACGTGGCAAGTGTTCAACAAATGTAGTCGCAAGAATGATTACTCTGAAAAACAATTAGCACAATCCTGCCTTGTTCGTGGTTTTATTCTCTGGCTTAGCAACAGGACTGGCACATAATAAACACTGAGTGAATGAATGAATGAATGAAGGAATGCTTACTACTTTTGTTTTCATTTCAGCTCCCCAAGCATGCATCCTGTCACCCTTGGATCACGCACTCCCTGTGGTGTGGTCCGTTTGGCCTGGGGCATTCACCATCAGATGCCTGAGCTTTGCCTGCCTGCCTTTGACTCCTGGCCCATCTGCTTGGTTGATGCTTGCTGAAGTTCCAGATTTCAAATTAAGCATTACTTCTTCCGGGAAGCCTTCCCTTCCCTTTCCCGTCATGGTCACCTGCTCCCCTCGTCATCCATGGCAGCACAGACTACATGCTATGGACTGAATGTCTGCATCCCCCCAAATTCATATGTGGAATCCTAATCCCCAGTGTGAAGGAATGTGAAGGTGGGATCTTTGGGAATGGATTAGGCAACAAGGGTAGAACCTTCATGAAAAGAATTAGTCCTTTTACAATAAGAGACACGAGAAAGAGAGAGCTTGCTTCCTCTTTCTCGGCTCTCTGTCATGTCAGGAGACGGCAATCTGCAACCCAGGAAGTGGGTCTCCCCAGACACTGGACCTGTCAGTACCTTGCTCTTGAACTTCCCAACCTCCGGGAGGGTGAGGAATAAATGTCTGGGGTATATTTCTCGCAGCTGGTGCATACCATCTGAAACCAGATACCATGGATTGTTTAATGTTAGGTCACCCCCATTGATAATCAACTCCAAATGGACAGCAACGCAATGGCTCTTCTAAAATTAATTTCTGGAGACTAGCACACATTGGGCACTCAAATACATATATACCAAAGAAGGAAGGAAATACATTCAACGAATCACTTTCAGTTGATCTCTTCCAGCTACCTTGGACATTTGAACATACTACTGTGTACCACATTGTTGTGTGAGGGCTGGCTCAAATCCCAGGGAAGTCGTTTTCCGGTTCTTGAATAAAACGTGGAAGAACGTAAGAGCAGAGACACGGAACAATTTCTCTATTTTATCCAGACTAAGATTTTTTTTTTTTTAAGGCAGATGATTTGGAGAATGAATTTCATCTTTGGAATTTGGTCCTAAACCTTTCTAGTCTAGCATTATATATACCAATTTTTCCTGGCGACATCGCGCTGAAATCTGATTAGCACCAGATTACAGCATGGGGCAGCTTTTTTAAAGAGCCTTGTGAACCAAATCCTCGGCAAGGGTTCAACGGGTCTCCAAAGCGGGCCTGTTGAAGGAAGCCAGTGAACCAGGACGCTGGGGTGGTAAGCAGAGGAGTTAACTTGTGACAATACTTGTCCAAGTCTTAAAAGTGGAGCATCTGCTTCTTGGCCTCAAAAGTGAAACAATCCAATAATTACAGTCCTTGGTGCTTTTTTTCTACCTCAGGAAACATTTTGCAACTAACTAGCAATTTCCAAAAATATGGCTCAAGCAACACATCTCCTTATCTCCTCGTGTAGGAGAGGGTGTGAGTTGTAACGAGGCAGGGGCTTGTTATCTTAGGGGGTTTTGGCAAGGTGCTCCCGGGGACAGCTTTTAATTGGGGAAGCATGTGATAGCTAGGTCTGCGGCTTTGAAACGATCTTCCGGGAGAAGCCAAGGCCCCATTTCCAAGGCGTCTAGTTAGGACAAATTGAAAAAGCAGCCGGGTGGGTAGGAGCAGGGATCCCCGGGGAAGGAGAGGAAGTAGTTTGGCATTTTCGTACCCTTCTACGGAGGATGGAATTTTGCATTCGATTTTTAAGAGATCCCAAGGTTTTGGAATCAGTTCGGGAAGAAAGACCAGAATTCCAGGTGCTCAGCTCACTTGTCACTATATAGAGGTACTAGGTGTGGGGATTGTGTGACCGTGGGACCCCCCTGACAAGGTTGGTATCCTAGTCACTTAAACAGGAAAAAAAACAAAACAAAACAAAACAAAAAAACCCCAAACACGTTAAAGTTGAATTGTACTGACCTCTGCCTTGGAGTCAGTCTGGAAACCACTTACCCCATTCAGGGTCACAGAAAACGTGGATGTTAGTAACAGCAGAACTGAGTTCTTTCTTAATTTCAAGGTCTTGTATCCAATAGCGGTAGTTCTCAAATTTCGTGGGCCTAAGAATCACCTGTGAGCATTAAAAACTTAGATCCCCAGGTTCAGCCTAGCACTCGCCTCCTCCAGGTAGTCTTCCCTGATTGTTGAGGCCTCTCTTTTGCACTCTCATAGCACTCCAGGAGGATCAAAAACAAAGAGACTTGTCTACCTTCCCACACTGTTTTGTTTAAAGCGCTATCTCTGGCCAACAATAGGTCCAACAGATCTATTTGAACCAAGACGTGTTGGACTCACTCCACAAGTTTACTAAGGTGTATGAACACTTCCCAAGGCACATGCATGCAGATGGGGTAACGGGAGAGGATTTCCAAGACCCCGCATTCGCTATGTGCCCATCTTGCCTGAGCATGTGCCTATCTGCTAGCAGTCGTTCCCTAGCTCAGTTCTTAAATTCACGAAAGAAAGTGGACCCGCTCAGCTGTGTCAGATCTTACCTTGGTACATGGCTCTGAGAGAGAGTGTAAACCCCCGGCAAGCATGAATCAGGGAAGGGACAAATGGAGAATGCAGGGCCCCTGAGAGAGAGCGTTTTATGAGGGCAAACACAGGGTGTGCCAGAAATAAACACTGAAGGCTCATAGCAAGACTGGGTCTGTCTTTCTTCTTAGAATTAAAATTCAAGAGAGAGATGGTTGTTATGGGGACACTTTTATTTGAGTTGAAAAATGAAATAAATTTTTTTTTTTCTGAAAGTAGGTTTGGTTTGGCCGGTGGAATTTTACAATAAAGGTAGATTTTATTAGTTCACAGGGTGGATTTTTGTTCTTCCTGTATTTTTTCTGAGCTCCAGGGTCATGGTGAAAACGTACTGAAAGCAGTTTTTAAAATAAGAGCATTTTTTTTTATAAGTCGACAAGATTATATTGACTAAGGTGTATTGAAATTGACAGCATTTCCATGTTCTCAACTTGTTCTGAGGATAAACAAGGTACCAAAGTAGCAGAGGAACAGGTGTGATTACTGGTGGTCGTTCCATAAGGCTTGGGAAAGCCTTTTTGGTATATTTCCCAGAAACTAGAAATATGAATGACGCTAATGAGTGGGCAAGAACCACTTCTACAAATCAGGTGGCTTCCGATTCTGTGCCTTCATCACCACTGAAGGAGACCTAATCGGATTGTCAGCTGAGAGATCATTAGGTGTGATGTTTGATGTTAGATCCCCACATAACGTCAAAGGCGCTCAGAGACCGAGGGATGCTGCTATAGCAAACCCCCTGACATTCCCCACTGTGCCTTTAGGTGAATGAGATTTCTCAGTTCCCACGACGACCGCCAGACAGAAAGAAAGTAGGAATGGAATCAGGGCCGTGACTCACCCACTAAAGCAAGAAGGAATATTCATCCTCAGACACAGAAAATCGGGAGGAAAAAAGAAACTTACCCTGTTTCATTAGAGATGCTTTCTCCGTGGATTTTGGGTTTTATCTTTTCTGTCTAATATTTATCAACATTTGTACTGTATTTATGATGTTTTGCTTAGCTGCGCTCTAATAATAATTGCAATAATAGCTCAGCCCTAGAATAACTTTATTAAACTATTAGAACATTCTGGTGACATGAAATTAAAAAAATACTTCAATTTTATACATATTTCTGATGCAGATGTGTTTGACAGGGCGATAAGGACTTTTAAGTATAAAAATATGTTACATTAGGAAAAAGTTATGTAGAAGAGGAATGGAAATATGAGTTTAAGGAGAAAACGTATGACATACAATTACCTTCTGTTAAACAAGAGCTTGTTGAAAATGTTTATGGATATTCAGTTGCTCTTGCATTTAAATTCCGTTAGATACCTTTAAAAGAAGGATAAAATGGTTTTACTTCAAAATGCCTCTATTTCCAATAGGTCAGAAATTCTATGCCTTTGAACTGTTTTAAATTAATGATGCAAAGTGATAGATGTCACCTAAAAAATGCATAAGGGTAACTGTCTCAATTGTTAATTTCTGCCTAACAAACCACTCTCATCCTTGATGCTTAACACGACAGTTGTGTTATTTGCTCCTCATTCCGTGGATCCATCATCTGGGTCGGTCTCAGCTGGGAGACTCTTCTGCTGGTCTCGCCCGGGATCACCCTGGCAGTACAGTCATGTGGCTGCTCTATGGTACCAGATGGCTTCATTTCCATTTCTAGAGGTTGGTGTTGGCTGTTGACTATTCCTCATGTCCTACAGTTCAACTCAGTTCGAGCACTACGTGGAGATAGTCACAGATGCCACCGGAAAGGGGTTCAGTCCCACAAGACCACCCCCTAATGTTTGCACTTCAGAGACCAGTCACAAGCCCAGGTTGTCACCTGTGCTTCTGACCCCCTGGCTATAAAGGGACCTCCTTGGTTGAATTTGCTACAGCAGCTCACAGAACTCAGAGAAATGTTTGACTCACTAGATTATTGGTTTATTACAAAAGGCTATAGCTCAGGAATGAGATGGAAGTCAGATGGAAGAGATGTGGGAGGCCAGGTATGGGCAAGGTATGTGGAGAAGGAGCTCGGAGCTTCCATGCCCTCTCTGCGTGTGCCATTGTCCCCAAATCAGCCCGTGTGCACCAACCTGTAAATTGTCCAAAGCCTGTCCTTTTGGGTTTTTATGGAGGGTTCATTACATAGGCATTGTTGATTAAATCTTGGTCTCAGGTGATTGATTGAATCTCTGCTCCCTGCCACTCCTCAGACCCTCAGAGGTCGGGGGGTGGGACCAAAAGTTGTAACTTTCCAATCATGTGGTTGACCCCCTGGCAACCACCCATAGGTAAGGGGGGTGGGGGGAGGAAGGGGGCATTCCCAAAGTCACCTCATTAGCAAAACAAAGATACTTTTATCAATCTCATCACTTAGGAAATTCCAAGGGGTTCTTGGAGCTCAGTGCCAGAAACAGGGACAAAGACCAAACATTTGTTTCTTGTTATAATTCACAGTATCACAGCAATGCAAGCAGGCTGCTACATGAATATTTCTGGCATGAGAAATGAGCCTCACTCCTTAAATTCAGGGGTTGCCCAGCCTGCCCTTGGTCTTCTTTAGTTATTTTACTTTTTTTTTTTAATGTTTATTTATTTTTGAGAGAGAGAGGAGAGAGAGAGACAGAGACAGAGCATGAGTGGGGGAGGGGCAGAGAGAGGGGAAGACACAGAATCCCAAGCAGG
Source organism: Panthera uncia (assembly GCF_023721935.1). Classification (NCBI taxonomy): domain Eukaryota; kingdom Metazoa; phylum Chordata; class Mammalia; order Carnivora; family Felidae; genus Panthera; species Panthera uncia. The sequence continues at coordinate 19,978,778 of NW_026057586.1, read as the reverse complement.
TGCCAGGCTCTGAGCTGTCAGCATAGAGCCTGATGCAGGACTCGAACCCTTGAGACATGAGATCGTGACCTGAGCCGAAGTCGGATGCTCAACCAACTGAGCCACCCAGGAGCCCCTTGTTTAGTTATTTTATATACTTAACTGAATGTGGCTGATCTAGAGCAACACCCATCACATTTTCTGAGGGATACTTTTTTTTATTCTTCAAGAATATTGAGGACCCCAAAGTGCTTTCATTCATGTGGATTATAATGTCTAATATACTTACCATATTAGAAATTAAAACTAAATTTTTAAAAAATCTTTAAAGCAGCCAATTTTTAACCAAGAAAACATTTTACAAACAACAAAAAAAGAAGATTGTATTATTTTGATATTTGGAAATCTCATCAATTTCTGTCTTCATAAAACACATTTGGATTCTCTTGTCTGCTTCTGATTTTACTCCGTGGCAGGCTTGAAAATCCAGCCTCACAGATGTGTAATTCAAACAGGGAAGAGTATTTAAAAGCCTTTTCAGATAATTGTGGATTTTCTCTTTTGGTACTATACCAAAACTTGACAGGTAGTAGATCTTAAAGGTTAGCTGGTTTATGGATTCTGAAACCATATCAGTGAACTTCTGTACTCTGATATATTAAACTGCAGGGGTCTGTCCTGCACTTTGAACAATTCTTTTACCCATTCATGAATACGTAGCATCGTGCATTGCTCATTTGATTTATTGGTTCCCTAAGCCATGAAGATCTTCCTAATATTGAAAGATTACACCACAAAAAAAAAAAATCACATTGATTAATATCACCACTGAATTCCTCAGATAAAGCCTTCAAGTATTGGGAAGCTATCAAGCTCACCGCAATCGATATAATTTTCCCAAATTTCCAGTGTGATTTTACAATGTTATTTTGGGTTTCCAGGAATTAGTATTGGTGCAGAGCCAGGGTGGGGGACCTCCGAAAAGTCTGATTACTTCTCCTTCCTCAGTACCAGATCACTCTTGTAAATAGCCTCAGGTCCCTTTGCAGAGGATTTGGAGGAAGGTTGATGGTGTGGATCTCGGCTGTATGGTAGGGTCCTTCCTCTGGCTGCCCTTTGTTCACAATGCTCCTGGTCCACGAGCTGGCTTAAATCTGGGAGTTGACGGAGTGGCTGTGACTGTTCTGGTGATTCAGCTCAGACTTCCAGACCTTCGACTTCAGGCCTTCCAGCGTTCCAGAACCAGCACATTTCCACTTACACAGATCACGTGAGAATCTAGCAGCTTGCCCATCAATCTCTCTCCTGGCGACACCACAATCAACTGGGTAGGTCCTTGGGTCTCTGTAAGTCAGGCTGTTCTGATCACTACTTTGACTCCATTGTCCCTTATAGTGACCAGCCCTACCTCACATTTGGAGATTACGTGCTGCCACCAGGCCCTGACCAACCCTGGATCCTGTTGTTCCCATTCTCTGAGTGATGCTGGGATAGGGGTCCCAGAAATTTATTTACGAATATTGTGAAGGTCATGTCCTTGGATCCTTCCAGGGGAGGCGAACAGATTTTATATGATTAAATACACACTAGTGTTCTGATTTCCGTAAGCTTTTGGATGCCTTCCTCTGCAGGATATCAAAGACGTTCTGCCATTTGGACTTCATTTAGTGGAGGCCTGCTTTGGGTGCATGTTTTAGTCAACCAACCAAGAAAACAGTGAGAGCCATTCCTAGCCTCCTGAACTTAAACACTGAATTTGAATTCTCTGCTTGCTGAGCCCAGAGCAGTATATTTGGCCTGATCATAGAGTACTTTTTCCTCGGTCCCACACCCTTAAGACCCATTCCTACACATGTTCTCTGGGTTTCCATCAATATAATTTGACAAAATCATCAAATTCTTTTGGTGTGTAGCACACTTCCTAATGGGTCACAGTGTACCTTCAGGGCCACCTGGAATTTGAGTCTGGTTTGTATGTTTAGAAGCAAAAGAGGTGGTGCAGTTAGCTTCTAAGCATCTTCCTCAATGGAGGCCACTTTAAGTTCTTCAGGCAAGGGATGACTAGCCTCCTAGGTAGGCTGAGAAGGATCGCATCTACTGGCAAAGAAGGCTTGGCAGAATGTAGGAGCTCAAAGTCCTGAGTTTCCTCCGAATGCACCATTCTAGGGTGTCTCTATCCCCCCATCCCAGTATGTCCTCACCACCCCATCCCAGTGTGTCCCCATTTCCTAAACCCCCATTTCAGTATGTCCCCACACCCCATCTTGGTATGGCCCTACACTTCTATCCCAGTAAGTCTCCACCCCCATCCTAATAAGTCCCATCCCCCATCCCAGTATGTCCCCACCCCTATTCCAGTATGTTGCCATTGCCCATCCCAGGATGTCCACATCTCTCATCCTAGTGATCCCCAGCCCCCCATCCCAGTATGTCCCCATCCCCCATCCCAGTATGTTTCCATCCCCCCATTTCAGTGTGTCCCCATTCCCATCACAATTTCCAGGATCCCATTCCTTCTCAGTGGATGCCCTAACTTTAACAAGAGACCCTGAATAGAGGTTGGAAATTCACTTTGTAACTCAGCTACCTGAAGGGTTAGACTTTTATTTGTTTTTCAAATGAAATCTTGGTCTCCAGAAGAAGAAAACATATCCTTCAGGGCAGCAGAAAAACTGCTTTTGGGTCCCTTTTGTAGATGTTGAGATGGGAATTTAAAGCCCTTAATTCATCACTTTCTTTTTCCCAAGTTCTCTAACACAGAAATAACCAACCAATCCCATTATGTTCCTGATTTTGAATAAAATGTTCTGTGCCAGTAACTACCCAGTCATGCGAAGCCTTGCCTTCTATTGGTTACAGGTATCTACATGTGAAGTCTTCTAGAACAACTCTCTACTGCTTCCTCAGTCCCCAGACCCTCTTCCACATGCTCAAAGCACTCCAGGCACATCTCCACTATTGCACATTTCCTTCTTTCTCACTTCTGGTCCCACTCTTCCCTCCCCAGCATCCCCCCCCCCCCAAGTTTGTGACTCTTCCCCCAGGATCTCTCCTCCTGTCAATTTCTAGGCAAGGGTTATACCATGATCACTGTTGCACACCCAACACTTACTCAACAGGTGCTCACCAGAGGTTTGAGGAATGAATAAACATTTGATCTGTCTAGTGACAGGATGCAGTGACCTTTTAAAATAGGATGATGGGGCACCCAGGTGGCTCAGAAGGTTGAGCATCCGGCTCTTGATCTGGGCTCAGGTCATGATCCCAGAGTTGTAGGATCAAGCCCAATGTTGAGCTCCATGCTGAGCGTGGAGATTCTTTCTCTCTCCCTCTGCCCCTCTCCCCTGCTCATATGCTTTCTCTCTCTAAAAAAAAAAAAGAAAGAAAGAAAAAAGAAAGAAAAAACTACAATAGGATGATAATGGAGGCATCTAATGAACTATTTCATTGGGAGAGTTCCCTGGGTGAGTTGTGAGGAGACCTGCTCTGCCTCCAGGCTGGGCCATTAGCTGTCTGGCCTCCAGCAATTCAGAAAGAGGAGCTTCCACAATGCTCTAAGTGTTGGCAGAGGGATAGATGGATACATCTTTAGTGACCCCTTCTTGCACTGGGTATTTCAGGTGATTAACTCCTTGTGATCTTTTCATCAAAATGATGCTCTCCTTGGGCCAGGGGCTATGATATGTGCTGTCTTGTATTCACCTTCCTTCCCTTTATGGCTCCCTCTGGAAAGACAGTATGGTCTAGGGCACTGAATGCTAAATTTGGGGTCAGGTCATTCTGCCTTTAATCCCATCTTGGTCACTTCCTGGAAGCATGATCTTAGTAAGTTGATCGAATGCCTGTGGGTTTTGTGTTCTCATTGAGTTATTGTGAAAATAAGTTGCTTATTAATTCCAGCAACCATGTCACACAGCAAAAATTTGACTGATTTCAGGATCAGGAGTCAGGTGGTCTGGCTTCCAATATTGCCCACTTGCCATTTACCTAATAACTCCTCCTGGCTTCAATGTCTTCATCTGTGACATGGGGATAATAATAATAGCCAGGTGACAGAACTATGTGGATTTTAAAAAGCACAGTTGTTGGAGGAGAGAAGTGTTATTTTGTATTATTTAGTATGTTGAAATATGTATTTTTTTGATGTATATAATGGTCTCAAGAAAGTGTCCAAAGATTCCAGTGCCTTCCTTTTCAATATGTTTCTTTGCATGCTTTATGTCTGTAAGGGATTTTAAGGTTTGTGGTCACAAGTTTGTTTTCTTCCCAGTACCTGACACAGTGGTTTTGATCTATGATCTGTGATCTCCACATGCTATTAATTTTTTTAAGTTGATGGGATGATCTTAAGAAAAATATAGACAATGGAAATGATGTGTTTGAGTTAAAGATGAAGAGAAGCACCCTTGGGATGAGTAAAGGTTCAGGGATGTGCAGGTTTTGGGTGCTACTGGGGTGTCTGGTTCAGGCAAAGTTTACAGAAGCTGAACATCATTAGAAACACACGGTGATGGGCCTACAATCCCACAAGTGGAGCCATATCCCATATCAGGAGGGACATTAGACATACTGTAATCCAGCCAATGAATCCATCCCAGTTCCAGCTGAGGGCTGCTGAAATGTCCATGGACTTCGGCATCAAACAGATCCAGATTTGCTGTGAGGATTTTGTTCTGGAGACTTGAACTGACCATAGCCCTCAGAGCCTTGCTTGCTCTCTTTTTAAGGTGCGGATGATAACAGGGGTTTCTTAGGTTTGCCATGAGGTTTCATGAAATCATGTTTGTGGAAGTGCCCTCATTTTGGAAACAGAGCTGTCATGAAGTTGAGCCTCTGCATGAACACACTATCAGGTAGCTCCTTCCGTTTCCAGATTTTTCTCTTCTTTTTTGAAAAGTTTATTTATTTTGAGAGAGTGAGAGAGTACGTGCACACATGAGAGAGTGGGGGGGGGGGCTGCGGGATAGAGGCGGGAGTGGGGTGGGAGACAGAGTCCCAAGCAGAGCCCAACTCGGGGCTCAAACTCATGAACCATGAGATCATGACCTGAGCTGAAATCCAGAGTCAGATGCCTAACTGACTGAGCCACCCATGTGCCCCTGTCTCCAGATTTTTCTAACGCTAGCTAGGGACGAGTTTCATTAAATGGAAGAGAAAAGAAGTCATAATAGATTCTGGGAACATGCACAGCATGATCCAGGTAACTCCACTGCCTATGAGGGAAGAACTAGGGAAGAGGCCAGGGCAGGAAGTTGCAAATAGAGGCCAATGCTACAGTCCTATGATCCAAGCAAGCATGGATGTATGAATATTTATATGCCCTGCAATTTCTTTATAATGCATTGACATCTCCTGTGTGCCAACATTGGATGGACCATACCACATACATTATGCTATTTACTCCAAGATGCAGGTACAATGAGCCCCATTTCACAAGTGAGGGTGATGAGTGAAGTGGCTTGCTCAACAGAATTTATCTTATAAGTGACATGATGTGGTTAAGGCCCTGATCAGTTAGCTTATATTTGTGGTAGTGGGAAAGAAAGGAAAACTTTTCTCATCTTACTGCTGTTAATGCCTTTTAGAGCAAGGCTTGGTAAAAATTAATAAAACAGTAATGATAGCATTGCCTCACCCACAGGATCTTTTTATCCAGGTGTGCTTTGCCGCCCACCCTCTGTAGATCCATTGCCAACAGGTTCCTAACCCAGTGCCCACACCTCTCACCAGCTACAATGCTCTCTGCAGCAAATTACATCTTTCCCATCCCCCAATACTTTTCACCAACTTCAGGAAGACTTTCCAGACTGAATCCTTCCCTCCTTCCATTTGGCTATCAGACCCCGTGTCATCCCCAAGGAGACTTCCCAGCATCAACCCCAACCCATTCTAGGCATCCTCCGTTCTAGGCATCTACAGCCCCCTTTAGTTATATTTGTTCCTTTTCAGTTGCTTATACATGCTTGTGGATTGTGGGCTTCTGGAGGGCAAGAGTACCATTTTATTGACATAGTGGCATATTGCAAAGGGCTCTTGGGCATGGAGTCGGGAAGCTAGTTGCGTGAAATATGCGGCTGTACTGATTTCCCAGGGCCTCACTGCCTTTTCTGTAGAATTTGCATGTTGTCCTAGATTCTCTCCAGATCCTTGGAGTTATCAGTTGTAAGGATATGGTCACTTCTATTCCTCCTCACCGACAGGGCTCTGCACACACAAGCCCCAGATAATTCTATAGACCAAAATGGTCAACCAAGAGTTTCCAGGTATTGTTGTTTGAGAGATGGTATGGTGATGCAAATTTGAAAAATGCATTGTCCTGGTTTAATCTACCAAAACTGTGTTCCTACAATTCTGCTTCTTTACAGCCCAGGAAAACTTGCCAGTATTTTAAATCCATTATCTGCTCTGCCTGACAAAATGCACCTCATATTTCAAGGGTCATTTTTACGGATGTCCTGTCTCCTATGGAACCCATCCCAGTGCCTCTCCCCATGGCTCCCCAGCCTGTTTTTCTCTGGTCTCATGGAAATTACTGCTGGTTATACAGATGCATTTGTTTCCTTCCAACTGGATGTCTTAAAGATAGGGACTCTTATCTTTTGGCTATCCCCAGTGCTTTCGACCCAATCAGCACTCAGTAATAAATTCATTGATAGATAAATTACCTGTGATTCACTATTTAAAGTTTTCAGTTTGTGGGTGCTATACATCTCTCCTTACTTTCTCTACCTGTCTTACTTCCTACCTGTCTTCTTACTATGGTTCAGTTGGGTGTTGCATGAATGTTACTCTCTTTGATAAGATCTTGAGAGATGAGCTGTTGCGAAGTCCAGTTATGTGCCTTCGTTAGCACTGAGACTAAAAGTGGGTCAGATCCCACAGCAAGTAGGACCCTGGATGAAATTTTGAAGAGAATAGGGACACTAGTGAAAAACTGGTGAAATTCCAATAAAGTAGTAATGTTAATTTTTGACAAACGTGCCATGCTTATGTAACATTTTACCCTTAAGAGAAGCTGGGTGAAGGGTTTATGGGAATGCTATGTATTATCTTTGCAACCGTTCTGTAAATCTAAAGTTATTCCAGAATAGAAAGTTTATTTTAGAAAAAGTGGGCCAGAGTGCAAATTTTAGTTTGGCTAGCAGTCTCTTATTCTCACATCTAGTTATATCCTAACAATTTGTAATACAAGGTTGAAAATGAGAACTGCAGGGAAGTTTAGAAACCCTCCTATAAAAAAATTTATGAAAAGGCAGCAGGAAAGATAAAAGCAAAACAAACAAAAAATGTACCTGGATACAGCTGGTTGGACAGGGGTGGGGAGGGGGCATCATGTTAAAATGTGAAGCCAGACTGGTCATTTGGGAGTGACCACTGGGTTCAAAGTTAGGAGAGTGGCAGTTTGTTTTAGCTCTGAGGACTTGAGCGTATCACATGGACTTCATTTCTTCATCTTTAAAATGTCCTGACTGAACTCACAAATAAGGACATGTAAAATAAGATGATTCCTCACAAAAATCAAGTTGTCCTATTCTTTAAAATTTTGTCATTTTTGCTTAAGAACAAGAGTTCCTCACCCATGGGCTGGTTACCATCAAAAATCTCAAGCCAGCAGGTCTGATTCTGCATGAGCATTTTCACTTTGCACTTGGCAAGTTTCTGCTTCCTCTTACAAAAATGTTCATGCCAACGTCAAAGCCATTTGACTTCTAAATATAGTGTAACAGATGTGAATGAGGACTATATTATTTTCTGTGTTACACAAAGGGTCTTTCTTTTACCCAGTAAAGCCAGACACCAGTCGGCTTCTGGTTAAGCTCAGCCGTCTCAATCAAGGTAAATTGGACTGGTTCTATTCCTTGTCCAAGCACTGAAGCTTTAGTTACCAGATACCAGATTTTCTTAAGTTAGGATCTGTGAACAAGTGTCCATGCCTAGATTCTAGAGATTCATCAACACCTTAAAATGGAATATGATATTCATATGTACTTTTCTCTATACAGGGTTTCCCTCATCCTTAAAGGATCTCAACTCAAAAATGTCAAGAAGCACTGCTTTAGATACACACCTTCCATGGCAAAAAACCTCAAGTATAAGATACTTGCCATATTTAGGCACAAATTCAGTACCATAATGTCTAGCATTCAAAGAAAATACCTAGATAGTGGCTGGCTGGTTGACTGTTTTGCCCACACAGCACCCAATGTATTTCTAAGGCTGCCCCTCAGTGTACTTAAGGTTGTAACTAGTGTTTTTCCCAGCTGTGGTACTGAGCCTTCCTTTCCTGAAGATTTGAGGCCACATTTGTTCATCAAATTTTGCCAATTTCAAGCTCTTTTTGCCCTTCGAGTCCTTTCCAGACTGGCCACATTTCTTTACGACACATGCCATGACCAGTGAACATGTAGACTTGTAACTAGTTTGAAGTAGGAGTCTGCCTTATTGAACATGAGGTCTTCTGGCTGGCAGAGCATTAAGGAGCCCAAGTGCAATTTAAAATGTGTGGTCCTGGGAGTCATTTGAATATAAGATGCACACCAGCTTTTGTTGTTTTCATGGTCTCCTTTAAAGTGGCTCGCAAATGTCATGTCTTAGGCTGTTAGTCCAGAGAAAAAAGGTCTACGATTGAAGCTTAGAATAAAAATTGCACTTGGTTTTATAGGAGATCCAATTGCAAGGAAAAAAAAAAAAAAAAAAAAAAAAAAAGATTCCCTGTTTCAATTCATTTGGATATTCTTCCCTCCTTCATTTCTAACATTATAAGGTTCTTCTTAGCTTTTGGATACTATTTTAGGTTCTCCAACAGTTTAATTTCCCTTTGAAAAGTGAACCAAAGTTGAAGCTTAATGTTTAATGTGGTCCTTTTAAGTAAAACATCATGTTAATAGACTATACAACAGACACTGAAGTGGGTGCCCAAGCTCATTTTCCCCCTTTTTAGTTATATGTCAAATATAATAACTAAAAGACTAAATGCTTGTGGCTCTTTTATATATATTTAAAACACACAGTAAGAACATAAGAACATCTCAAATCATTGGGAAGAAAAAAGGGGTTATCAACCAAAATCTTTGGAAATTTCATAAAATTTAAATATCTGCAAACAATCCAACCAAAAAGAAAAAAATCCCAACATTTGG
>NW_026057586.1:19874659-19967159 GCF_023721935.1 Panthera uncia | reverse complement strand
GTATGGACCCTTGTGAAATTCTGTATAGTACTTTCATCCTAACTGTCTTCTGCTAAATTTCATTCGAAAATCCAGCGCAGGATACCAATATCTTACCTGGGTTTGATAATTACAAAACAACGACAAGAAAAAACACACTAAAAAGGCCACATTCCCTTTCACCTTTTTTTTTTTTTTTAAATGGGGATACACCCCAATTAATAGGTATAGGTGCAGATCCTGTCTCTCCACCAAGCAAAAAGTAGTGAGCAGCTTTTGGTGGCCATTAGAAAGTTTTTCGCCTATTTCCAAAGGGAATTCAACAATAGAGGTATTACATTACTGAGTAATGAATACATCAAAGCTGGTGAACAATAAATTGCAGCTTTTAACTCTGTTTGAGAACAAAATATAAAGCACCAATTTAAAAAATAATCAACTACAATTTAATTTTTTGCTTTGCTTACAGGTTTGAAAAACTTTAAATCAGCTCTATTAAGCACCTTTATGATAACACGTATCAAAAGTGCCATTCTTAAAATGTACATCAATGCAGGGAGTATTTCCAGTTCCCTAAAGAGTAAACACCGTATTTTCTTCTGTACACTTATCCTGAATGTGATCAGAGTATACCTGCTTCCTATATAATATTGTTCCTAGGGATACCCGCCTTGGTAGACTATACAAAATGAGTACAGAATGTACCACTAAAAGGAAATCTTGAACATACTGAGGGAACAAGTACACATGGTTGCCATTGTTCAGGAGGAGGGGAGAGTATACAATGTTGTCTTCCGTGCCCTTCTTTGAGCCCCTTTGTTCGTACATTTCACAGGAAAGTCTCAACATAACTTCATGAAGTTTGATTTCTGCTATTCTCCTAAGTTTTTAATCCACCTCCACATTTTAGGAACTTATCAACAAATCAAAGTATTTTAGTTTTATCGCTACTGAACATATTTACAGTTTTCAACACACACACAGCTAATCAAAATGTTTATGGGTTTGTAAAAGATGACCACGTGGTAACTATCTTATTTGTTCTTACATTTTCGGAAATGAACATAAAATTCAGATTCTTGTAGCTCACTATTTCATTTAAATGAGACGTTTTTTAAACCACACAGTTTAAAAAAAAACAACAAAAACTGATACAATGTATTAAAACACATAATAACAAGAGTCTACATGTAAAAATATAACTTTTACATACACGATTTCAAAATAATGATACGTTTGCCATTTGTTGCATAAAATTTACAAATGTATTTCATTACTATATAACTGGCAAAACAGGAGAACAGATGGAACATTTAGACCATTTCGATGGATTTATGGCATTTACTCAGTGCTGATAGGTGGAAAAACTACTTGAACAGGGATTTTTTTTTTCTTAATACATGCCAAGATTGTGTGGCTGTAAAAATAGAAACGAGTTAGAGACAAAAGGATGCTGACAAGTACTTAACTAGGAGCACTATTTGCTTACTGCACACTATACACCAAAGTCAATCATTATAAAGATTCACGATGGAAGTTGGTTCAATTGTGCCCAGACGTCAAAGCTAGCTATCTGATGAGTTGCTGTGCCATAGCTTGATCTATGTTTCTATCAAATATGTTAAGTATAAACTTCATTCATACTGGCCAGAGAAATACTGCACTACCCCTCCTCAAGAAAGTGCAACTTAATGCTTTAGGACTTATAAGGCTTGTTATAATGCTGCATGATGATTGAATATTGGCATTTTTTCAGACGAAGGAGGAGGCAGTTAAGTCATCTACATCTTAGTAAACCCATTTCGAAAACAAAAAATCAAGAAAGCAACAAAATCAATCAGCTCTGTCACACTACTTGCAATTTTCTCATTTGATGGTTTTTGAACTTTACTTGTTTTTTTTTTTTTTTGTTTTGTTTTGTTTTTTTCCAAAAATCTGACCATGTATTCAGAAACGCCTCACTGCACACTACTTCGGCTACACATGTAGGTAACACCTTAATCATTTTGTTAAATCACAGCCACTTTGATTATGTTATGTTTCCGATGATATAAACATTGGAAGGCACAGTGGTAACATTGTAGCATTCTAACCTTGTACCTCTGAAAATCCCAGAATAGGGTCACAAACGCAACATTACAGTTCAGACAAACTCTTTTTGCCATGTCTTGGTAATGCTGCTTGTAATATCTACACATGATGTGACTTTTAAGTCCTGTGTTCCCAAAAGACTGGAGAAACAACTTTCTACTTATTTATGAATGAAAAACAACATCAGGGTCAGCATTTTATCCTGCGTCACCTCTCCAGAAGCAGAGTCGGCACTACAGGTTACGATAACAAACCAGGGAAAGGGACAGAAAGACCAAAAAAAAAAAAACAAAAAAAAAAAAAAAGGAAAGAAAAAGGAAAGAAGAAAAAAGAAAAAAAATCCGTATTTACAGTAAAATCTTTCTTTTAAAAAAGTTAATCAGTACTATTTTTTTACAGGAGAAAAAAGTCTGAAACAAATGAACAAAAGCTTACCATAGTCACTAAATTTTTAATATATATTTATATATATATTTATATATATATTTGTCATAGGTCTATAAGATCCATCTGTTCCTCCTACCCTAAGGAATGGCTAATGTCATCACTTTGTTGTCATCAGGACGTTTGCTGGTTTTGTTACGAGGGCAGCCGAGCTTCCCTTATTCGATATCCAGTAATAATAAACACTAGCTGACTTGAATACCAACAAAAACGTTCATGTAGTTGTCTTCAGAAGTACACTTTTTCATTATTGCAAGTTTACAATTTTTTAAATTAAATATTTTTTTCAGACTTACAAATTAATTATATTTTTTTTTTTTCCAAAAGAAGTTTAGGCACAAATGCATTGTTCCACAGTGTGGAAAGATTGCCATTCAGTCTCTGGGCTGCGTCTCAGCCTGCACACACCGCTTTGCACATTCTGAATGATATGTTAGAGGGTCACCCCTCAAGTTGCACTTTTTTCTTTCTTTTTTTTTTTGTTTGTTTTTCGGTTTTCTGATAATTGGGAATGCTGAAACCTCTTGCGTCTGCGATTCATAACTACTCAGACTTGTCTTATATTACAAAAAAAGGGGTTAAGGAGAAGTGTTTATGTGGGTTTAAGATAATACAGCTGTTAAGGAAGTGGTCTCTTGTATTAATGAAGCAATGTGGCAACTTGGACCTGAGAAGGGAAAAAGAGAGGAAAATTAATTCATACACCTAAAACAGAGGAAGTAAACGTTTTATTTTTAAACTGGTTTTTTTTTCCCCAAAGGGGAAAAATTTGTTAACTGGGGCGAATGTTGACGTTTATGGCTGATGCCTCGGGGAGGAGAGCGACAAAGGAAGGGATTTCCGAAATGGCAGAGAGCACACTTGCCCTTTTACATCTGTCCCATGTGGTTTGACGCGTCTCCCATTCCAGGGTGCGGGCCCGCCAAGGAGAGCGGGGGAGGTTCTGAGGACACCTTCTCTTCCTCCCTTCTTTTCAGACACGCGGCTTTCGGATTCAGATTCCTCTCTGGAAGAGTGAAGCCGAGAATGTGGTTAGTGCCCACGGCTTCTGATAGAGGGCAGTAATGCACTCTCGTCTGCTGACCCTCTATCGGGGTTTCCACGTCACCCAGCGAGAGGAAGAGCCAGCAAAGGCACGCTATAGCCATGCATTTGGTGGGTCACCAGTACAAGCTGGACGGCTTCACAGGATAAGAAAGCTGGTAAAACAAAGATACCAGACGTGGATTCCTGAGAGTACGTACGAAAGCACTGTGGTGCCGTCTTACTTGTAAGAGCGTCCTGTGCCTTAGCCATGGGAGAAAGGGGGGCTGCCTTACAGATTCAGAGGCGATCTGCACTTGACCCCGTGACTCTGAACCATGCTTATGGGGCTGCTTCTCTGCTCCTGCTCCAGGCCGGCAAGTCGATCCCTACTCCCTGCAGCCGCAGGCTGCCGTGACCCCTACGAGGAGGCGGCGGGGGCACTGACCTCGGACTTGCTGCTCCAGGCTGAGGATGACGGCCACGGCCTGGTGGAGGATCAGGAGCTTGGTCTGGGGCTTGTCACTCTTGAGGTGGAGCTGCACCATGCGGCCGAGCTCCTTGAAAGCCTCGTTGATGTCGCGGACGCGCAGGCGCTCACGGGCATTGTTGGCCATCCTCCGCTCCTTCTCACGCTCTGCCTTCTGCTCCGGTGTCAGGTCCTCGTCATCGTTATTGCTGGGGGACAAAAGGGATGCGACATTTTCTAATGGTGTGGGGACAAAGAAAGTCTCTAAATTGGTTTTGCTTTCTTCCAGAGTTTTCTGGGGATGTGTCCATCTTCAGCTGTTGTCCTCGGCAGGATTTTACATCCACTTGAACTTGGGACTGCTATAGATGGCTGTGACAATCCATACACGAGACATTCCGTTTCTCCCAGACATTCAACCCAAACAAAACAAGAGGGGTTAAAGTTAGGGCCCACTGTGTGCCCATGCTGATGTAGGGGGTAAAGGGCAAGCACGGCTTTTTATCAACGAGGCTACACTCTGCCAAGCAAGGCCACGGTCAACTTAGCCTCGAGGCTAGTCTGCATGGCCACAAAGCAGAGCGTTTTACACAGACTGAAGGTGTGTGTGCTGTCGTTTTTAACTTTCATACTGTGACATCTGGAACCTGAGGAAAACAAGTGCTTGAGAAAAGACTCGGACAGGTCAGAATGAATATGATACAGCTGAAACAGGAGTAAGAAGGCCCTACATTCAAGACACCAGAGCAATGAGAGTGCAGACAGAGAACTTTTGTCCATGTTTCACTAATAACTAGCTCTGAAGGCATGGCTATTCCACTTAATGTATCTGAGTCTCATTTTCTCCATGCGTTAAATAAAAAGGCTAGAAAAACCATGATCTCCATGGGTTTTAACATCGTGGACATTTGTGAGCCCCCAAAACAAGTTGGGAAATTCTGAGTTGACACGCACTGTGCCAAGCAAACAAAATAAGATGGACTAAATACCAAACAGCTACTGGTTATAAATGACCATGACCTCATCGTGAGTCAAAAATGAAGCCCAAAAGCTAATCTCTGATGGTTAGAACCAAAATATTACATTTCATAGCAAAGGCATGGTTGGATCCAGTATAGTCTGGAAAGGCAATATTCCTTCTGTCTGTTTCTGGCTGTCATGCCTCTGAGTGGTATAGTTTGAGTTAACATGAGCAAGAAGCTTTTTGGGTGTAAGAGATGTCATAAGAGATATAAAAAGTGAGGTCAACTTCACTGAAAAAGTAATAGGCTCCTCATTATATGAAACAATACGGAGGTGACCATCTGTAAGGATGTTAACCTGGAGGTCCAAGCATTCATCTAAATGACCACGATGGTTAACCTCTACTTTAAAATTCTACAAATCTGAAATGTTCACGGAATAAAGGTGTTAATCACAATTTTTCAGAGCAGGAGAACATGGGGTAAGTTATCTAGTCAATTTAATGTACACTTAATGAATGTTGGCTTAACATGCGTGGCTCTGAATCTTCCAGTTTGGAGAATCTCTGGGTAGCTTCCAAACTGCAATAAGGACCAATTATAGCTGAGAAGCTCCAATCAATCACAAATGGGAGTGGGATTCTTTGGGTTGCAAGCACATGTTGCAAATACAGATGATGTATGTAAGCCAACAACACTTGTAAGGGAGGGGAAGAGGAAGACACCAAAGAAAGATGCCTTAAGACTTGGCTCATCTCCCCATGGGTCATATACTCCCTTCCAGATGGGACCGTCTGCCACAGATGTGTGCTGGTAAACACACAACTGGACTGAACCTGTGGGAAATGGCTCTCTTTCAGTGTCATCTAAGCGTCCTCACTTCTGCTGAACCCTCCTCCCCACCACGCCTAACTTCTGCTGATGGCAGCCAAGTCAAGGTTACCGTTAATTCACGTCCACGTTCCACTACACAAACAGGTTGTAACAAGTGAAAAGAGAACACAGCCACGTCTGTGGTGGCCCTTCCCTGAAGTTAAAATTTTGAGTAACACTTTTAAACATCACACAGGTGTCACAGCTTTCACAGAGTGGGTCTGAAAGTGGGAACTTGTTTTCCAAAGGTATTCAGGCTAGTAACTAATTAGGCCCGATTACTCACTTATAACTAGTAAATAGGTTGGTTTTGCAAATAAAACTACCTAGCATTGTCTCACATCCCAGTTTGGGAGGCATTAGGTAAACGTCGCAAGAATAACCCTTTCAATAAGAAGGTTCTTAACAGCGAGTGAAACGTTGTACGGAAACTTCCAAGAATCTACTAAGATGCATAAGTCACGGCCACTAGTTGAATTACTGAGAACTGACGGGAGTGGCAGAGAAGACGGTAGGGATGCGAAAGCCCCTCCTTAAAATTTCACCAATGTGGCCAAGAGTCAGGAGACTCTGTAGTGATGGTGGGAGGTAAGGGGTAAGAAGCTTGTACCATCTTCTGGAAGTTTTAGCAGGGGCTGTCCTACAATTCATCCCAATGATTATAAAGGCGATTATGAGAAAGTGGCATGTTCTTAATTCCTAAAGGGCATTAGCTCTAACCCTGAGAATGACAGCTTTTAAAAGGGGGAAGTGTAGTCGTGGTACAATTTATTTAATTTACAAATGAAAACAACCCAAGGGAACTAAAGCAAAGAACAGGGGTGCCACGGTGTTCGAAAACCATCTGATCGTCAGACTAGAGTTCACATTCCATGAGAAAGACTCTAATTTAAAGATATTGGATATTTAAGAAAACCAACCAGAAGCTATTTTCCTGCAGTTGTATTTTCTGTAGAAGGGAGTAAGTATCTGGGAGAAAAAAGCGAGCAGTTTAGGTATTATTATTAGATAGATCAACATATTTAAGATAAAGCTGGGAAATCAGTATATTCTCACGTTCAAGATCAGAAAAACGTCATAGTTGCATATACCTCAGTGGAGTTTTTAACACGGCTAAGATCTCTTTTTTAGAAATATTTTGGAAAGATCATTTCGGACCAAATTTGCAGAATATGCATCATTTTAAAAATCAACGGTTTGCACTTGAATCAGTTACAAATTGTTTTTACCGTGTGTAATTAGCACTGCGTCCAAATTCACAAATGCAAAGACACTGTAGGCTTCACTAGAGTACCAGTATCTCAAACGATACTTCGGTACCTCTAGAGCAGGCCTTTAATTTTCTTTTCAGCTGTCGATTTACCTGCCAGGAAAAAACTGAATAGTTTCTTCCTGTTCTGTTCACTTCATCAAAGTCCAATAAAGGAATTAAATGAAGCGACAGTATCATATACTGTTACCTAGATCTTGACCTAGTAATCGATTTGATATCCTTCTTGTCGTCATCTAACTTCTTGTCCTCGGAAGATTTCGTGTCTTGCAGGTTCTCATCCCCCTCGTCGTCGGATTTGATCTCAGAGCTGCCGGAGGAGACGCTCTGGCCCTGCAATCCTGGCGGCATGCCTAACGGGAGAGAGAGAGAGAGAGCAGGTGATGTTTCTGCCAAACACTAGATGCGTGCACACACATACACACGCGCGCACACTGCAGACCGCGAGCTGCCAGCCATACAGTTCATGCTGCTGAACTGTGATCCTTCTGCCACATTTTTTTCCATGCGATCTGGTGAAGTTTCAAAAATGCACCTGTGGAAGCAAGTTTTCCCTGCATTGGCTCTGAGGTTAAATTCTATTTTGCAATCTTTTGGAGTAGATGGTAATTTCACTGTCTACAAAACATCAACTTAATTGCAATGAAAATCATAATCATGAAAATCACACACCGCAATGTTCTGATTAAGAACCCAAGTAAATATCAGCTATTATATTGAGTTTCTTCCATATGCAATGATTTAATAGAAAAATGTCCTTAAAATATAATTCCCAGGGAGTACGCTAAATATGTGCAGTCAAGACTTCAATAGATACCCTAATGATATTCTGAAATTAGGTTTCTCTTATCCTCAAGGAGTAATCAGCATTTAAAAATGGTACATATGGAAAGCAGTTAGCTGCTCACTGAAGAAATTTTTAGCTTTATCACTGCTCAACTTTCAAGATCACAATACATTTTAAAACGTGACCCTCATGTATCCACTTATTTCTAAGGTATAAGCATGTCTATTGGGTATTCTCTGTTTGTAATTTGTGTAGTCACTCAAAATTGGTCTGTGGTCCAGAAGCATCCTTATCACTGGAGCCCATTAGAGATGCAGAATTTCAGACCTACTGAATCCGAATCTGCACTTTAACAAGGTCCTCAAGTCACGCTTATATACACTCAAGTTTAAGAAGCACTGACTCGCTCTCTCTCTCTCCATACACAAACACACCCACCCACACATACACACACATAATTAACACTCAATTTGTACAATGTTTAGGCAGTGGTAAAAAGCCTATGCATATTCCCGTGGCAGTGTTATCACCTTAACTCTAAACATGGGGGGGGGGGGGGGTGATGAGAATTTAAGTGTCTGCCAGCCAGTTGCACAGGGAGCATGGGACCCAGGTCTGGCTCCTGTGGTATAACTTCCTGGGGTCATGAAAAGCTGAGTGGGGTCCGTGGTTTGAGGCAATCATTGTGGGGCGAGACGAAAAGTGAAAATCATTCCACCAAGTTCCAGTTTTTAAATGTACCTACATTTCCTTCCATCTTAAACGACAAAAACAATTTCCTTCCTTCCTATTCATTTGGAAATATCATTTTCAGGCTACAACTAACCACATTAGAGGACCTGAATGAGTAAAATGTGGAAATAGCTAAAATAAAATTTCCTCTCATCAGTCTGTTGTCTCATTCCCTGCTGAAATAGGACCAGGATTTCAGAGGATGTTTGAGGAAAACAGTTACTGAAGAAACACAATTAGCCGGCTACGTTCTAACTGCTTTCCCATTTGCTTACCATTTTTGTACCAAATTTGATTCTTGGTTTTCTGCCAGTGCTTCCTGAGGAGTGTATGCCAAGTAAGCTTGGGATCAACACTGGATTCACTATTGTCTAAGTGAGGTCGGAAGGGCCTTCGGAGGCAGACCTACCTCTGTAAGGGTCCTGGGGTGGGTTCAAATCCGGGGAAGTTGCAGACTGGACAGGAAGCTGTGGAACTGGAACCTGGTTTGGCACAAGAGAATGGCTGCCTCTCAGGGCCACGCCGTCTTCACGATGGGCCCCAACCTGAAAGGGGGAGAGGAACCGTGGAGTTTATTTCCAGGGGCAGCAAGGACCAGCCGAAGGAACACGGGCCTTTGAAAAACAAGACTCCCAAATGCCTTTCACTAGAGGGCGCTGAAGGACCGCACACGCACCTACAGAACCCTGCAAAACACTTCACACTCAGTAAGATGCCGTGCTGTACATTCAGTGACAAATATGGCAGAGTAGCTCAGGCAGGTAAAACGTCAAATTGTCTCCCAGGGTGCTGCAGTGGAGCGCACTGATTCGTACCCATCTGTCTTCTATCATGTCCGCCAACAGATCTGACAATTATCTTAATGCCCATATGCTTAATTGTGGGCTTCTCAATTCCCCCATTGCTATCGGAAATCCTACAGGAATTTCAATTTGGCATTCGACTTTCATTTCAGGGGATAAGATTCTCAGGCCTGCCATTTTTTTTTCCATAATGCCAGCTAAGCCTCTGACAGCGGAAGCTACGGCAGTATGGGACACAGCCCCTGCTCGGTACAAATATAATAAAATGTCACCTGGCTTTCCAAAACTGGCAGCCCATCCCAGATTAATGTTTACTGTATTTCATCAGCTGCTGAGCTCCAAATCCAAAAGGGGACCGTCTCTGCCAATGCCACCACACCGGAAAATGTACCAATAAAGGTTTTATTAAACACACCAGTAATGCCATCATTGCCATGCAAAGAGGTTTGGACATTTTTCCATTTTTCCTCCCACTATTCTGATCCTAGAAAGATACCGCACTGTAAACACTCTTTACGTTTCCATGAATAAAATTACAGAATACAGCATGATGACTTGGTCTGGAAGAAACACTGCTGAGCATTTTAGTAACTACTACTGCCTACTCGAGGGTCCAGAGATGTTGCACCAGTGACAACGAGACAGCAATTGCTGACTTTATGGCATGTGCCTTAAAGCAAAACCATTCAGCATTTGCAAACCAAGAGGAACATGAGTAGCTTACGTTTTTGTTTGCATTTTCAAGTAGTTAGGCTCTCCGCCTATTGTCAGGCGAACAATGTATGTAGGATCGTGGGTCTGACCCTAAAAATATTTATCCCTGAATTTTTACTGTTATGAATCAAAAAGTTTAATTTTTTCCCCATCCAAAACCAAAAAGCCCACAAAGCAGAATCTTCACTCATTTGCTGCCAAATGTTTTAAAAGAGTATCTCCAAAGAAAGCAACGACAATCAGAATCTGAACCGACAACAACCAAATTCACAGAACCGAATGAAGCACACGCTATCTAAAAGCAACCTGATAGGAAGTATCACCGTTACATAATCCAAACCAGTACAGAAGGAAATAACTCAGGGGGGAGGGGGAGGGACCACATAAATCATACTAATTGCTCAGATTCAAAATATAGCAAGAATAAAAGGATTTGAAGACTCATGGGCATCGGGACGCATAAGTGAATGCTGTAGCTAAGAGTCCAGGGATGTCCGCCACCTGTGTGCCTGTGTCCCTTCCCAGAACGTTCTGACTGGTGGTTATTCAGCTTCTAGGAGGGTGCTTCGAATGTAAGGAGACCTCGATTACCTCCCACAGCAGCCCGTTCCATTCCATTTTCATCACAAGTTGGCCTCCTTGTATATTCCATCCACTGGTTCTGGTTTCAACTTCGGGAGTTTCATGGAGTAAGTGTAAGTCCCCTTCACGTGTTTAACACTGCTGCCATGCCACTGGCGTCCTTCCCCTGGTGACCAGCGCCCCGTCCTTCCAGGCAGGCCAGGCCCCCTTGATGTTTCCAAACCATTTTTCACTTTTGGTATGTTTTCGTATTTATTCCAAACAAAAAGGTGATAGCTATTTTCCATTCAGGTTTTGATTTGCCATTCTTACGTTTGTGCATTTACGAGACTGATTCAATGGATGATTATCCCTCCAATCTAAGATGTCAACTTGTATGCGTGCATTTTACAGACCTTGATCAAATGGTAGCTCTTGAAGTCTGTCAATCAATGTCAACCCAAATAATTACCTTAGTGCTGACTCATATTTATTGGTATTTCCAGTGGATTTAATCTCTTAAACTTGCACAGAAGGCGATTCTGAATTGGAGTCACTGAAGGTAACCCCAGGTTTGAGCATAGCAAAGACGCAAATGCTTTTATGTTAGGCGTTCTATTAAAACCCTCAAGCCTTCTTTGTAGGCATCTGTGATGTAATTTAAGGTTAGGGTTTGGATTTTTACTTAAAATATATTCAGATATTGATCCTGTGCTTCTTTTCTCCCTTCTAGTTCACATTCAGATTAGTTTTTACAAGAGCAAAAAAGAGCCCACAACCAATTATCTTTGTATTTTCCTTGCCTCAACTATTATGAAAGACTGAGTAAAAGCAGTACAATGATGAGAATCAACAATACCTAGATTTTAACTGTAACTGGTTTCTTTGTTAGCTGTATAACCGTGGGTAAGGTATTCAAATACAAACTGAAGAAATTAACACTAGGTTATAGAGAATGAGCCCCGTGTTTATTGCAAAGGGTGGTAATAAGCAAAACAACGGGTACATAATAGGTACTTAACAGTTATAGATATTATGTGAAAATATCTGCAAATCCTTGCGTACCACATAAAAATAAAAGTCTATATATATAGTTCAAAACCCCTCAGAACACAAGCTACCTTCATTTAAGATCATCTTTGTACTCTTTGTCTCTATTTTCTTCACGTGCATTTGATTTTAAATCTTTCCTCCTACACAATGACAGGGAAACCTTAAATGATCTTATAAATATGTTGAGAAGACAGTTGTTACAACTGTATTTGTTTGGATTTTAGCCATACATGTTAACTAACTTTATGTATTTTCCACAGATCATCTCAAATAATATACCAATCATTTTCCACAAAGGAAGCTGGGAACAAAGTTGCTCTTGATGACTTAAGGCTGCCTTTGTAAACTATGCACATTCCAGGTCAAATGAATGAATGATGATGGGTCAAGATCCTTGTGGTAAATGAGCTTGATTCTCCGGGATCAATTCCATTGCCTGTGGCTATGCAATAGTATTCTGAAGAATTAACTTTGCTTTGTTTGTTTCCTTGGCCACAGACAGCATGTCCTAACCCCATTTACTTCTCTTTCAGAAACATTATTTTTGGTCACATAAGAGGCAAGGCAAGAATGATAGTGGATGGTCAACACAATCCATCACTGGAATAGCTCATAAATAGAAGGAGGAGCCAATATGTACAGAATACAAGGGTCAAGGCTTGACCACCTTCCAAATAATAAATAGGTAAGAATATAACTAGAAAAAAGCAGATTCCTTCAACCTGCAAATAGACTCTAAGGATGGTACCTACTTTTAGAAAATCTGTACTTCATTAAAGCCCTATTTTCATAACGTTTTCATCTAGGTAAGCAAGAGTTTAAAGTTAAAAGCCAGTCTAAGAAAGGAGTTAATTTTATCAATATTGATAGTAAATTTTATTTTTTGCAATCTTTAAGAATAGTCTTCTTAGTTACATACAATGTGGTTTTAGATGTATTTATGATAAATGTAAAAGACAAAATCAAATTTCTAAAAATTATACAGTGTTAATTGATTGATCAAAGAGTACATTTATTAATTCAAGAAATATTTACTCATCTACTTCATGCTTGTCACTCCAGGGGGTGCTAGGGATGGGATGGTAAATAACTTAGGAAGCTTAGAGATTCTCTGTGGGATTTTTGCACACTGATCACTTTAGTGTGGCGGTTTTCATAGTAAGTCTCTCAAGTAAAAGGAGACTTTTCATGATTTCTGTAATTTAGGTTTTGAGCCCAGAGAACACCCAGGACCTAAGGCCACTCCTTGTCTCTCATGGGCCAGCCTCTCTTGTTCCTCTGCTGGTACCTCTGTCTCTCTGGCATTTGTCCCTTCATGACTATAGTCTGAACTCTCCTTTCATGATATCTCAGTACATTCTTTAAGGTTCTGAACCTGTTGCTAACTCCCTCTCTGTCTTAGTATTTCTGAGCTCAGAATGCCAAGATCATCTGATGGTAAGCTCAACATTTTGAAGCAGACACGAACCATCCTTTGAATGGGCCACTCTAGGGTTAGGTGTCCCCATTACTGGTTCAATGAACTACAGAAGAAGAGGAGGGAAGATCATGTGGTCTAAGCATGGATGCCCACTCCACCATAAATCATGCCCCCCAAATCATGGCTCTTAGATATAAATATCTAAGTTACCCTGCATCTCAGGTCAAGTTATATTCAAATTCTGACATGGCTATTTAATTTTCCTGTGTTAATTTATCACTGGGAATAATTAAATACCTTCAGCAGTACATTACTTCTTTTGAATAATGTAAGCAACATATAATTTTAAATAACCTTACTTTCCAAGGAGAGGATGGATACATTAGAAGCACTTTTCAATCACAGCATAGAAACTTTAAGAGCTTGAGAGACTTGGAACCCAGTTAGGCCAAACTCTTCATTTTACAGAGAAGAAAGCTAAGGTTGAAGATAGTGAAGCGAATTGGCAAATGTCTAGTAAGACTAAAATAGATTTTGAGTTCAGAAAAGTTATAACAACACTGAATAATTTGATTGGTGTGTGTGTGTGTGTGTGTGTGTGTGTGTGTGTGTGTGTATGGGAGGAGAACAAAGTTAAGGGACAAAAAGCGTTTATCTCTTGGAGCTTTTGTTTACAACAGAGTGCATATATGGGCATGTGTGTGTGTGTGTGTGTGTGTGTAGATATAGATACGAAACTCATTTTATTTTTCTTTATCATAGGGAAAAAAACCACCATAGTTCACCAAGTATGGCCAAGGCTATGGCCAAGATGTCTAACTAAATTACAAAATTTAATACTTGCCACAACTCCTCCAACATAAACAGATTTCAAAGACATGCAGCTTCAAATTAGGTGGCTGTTGGCAAGGGTATTTTAATGTGGTGATGCGTGCAGCATCCTGGTAAATATCCTTATCCTGATCCTTGAGCTAACAACAAACACCACAAACAAAAAAGACATTCAGTGTTTCTGCTCTCTTTGTTTCCAGGGAGTATTGTGAAAGTAATTATTCTGTTGTATTTAAGAGGCCTATTTCATGGATGGGAAAATGTATTAAATTTCATTTGGCAGTTATTCAATCCTTGTTAATGTTATCTCCAGAGATAACTGCTTCAAAGCAGGCTTTCAGACCTCAGTTCCTTCTCTTCTACCATAATCCTTCTAAAAGAGTGTAGGATGGGAACTTTAGGAAACTTTTCATTAATTTCTAGACCAAGTGATAATGATACAAAACTAGATATGCTATCAGAAACTTTTTGGTATTATCAACAGAAAAGCTCGTTATTCATGGCATCCGGTTCAAAATGTGTCTTTTGACATAGGTGTTTTTTAGAAAGAAGAAACAAAACAAGGAAATGGGACAAAGAAAAAAGTCCTGGTAACTTTTACTTTTCTCTCTTCTCTTCCTCTTCCTCTTCCTGTTTTTCCATAAACACAAAACAAACGTTGATAGGCTTTTACTGTAATTAGACACCCACTGACACAGAAAACAGTTTTGGTGTCTGAACTGTAATCTCCCCATGACATATCAATTAGACATGACAGTTGTGGAGGGCTAGATTTCAGTTTCTAGGATCCTGCCAGATCTCTGTCATATTAGAGGAAAGAAAACTTATTTTCTCAAAGGTACAAAACATTGTTTAGTCCAGAAGTGCATCTTTTAAAGAGGCGGGAAGTGGTCATGCAAACTTTAATGGCTCACAGATGGGTACCCGGAAGTTCACGAACGGTGGCACCGGACGGATACTGCGAGGAACAACACCGGAGGCCCCGAGATGTAGCAGAAAACAAGACCCACCTCTGATAACCAATTCCTTTGTGTGAGAAAGTTCTAACATCTGGGACACTCTTCAACCACAAATATCACTTCCAAATTTCTCAGTTCAAAAAATTATCAGACTACTTTTTAAAAATTCCTGTGATTAAACATTTAAAGGACTTTTCACGAAAAGTCAGATCTGGATTCACTTCTTCTGTTTGGATTTTGATTCTTGAGAGCCGTTTATTGGGAGAAGACTTCCTCACACCAGAGAACACCTGTTTTTTTTCCCTAGAAATCTCACAGCCTCACAGCTTTGCTTATGCTTTGCCTGAAAGTTAAGGTAATTCCTTACTGGGCAATTCTTGGAGATTTATTGAATGCTTCTTCTCCAGATGATAAAATAATTTTCGAGAGGATTTAAATATGATGTGAATGACCCCGGCCTTGGCAGGCCTGACCTGTCACATGATCAGCCAGGCTGAAACTCCCCTGATGTCCACCAGCATGGCTGAAATGAATGATTCTGTGATTTAGTTCGAGAGATGCAAATGGTTGTTATCTGATTTCAGTTCATCTTTTTTTTTTCTTAACTCATAAGTTCCATCTATTAAAACTGTTTCATTTCTCTCCTCTGAATCTCCACCCTCCGCCCCCAATTCTCTACAACACTTTCCTATAGGGGAAACTGTAACTGGATGCATTCCACCAAGTAAGAACCTCAGCAGGTGGTTAACAGAGTCCATTTCACCCCTTCTTGCCCCAGGTAGCAGGTTAGTAAGTAAGTGGTAGGCAACTAAACTTAATCCATGTCTGCTGAACCAAGTCCATATAGCACAGAGATTATGGTGAAAGTTTGCGATTACTTGTACACGGCTTCTTTTGTCTGCAGTGACGGGAAAGACAACTGAACACCTGATGTGTGCCTGGGATTCGGGATCCCCGAGCACAGACACACCTGCAGAGCATACAACTGAGGGGCTGGCTTGCACATAATGCGTGCTCTGTAGCCAGCCCGGGAGGTCCATCCGTAGGGACTTATCTTCACCTCACTGGCCTTTATTTTTTAAATGCATTTCTTATCATCCCAGGAACACATGCTTATTGTAAAATATTTGGAAAGGAAGGGTAACAAGCTTCCCTAAACCAATGAAACACTCCTTCCCCATCACTTCCTAAATATCCCCTTTCTGAATGCTATATTCTCTGCCCGTCAACTGTTCCTCTGCGTGTCAAGGTTCTAGCACAGCTTGTCATTGTTCTGTGGGTCAGGTCTAAGATCGGTACCTTGTGCATCTGTGTCCTTCACCTGGACACCACAGGGCCGTTTGTTCCAGTCCCTTCCTCTTTTCAAGTTCCTTAATCTCCAACTTTAGTTACCTACCCATGGCTCCCCATTGGCCACATTCACTCCTGCATCAGCAAGGCCTGATCCAAGCCCTCCCTGCTCTGCCTCCCAGTGCTGGCTTCCTCGGCACAACTCACCGACCACTTCTTTTTTATTAGTCCCACAGATCCCCTTATTCCAACTACTCCTTGACTGTCTGGGTCTCTAGAACTCTCACCATCTTGCTGGGCTTGGACAGGGCTCTCCCCTGACTATTCATTATGGACACTGCCCTGAAAAGCACTCACGGACAGTGCTTAATTAAAGCGCAGGGCACTCGCTTCAATGCTTTTGTTTGGCTGCCATTCATAAAGCTTACACTTGTATTGAGATGTAAGTCTCCCAAGGGCAAGGACTAGGTATACAGGACATTGTATAGGATTGTAATAGTATCACGTGCAATTAGATGCTTCCTAGATAGTAAATGATGAAACATGTGGCATGTATCTGTTTTACTATCTCTGAAATCTATAACCTTTTGATATCGTCAAAGACACATTTTAAGGGTTTCTATCCACAAGTAAACATTTTTGGTTTAATTCGACAAATGCCTCTGAAATGTCTACTGTATGCAAGGCACTATTCAGGTATTTGTAGGAGAAATAATAAAAGATAGACACGTCTATTACTTAAGATTCTTACAGCTTAATGTTGAAGACATGTAAGACAAACTTAAGGGAATGCCACGAAGGAGTTCAAGGTTATGTGGGGTTTTAAAGGATGAGCAAAACCATATCAGATTGAGAAACCAGGGACTTCCTTCTTAAATAGGCTTTGAATGATGGGTAGAATTTTGACACAAATTATCTAAAAAAAGATGACGTTTAACATCCGTGAGATAACATCTCACCTTTAAATGAAAGTTTCTGTTTTTACACCGAGCAGTGGCATTATTTTTGGTATTACACAGATATATGAAGAAGCAGCTAAGGACTATATATCAATGTGTTTTCGTGTTGTCAGACTACATATTTTGGACAAAAGGCAGATTTTTGTGAAGCGCTTTATAAACCTCCACGGCTTTACTACAAAGGGAACAACACAGGGCATTGTGGACGCAAATGGTACCTCACTGTATGTGTGTATTATTGGCCCGAATGATTCACTCTTATTTAACTGCAGTGAAGTCTTTCATCTCCTAGCTATACAATAATAGTTTCCATATGACCAGTGGCTCTGCTATAAATAAGATCAAAAGCAAAAGAAAGGATTTAATAAAAGAAAATGACATTAAAGGTAGCATTAAATCAGGGGGAAAAATACCAATATCCAACTCTTTTTTTGTTTGTTTGGTTGGTTTTTTTGAGACCGACGCTCCTTCCTCAACATGTCCTGAGAAGACATTTGACAAGAAGTAGGTATGTACAAAATCCATTTGGGTATGCCTTTGAGTGGTAAAGATTAAGTTGGGGGGCAGTGGGGAATGTGGGGGTAGGGGAGAGCACCCCCAGTTAGGGGCAGGCTAGGGGCAGGTAACCAGCTTGTTTCACGTTGGAAGAGTTCAAGGGAATGTGTCAATGGCAGGCATCCATCCATTTCTCTGTCCTTTTCTGTTCTATTTAATGGAGATAGACTTTTGGTAATCCAGAGATTCTCAGAGAATCCTAACATTGCTCAACTCTCGTACATGAGTTCTGAGAAAGGAAGTTTTTTTTGGCAATGCACAGTGACTTGATATGAAGAGCCAACTTCCCAAACAAATTCCCTTCTAGTTCTTAAAAAAAAAAAAAAAAAAATTACAATGTTAATCTCTATTCCCGACTGGATAAACAGCTGCTAATAACCCCCAGCTCTCAGGGGAGGAGGTTGCTTCCTTTCATCTGCAGACTGGTGGATATCTGCCGTGCACTGGACTTTAGTGATTCCACATGTTTCTTACTTTGCCGTTTTCAAAACTGCCCGGGTACTGGTCTGGCCAATTCAGGTTTCTTTCCTCCCTTAGATTGTACCCATGGACTTGGAGGACATACGCAGTTATGGTACTACTTACTTGAAATTGTAGTTTTTACTGTGGGTATACTTAAAGAGGAAATTTAAGTGCTTCTAACATCTAAAGGAAGTTAAACTCTTGGACCTTTGTATTTGAAGCCCTGCGAGGGAAAGAACCCTTTTGGTACCTTTCACACTGAGCTAATTATTCACTCAGGGGCTGGCTATGTTCAAAGATACTCCCTTCCTAATAGCATCACTAATGCGATTACTTGCTTCTATCTGTTTGTGTACTAAATAAAGGGGCCAACTTCACTTTTTCCTCTGCTAGGAAGCACCCCGCAGAAGGTTACAGGGCCAGCCAGCCTCCAGTCTTTCTCACTTGTCCCTGAGCACCTGCTTTACTGGTGACCTCAGTTCTACACCTCAAGATTCAGACATTTCGCAAAACAGCTTTTTAAACAAAACCCAGCTGTTTCCCATCTAGACTACGGGGGGAAGAATTTGGGCAGCTCACAGAAACATTACCCAGAGACTACCATTCCCCAATAACTTTCACACACTTGCAGCTCCAAACGAGACCCGTCCATGTGCAGAAGCCAGGGAGAAGGCAAATGTAAAATTAAAATGTGGAAACGCAATACCCTGGTTTTTGACAGTAAGTCCAATTAGTTGCTTGAAAATGAATGTGGCTATTGTATCAGGACAATGCTTCCCCAAAGATGTCATTTAACTAATATTGGACAGATCTTTTGGTTAAACTCAACTTTATAGTTGTAAGATGATTTATGGATATAGAGGAAGCTATAATTATGCACAACTGTGAATGTCAGCCAATTAGGTAGAATCCTCGTGTTTCAGAAATGCAGCGTTCAAGCTTTTTAAAATTTTTTGCCTTTTTATTTTATTTTTTTTTAGGTTTTCACTCCTAAAGCTGCTATGCCTAAATTCTTTCCTTATTTTGAACCCATTTTACACTTCTATTTTCTAAGCAATTAAGACACTTTTGATTTGAAAAATTTACAGCCACAATAAAAGTTAAAATAACACAACGACCACAGATTTTGAAAAAAATATATAAAATGGCCAAGGCCTAGTCTTGGCTTTTAAACAGTGCCAGGTTGCTCCAGTATTTTCTGTTTTGGTATGAATGACATAACTGAATTACTTCATGAGCAGCTACTTTAATTCCTAAGGGTGGAAAATTCCATGAGTTAATTTAATTTGGATGTAAAAAAATATACATGAAAACTCGCTCTTCCTGTGGACTCTCATGTGAAATATCTGAGCCAGTGGTTGGAGTTGCTGGGCTTCGAGGAGGGGCTTTCCACCCGGGGCGCCCTGGCTGGTGCTGCAAGGGCCCGTCTCATCAGGCAATCTGGGCACATAAGATCCTTTATTTTCTGCATATGTTTTTAATCATTTTATTCTCTCGCTCTGCAATGCCCTTCCTAGCCTGTCCCTAACTGCTGAAATCCGATGCAAACTTCTAATATGAGCTCAACGACACCTTTTCCAGGAAGGTTTTCTTAGCTGTCTCCCAAGGCTGGGCTATGTTCATCCTTCTCTGAGCTGCTTCTCTGGTCACTTCATAATTCCACCTTGTATTACAGTCGGTCACATACTTGTGTTATCACCCTCCCAAGGTCAAAGGCCCACAGGATCAGAGGGTCAGAGACTCTTACACACATTTCATAACCCCCAAAGGATCTAAGGCACAGAAGACACAGAATGAGGGAATGAACATCTGTTTATTTTCTAATATATATAATATTCTCTTTCTCCCAGAAGATCTGCTTTCTCGAGAAAAAATAAGGGTAATACTCCTTTTTTTTTTTTTTTTTAAATATAGGGGTCGTGCCTTTTCCAAACTATGGACAGTTTAGCACAGTGTCCTTGTCCCCAGTAAAAGTTCAATAAAAATATGAAAATGACTGTCATTAAAAGCATCTCCCTGGTTTTTCCTCTTTTATTTAAGAAGAAAGCAAAGTAAAACTACGATGACGCCAAAGAGTCTCTTTTAAATATGCTTTTATATTTTAAAAGTGAGGAAAACAATAAGTTTTTGTTTTTATTTACTAAAAGTTCATGACACCAGGGTGCTAAACACATACTTTAGGGGAAAATAATTAGAGAACTAGGCTTGTTTTGTCCTAGAAGCAGAGAAAGGGAATCTTTTGGGTTTGACCTAAATCTTTTAGGTCCAGTGCAGACTGACTGTCTTGTTTCCAGGTCACGGGGCCTGACTTGAGTAAAACAGGTATGGGTGTGTGTGGGCAGGGGCAGGGGCGGGGGTGGAGAGGGGGAGAAGGGCGGTACCTAGTTTGGACTCCCTGCTGTGAGATCTGGGCACTCATCATGTCCTAACTACTCGTCTCAGGGGTTGTTAATGGTTGTATTTAAAACCTCTGGGCTTTCATTTGTGTTTATGCAGAAATATCAAATGGTGAGTTCAAGGATTCTTAAACTGTTGTAACTAATCCATGGTTAGGGGAATTCTTTAAGTCAGACAGAAAAAGACAAATACTGTTATATTTTCATATGTTGTATGTAGAATCTTTACCAAAAATTCAAAGAAATAGAAGAGAAGAATGGTGGTAGCTGGGGAAAATGGGGAGATATTGGTGAATGGGTACAAACTTCTTGCTTTAAGAAAAACAGATTCTGGGTTGTGATACACAGCATGGGGACAGTAATTAATACCGTATTATATATTTGGAAGTCATTAAGAGTAGATCTTAAAAGTTATCACCAGGCACACACACAAAAGTCATTATTGTGAGACGATGGAGGTGTTCACTAACCTTACTGTGGTAGTCATTTTGCAATATACGTGTGCATTAAATCATCAAGCTGTATACCTTACACTGACCTTTGTTTGATGTCAATAACATCTCAAAAAGCTAGGAAAAGTTTTAAAAAATAAAGAGAATTTCTTCAAGTTTCTTTTTCTTCTCTCTCTTTTTTAAGTTTTCTTAAAATAAAGTACAATATTGATATAGATTAAAAAAACCTTTCAGTTGAGACTGCTAATCTGTTCTCAGAAATATTTGATAATTGTGGAGATTAGGAGACACGGTGAAACACTATAGGTAGGCAAATTACCTAATCAAAGAGAAAAACCTATATTGGTTTCTACAGGGTAGTTCTGGAAAGACGATGTAGATGAGTAAGATCTTAAGTGAAATTCTATAACAGGCTATTAAAGACAGTTTCGAAGTGCTCTGAAACAGAGGCGATGACCTCTCAAACTCAGTTCGGTTCCACCAAGAACAAGTCTTTGCGGACAGACCTCATTTCCCCATTCATGGGAACACTGCATGCCTAGTGTCTCGTGATAATGGTATGGACAAAATGAGAGAGGGCGGACAGCAGGAGAGTAAAATTAGTTGGACATAACTGGTTGAAATATAAACCCTAAGGCAGGGGATGGTGTAAGCGTATAGAGAATGTCTGTAGCACTGAAACTCAGGCCTGCTCTCTGTGTCCTCCCCTGGTTAACACTTCTATTCGTAGCTTTGATGGGGGCATTGATGGCACCCTGGCAGAATATGTGACTGAATGGGGACCGAAAGAAGACTTTTCCACTGGAAACAGACTGAAGGCTGCAGCGTGAAATTCAAAGGCAGAGTGTGAAGTTTTGTACTGGTACCACAGTTAAGAGGTGTGTGGCTTATGGATTTCGGCTGATCACAAGTTCAACATTTGTCAGCAGGATGATAAAGTCATCAAAAATGGTGAAAGGGTATTGTTAGGTGGCCTTTAAATGAAGATACAACACACTGAATGGGTTTGGTAACAGATCCACCCTAGTCCACCCTGATGACTCCTTGAGCACTGTGTTCAGTTTGAGATTCTACACGCTAAAAGGTCCTTGAGAAAGAAAGCATTCCTTTTCAACTAGGGAGAATGCACTGGACAGTCATAAAATCAAAACTTTTTGGGGGGAGGGGTGAATATTTGAAGATATAAATAGCTAGCCTAGAGGGAAAAAAATACTGAATAGACAGTTTTCAAATAACTGTAAGTTTCTAAAGTAGCTGTTGGGTTGACTTAGCTTCAGTGGACAGAAAAACAAGGACTGTGCAGAGAAGTAAATTTGGGTTGGACATAAAGAAGAATCTTCCAACATCTGACAGAAATGGGCTTTGTGGTCAATTAGAGCTACTTATCCTTGGAAGAAGGGGCTGATAAAGGCTTGTTGACTGCTTGGCAAGGGATTTGTAGCGGGATGTGGATGGAGAGGATACCTAAGATCCCTGATATCCTATGGTAATAATTGCTTAGAAATGTAATATGTGCTCAAATATACATAAAACTTTATGAAATCAAAATTCTGGGAAGATATAAGAGGAACATGATTGAAGATGACAAAGCCTCTACAGGTCATACCTTCACTGAAATAGAATTTTCTGACTTCTACTACTCTCATGACTACATCCCAGTAAATGCTACCCAAGATAACACATCCCTGCCCATTACTCTCTTCTGCTGCTTGAAGCCAAGGAGCAACCAAAGAAGTGCCTTGGGGGGGTGCCTGGGTGGCTTAGTCGGTTAAGTGTCCAACTTTCGCTCACAGCTCGTGAGTTCAAGCCCCGTGTCGGGCTCTGTGCTGACAGCTCAGAGCCTGGAGCCTGCTTTGGATTCTGTGTCTCCGTCTCTCTCTCTGCCCACCCCCCACCCCCACTCGCTCCGTCTCTTTCTCAGTCTCAAAAATAACAACATTAAAAAGAAAAATAAAGAATTGCCTTGGGTTTCTATCGTGCTGAGTATCGGGTAACGTATAAGATGGCTGAACCAATACATTGTATACCTGAAACTAATAAGATAACATTATATGTCAATTATACTTCAATAAAACAAAAATAGTTTTTCCTTGGGTTTCATTAGTTTCAGTCAGCAATGAAAAGGTTCGTAGTATCAGCCACAGTTTTGAAATTGCTATGGTATTGGGTTAGAGAGGAAGTTCGCAATGGCAGTGTGGTATTTAGTACAAAGGGTGCAGCTCCCCTTGCTGGCTTGTCTGGTTTCTATCCTAGCTTGGCCATTAACTAGTGGGCGTCCATGCCTGGGTCACTTCCCCTTTCTGGGCTTCAGTCTTCAGCAGTAAAATAAGGGCCCTGGGCTAAAAGGCTTCTGGGGTGCTTTTAGAATCTAAAATTCAATGGTCTTAACTCTCTTAAGAACTATGAAAGCAAAACTAAGTTCAGTTTTTATCTCATGAAGCCCTACATGGTAGAAGTTCTCATATGTTCAAAGGTCAGTTAAGTAAAAAAGGTGCTTTATCACCCAGTGGATTTTCTTCTGATAAATTCTTTTTAACTCCAAATGAAAAGGTTATGTAAAGTGGGAAACTCATCTAGGATTGGCTTGTATGTGAAATGTGCGTTTCCTGAAATGCAGGCCACAGCCCCACTTGGAGGTTCTAGGAAGGGGTCTCAGGGATGCTGTGGAGGATGGGTGTGGGTGGGGAGTTTTACAGGACTCCTCCACCCCTAAGTCAATTAGAGCAACCAGGTCCTTAGGTCACTACTCATCTACGAAGAGACAATGGCATCCTTCCCTCCCAGGTAACAGAGCTGAGTCTCTGCTCTCTGATGGGGCTTGGTATATTGCTGCAGCAAGGTTATTTGTTTTGGTTATTTTTTGTCTTTTAACGTTTATTTATTTTGGAGAGAGAGAGAGAGAGAGAGAGAGAGAGAGAGAGAGAGAGAAAGTAAGTGTGCGTGAGTTGGGCAGGGGCAGAGAAAGAGGGAGAGAGAGAGAATCCCAAGCAGGCTCCACAGCAATTTGGTTTTAAACATGTGTCCTTTTCTACTAAACTATGAACCCCTTGAGAGCAGAGACCACGTGGTACCACAGAGCCTGGTATTTGGTAACCACCTGATAAATATTTTTAGAAATGAATAAATGGACTTTAAGCAAAAAGGATCTGGAAATCACAGTAACATTATATATTAATAGCAGAGGAGATTTTTTAGCTAAATGATCCCTTTGTTCCTGACTCTACTGACAAGTAATCAGAAGCACATACAAAGTCACATGAAGACATTTTTGATGTGGGTTTTGTTCTTAATCAGTTAAAAGAGGAGATTAGGTCATCGGAAAGGCTTTCTTTCAGGTCTCATCTGTGGATCTGAAGAGCGAATGAATACTGGAGAGAACTATATTTGAAAAACTGCCATTTCAATAATTTACAAAAACCTAACGATTTAACATCAGGATTAACCATGGAGGTATCTGAAGCACAGGGGGGTTATATCTGGGTAACCGTGTCTAATGAGCTGAGTGACAAACCCACCTGTTTCTTCATTCTCTCACATTCAGAGATTTCTGCTTTGATTTTGTCAGAAACGTGGGCGGTTTGAGAAAGAAAAATACTTTAAAATTTACTTCTTCCTGACCTTAGTAAGGGGAGCTCACTACACCTCCTGCCACTTATCACAGACGTGCTGATTTAAGAAAAGTGTTAGGCGATGTGGGTTTTAATCTAACATACCGCAATGGAGGAAAAATTCTTTACCTCTGCATTTGGGTAAAGAGCTTCTGGGAACTTGGCCACAAGGTACCTGGGCATTCTTTCATCAAGGAACATTTACCACGATTTGAAAGTCCCAAGATCTCACCACTCTAAAATTAGTTCTGAAGAGGGGCACCTATAGCTATAGGTAGTAAACAAAGAACAGGGAAGCTGGAGGCATCGTATCCGAGTTTAAAGCTGGCTTCATGAGTTCAGCCTCCTCAAGCCTTCTAAGGCCCATGTGACCAACTCCTAAGATGGACGTCATTATCATCCTCAAAGGGCTCCTGGGGAGAGCGCCTGAGATAATGTTTCTGGAGCATCTGGCAGAGGGGCTGGCAACTTGTGAGGCAGTCAGAAAACAGTAGTTTCCTTTCTCCCCACTTTGAAGATTTATTTGCTGGGGGGGGGGGTACAAAAATGTAATACATGGTACTCAAGGAATTTATAATCTAGGTGGTAAGGCAAAAGCCACGCCTGCATGGCTTACATGACTGGGTGAGAGAAATATCTAGCCAGCAGTATGACTCACGGAGCTCTGGAAAGTAGAAGAGAAAATGGACTATCATAAGTGGCTGCAGCAAGGGAAGGCTTCCTGGAAGAAGCAGGATTTGAGTCAGAGCTTTGAGAGTGGTGGGGAATGAGATGGACAGAGAAACGTAGGTAGAGCAGGCTAAGCCCGACAGACCTAGGAGAACTACCTAATGAGAATGTACACGGCACATTCTGGTAAAATGCACAGACTGGTCCTGCTGAAGAATTGCTGCATATTGGCACGGTACACCTAAGGCTTTTGGTCAACGGTAACGGCGCTTAACAAACCGGCTTAAGAAACTGGTCTTTATTTTGTAGATAACGGGAAGCCAGTGAAGGTTGTGGGGCAGGAAAGAGCTTGGCCAAATATCATCTAGAAAGCCTGCAAGGATACAACATTCACGCTAGCATTATAAGCCATGCTGCTGTGAAAAAAAAAAAAACCTTTCATTATACTAATACTTAGTAAATCACTGAAGACCTACTCCAGAACTCCAAGGAAAACATTTTATGAATCAAAAGCTAAGTACAATATGTTAGCAATTAAATGAGATAACATAATAGCCGAGGCAGAACCACAGTTTTCCCCACCACGATTTCAAGCTGCTGCAGAGAGAAATGCTTCTATCATGTTCCAAGTTGTCAAGCCATTTTGTTTTGATTTTCGGAAGGCGGGGAGAGAGGAAGCAAGAGGATGGAGGTCAAGAGGATTCAGAGCTGTCTGTTCTTTAATCAGAAGGAATTATTGAGGAGACTTATAAAGGAGATTTGCTCAGAACAGAACTAGCCCTGGGACGGGTCTTAAGTTACTACAACTGGCTTCTACTCCAGAACAACGAACGAAGGTGTGTGTAGCTGGAAAGAAACACCCACCAGTGTCCTCTGCGCTGAAGTTTCCGGTGTCTACCTCCCACTGCTACTTTATTTACTGCAGCTGGCCACAGTTTTATAGCCTGTTTCATGTATTAAAATTCAAATGTGGAAAACATTACCAGTATCCTCCTTGAATTTTTTTTTTTGTTGTTGTTCGGGGGTGGGGCGGAGGGGGGGAGTGGTTTTTTTTTTTTTTTTTCTCTTCCCCTTCAACTTCCTTTTTATTGTGGAATGTATCAAATGGTCAAAGGCTAACTTCAGACTGACTAAATTCAAAAACTATTTCCTTTGTTCTTATGTTTTTGTTTGAAAATTCATACCAGTTTGCGCGAGGAAAGAAATGACAATCTGATCTCTTTCACACACGTTAGGGTTTCAGGCTGGGAAGCTCAGACTCTGTGGACCTGCTGGATGTTTTTGAGAAGAAAAGAGAAAGACTGCAAAACCTCTCGTGGTTTAAAGGGCAGCAGGACATCCCCATGCCACGTCTTTGGAGTCTGTCTACTACCTGGTTGGCTCTGCGGGCATCCTTGACTGAATTATAAACGTCTTCAGATGAGTGAACAGGAACTTTTCTTCATCAGCAAAACTAGCAGCTTTATTGCTTCTGCATAGCTTTTTTTTTTTTTTTCACAATCAAATCAAAAACGTTTCTGTGTAATATTGGCCGATTATTTCCCTCCTTCTGTTGCTCTGCTCGATTCTCTCCCTTTCCCCTCCCCCAGGTCAGTCCAACTTCCCATCTCCAAAGTTGACTCCAGTCCCTTCCTCCTATCCCACCTTTGAATCAGACTCAAGGGGGAGGCAACTCAAAGGTCAAATAGTTCCAAAAAGTATAGTTTATTATTTTAAAGAACCACTTAACCTACATCTGGTATTTAAGAGCAAACTTTACATATTTATGGAAAAAATTGTCTCTGAAGCAATGCCCTGGGTGCACATTGCATGCATTTAACATATGCAAAACGAACACAGCTACAGAAATTAAACTATTTTTCTCTTGATTGAGAGCAGATATAGAGAAATGGTTATAAGTCACAGATCTGGCTTTTAATAAAGCCAGATTTCTTAATTAAAAGCAGTATTGTTTAAACACTGTAGTTTAAAAAGAAAAGAGCTGTACAAACTAAAACCTCATATTATATGCATCCCAAGTGTATTTAACACATTACCTGAGGCCAAGCTAAATTAAAATCTAGATTTTCCTTTTGTAAACTCTTAGCAACTGCCATGAATAGACAAACAATTTTTACTCAATGATGAATTTTTAGGATAGAGGTCAAGGAAAAGCAAAAAAGAAAAAAAAAGATTCGGCTTTGGCATTCAAAAATATCTTTCCACGTTTTAGAAGTGAGTTCATTGCTTCTATTTATAAACCAGTATTTTTGGTTTCAAATTGGTTGCAGGTTTCCATAATATACCGCTCAGGATGGTACTCTCAATCCTACTCTTTTATTAAGAGAAACTGAAAGGAGGACAGAAGAACCCTATTAAGCAAGAACTGAAAGAGCCTCAGAACAACCTGTGCTTATTTTGTGTTCTCTTGGAAGCATCAGTAAACAAGAGATGCTACAGTGGTAGCAGAAGACAGACCTTCATCCAAGCAACTTTTTAAAGAGCCTACAAGGTACAAAACAGGACACAAAGGTGTTTGTTGATCAGGCAGGCGTTTATAAGAAGCAAAATTACATAGAATCGCTAGTGATTAATTTTCCACCCACTCGGTCACCTTATGGTCATCACTTAATATTTTGTTAAGAAGATTCTGAATTTTCATAATCACCTAAATAAAAAGGGTGTACTCCCAAATCCTTTTCAAAAGCAATGGGCCGAATTGAAATTCCAGTTGTAATACAGACAAATCTACTTAAATATTATTTAAATACACACCTATTCATAAACGGGTAGTGATTAATAAAACTACTATATCTTGAATTATACAGTCTCACACCATATATTTAGACCAATAAACATACCAGATATTTCCGCCTCCCATACTCAGCATCAAAAGACATCGATTTGGATTCTTCATTAATAATAAAAAATTTCAACCTGTTCATATCTGAAATGCCAACAATGTAACATGTACAAAAGTGGGTCCTTTAGATGCGTTACTAAGATGAAGAATTTAAAACACCAGCAATGACCCAGAAATGTCCACCTAGGTATAGACTCAGGTGACATGAAGACACACGTCACACAAAAACTTGTACTCATAGGAGCATTATTCATAATAGCCAAGAGTGGAAAGGACCCAAATATGAATCACCTGATAAATGGATAAGTATAATGTACACCTATCCAATGAAATACTGTTTGGCAATAAAAATGAATGATACTCTGATACAGGATAAAATATGTATAAACCTTGAAAACATTACACTAACTGGAAGAAGCCAGTTAGAAAAGACCATCACGTATTGTATGATTCCAGTGATAGGAAAGATCTAAGATAGGCAAATTATACAGACAGAAAGTACATTAATGTTGCTAGGGTCCAGGGAGAGGGAAGAATAGAGAGTGACAACTAATGGGGATTTCTTTTTCTTTTTTCAGGAGGTAAAACATTCTAAAATTAGACCGGTGATGGCTGCATGACCCTGTGAACATACTAAATAAAACACATGGAACTGTACACTTTAAATGGGTGAATTACATTGAAGTGAATTATATCTCAATAAAGCTATTTAAAAAAGAACAAAACAGCAGTAGTAGTATTTATACTTGAAATTCTAATTCTGTTAGGATCAGTAATTAAAGAGTCTACAAATGCCATCACTTACCATGAGTGAATGTCTGTTGGCTGAAAGAAGACCGGTTCCATACCCTGAGCCCAGACCACCCATTGCTCCATTATGAGAAGGTCCAATGATTCCATGCATGTCCCCATGACCACCAGGCATAGCTGTGGATGGGCCCACTGCATGATTCCGGAGAACGTGAATAGCATCATCCAGTCTTTCTAAGCGATCTTCAATTCGGCTTTGCTGTTGATTAACAAACGATGCAAAATTGGATTTAGTCTGAAATGTATGCAGAGGTTATAGTAACAAAACTTGAGTTGACACAAATCATCCTTTGAGGTTTTGAATATATGTTTCCAATGAAATTTATTTCATTAAAACAATAGTAGATGGTGACCTTCCTAGAAAACTAGTAGAAAATGTTAATGGTGTATCATAGTGTTATTTGTCATGAACAAAGTAATCTTCTAGGACATTACAATGTACATCTGCTATACTAGGTTGCATTTGCTTGAAAGAGAATTTAGATTTACTTTAGAACAAAAAAGTCTATAGAATGTAAGAAACATTGTAGCAGGCATTGGTTAAGGATTTCAAAAACTTAACAATGAAAAGATGATGCATTTATAGTTTCCCAATTAAACGATCTTCTTGGATGCGTATTTCCTTCATCTCCTCTATAGCATACGATACAGGGCTACGTATCAAGTCAGAGACAGGTAAATGCATACAGACTATAATCTTCTTATTGAGTACTATCTATTTTTACCAGTGTGTCTTGTTTTCTATCTATTATCACCAGCTTGTGTGTGTGTAGAGGAGAGTAGGAACTCAAAACGGATATAGAACAAACATTAAAAAAATGTTGTCCACCAAAGTGGTATGAGATTTCATGACTGAAGAAGCACAAAGATGTGAATTAACTGCTTACCAGGGGCTTCTAATTGATTTCAAAGCCCTTGCTCTGTATAAAATTCACCTTATAAAACTAAATTATAGAATTCAAAACCAAGTAACTTTTTTTTTTTCCATCCCAGCCACTAAGATCCTAGTTTTCTGCAACTAGGAAAGGTCGATACTATAGAGTTTGTGAGGAAAAAGGACATGTAGATGTGTATGAACCTTTTTTGGTATGATCAATAATGATATCAAATAAACACCTGCTTGTCACTTTCCAGTGTGTGTTTTAAAATAGGCCATCTCCCTGGCTCTTCATTCTCCACGTGTAAGGCAAGCAGGGAAGGATTACCCCTTCCATACACATGTGCGAATGAGGCTCAGAGAAATTAATTATTAACTACTCAGTGTCACGATGCTGGGAAATGGTATAGTGAAGGGTTGAATCTAAGTCTTCGGACTTCAAATCTAGTGCTGCTTTGTACTGGGTCCTGCTACAGTCTGCTTTGACTTCCACTGGGCTGTGCCAACAGATGTACTACCTCCACTGCATGAGAAAAACAATTTCTAATTATTTTATAGTGACAGAAGGAATGTGTGTCTAATACAGTTTGTCTACGGTACAGAGCATTTCTGATCTGGTGGGCTTTGGTGTTAAGGGACCTCCCGTAAACTCCTAGCTGCTACTTATGAAATCTTTGACAAGGTACTAAACCTCTTTGAGTCTATACCTCGTAATTTATAAAAATGAGAACGGTAATACATACTTCCACATGTAAATGTGAGCATGAAAGGAAGTAATACACGTGCCTATCATCCTTTCTGGCTCACAGCTTCCTTGTGGGGAGAGCAGTTTCTCCTTGTGAATCCCCTCGTGAGTGTTGGGAATTCAGAGGACTAAACCCATAGTTCGTAACTACAAACCTAGACTTCATGGCTATACGGTGGCACATAACCTAGTTTTGACAGCTGGGTCCCAGAGAATAACTGATGGAGGTAAACACTTAAAACTACTATGGGCTCTCTGGAAGTGGGCTGCGGGTTAATTAATTAATGTAGGCTAAGCAGGTAGTGCATACGTTTGTCCTGCCCTGTGCCTGCCTTTATTGGCCAAAATGCATGGCTGAATGATTCCACACTACAGCAAAGAAGACCACAACCAAGGGGGAAATCCACCTTTGTATTTCCATTTTTAGATTTTCCTTAATTTAAACAGTAAGCCAAAACAGAAGAAAGGAAATTCTGACCTGCTGCCAAGACATTAAGTTAGGCAGGTATCAACCAATCAATGCCTCTTCCGTGTTCTATCTCAAAATATGGATGAAAAAAGGGAAAACCATCCTTGAAGGGCTGAAGACCTCCTTGCTGCTACCTCTCCCCATTTGATTCATATAGCGACCGAATACCGCCCAGAGCAATGTTATTTCATGCACATTTTCAGCCACATCCACCATGACTTGAGAAAGACTACAGTGTCAGATAACAAATCATCATGGGATGAGTACTTATAATATTAATTGCACTCATGGAAATTTTCAGCTACTACCTAACGGAAGAGCAGACATTTAATGACATGAGTCGATTTCTAGAAGAACCAAAGTGAACATGGAAACAGATGGCAGACTTCTTATTCAGAGGTGGAGAGGAAAGCCCTTACAAGCCTGCCACTCTGGAAAGTAAGGCAGAGGTCTCCTGATCTTCAAGTGTTCCAGCCACGCAGCTCGGCATGACTCCAGCGCTCTCCTATCAGTAAAGTGATTCAATCGCTGACAAGGATCTTTCCCAAAGACAGACGGATGCCACTCTCTCTCCAGGATTTTTAATCTCTTACCTGGCCCTAGGTATTTGGAGCCCTCAGGCTTACAGCATCTGGGTTACAATCTACAAACAGCAACAAGTATATATATATATCTAGTCTAATGACTCTGGCTCTAACCAAACTCGTGTGCTTAACATTAGTCTAAAGTTCCCCGCTAGTGAAATAAGAACCCTAGAGAGTCAACTAGACGCAAAAAGAGAAAGGTGGTATACGAAGTGGCTAGAGGAGAGATTAGAAGATGAGACTTACCAAAGAGTGTAAGGGTCCTTCATAATTAGGAGATGATGAGGCCTGTCCTCCATTTCTGGACCAAACAGCTGTGCCTGCTGGTATTAAAATGGAGGTTACAGTGAAATCTACATAATCTGAAAACAATCTCGCAGACATTTTAGACAGTCCTTTTAGAAACAGCGATGCTGAGTTTTCATTTGTACAATAAGGTAAATACATGTAAACTTCCCATACAAGAGTTCCGGGACAAGGAAAACGTTTTCAACTCAGAATTCTCTCAGGCTTCTTCCTAAAAGGGTACATTTAACTGGTTCTGAATTTTAGCTAGACAATGGTTCCTACCAATGGTTCACAGATGGTAGTGAAGAAAAGAGGTCACTACCATGGTCAAGCCACTTTTAAGAATGCAAAGGGGGATTCTGTTACACCTTCGTTCATGCAAGGCCAGTCTGTGGAACCAAAATTCTCTCACCAATGCAAAACAGCACTGCTACGGGTTTTAAAAATGATCCTTAAGAAGGATAAGCCTTCCAAATTTTTTAAGGGAATAAGATTAGTTGGCAGTGATCCACTAAACCAGAAATTTAAGAATTCAATATAACAACAGTAATAAGTAGGTAGTTCCTTCTGAAGAAAATGATTGTTTTGTGATTCACTGAACTTTATTTCTGCTACAGTAAATATTACATGTCTAACCTGCAAAATAAAAACTACTTTTCAAATTAAAATAATGCATGCTACATGTGGAAACTAGGAAATCATTCAAGGAAGAAAAAAAAACCTAGGATCTCACCGTAATCTTACGCCCTGACATGGTTAGCATTTTAAAACTCCTTTCTTTCTGTCATTTCTGGGTGTGCATGTATGTGTATTTTTATGCTAAATAAAAGTAGGACATTTTGTTCAATTACTTTTAGTGACAGAATATGGACAGAGCCAGCTATTTTCAGTGTGAAAATAGCAATTTATCCGCATATTTACATCTTCATAAAGTTCTTTCTTCCTAATATGTGGTCTTTCATGGTGTATTAGCAGGACCCCAAAGCGGCCTTTTCTCTGTGTCTTCCACACGCCGCATGCCGCTCAGGTTTCGGGCATTTGTGGTGTTTTCTGGAACGATTTGTGCATCACAGCTTTCCTTTCCTCTCTGGAAGTGGACCAGCAGAACGGTGAGCAGCGGATTCTCGCCGAGCTCTGGTACCGCTGCTCCTGCAGCCTCAGCAAATCCCACACCCGTTCTGGGCCCTAGTCGGCTCATCTGTAACATCAGAGCATCAGACTAAAATAGTCGCGCTCAAGCCTTATTAGACTCTGGACGTTTTTCTTTTTGTTCCCCCAAACTATAAAATAGATGAAATCAGAGCTGCTTTGTTTGAAATAGGAAACTTGGAGTTCTCCCTGCTCAGGCTCCCTCACCACCTGCCTCACTGGGCTAGATGTTGTCTCTGCTCTTCTCTCGCTCTGGACATTGACTCCAGAGCCTACCGGTATAATACTGACCCAGGGGTCTATAATAATTCTAAACTTCCCTTTCCTTCCTGCCACAGGGAATGTTTCACGGTTGTTCCATTATCCTCTTAATACCATCTCTGCTTCCTTGCAGTTTCAATTCTGTCCGTCTGGACGGGTGGACCTAAAGGTTCGGCTATCCCTCTCTATTCTGTGACCACCCGCTCCGTGTGAACGGAGGCTTGGAAAAGGCTGACATTCGGTGCTACCTAAGCCACGGCCATCACCTCGGAATTCAAGGTCTGGGCAGTCTGAAACCTCCCATTCTTTACTAAGGAACCCAGTGTTTTTAGGATGGGCACGTGAGTGCCATAGGCAGGGAATAACAGGAGGCGAGGAGGCGACAGTTAGACAAGCGACTCCACTACAGATACAGTAAGGTTGGGTTTCAATCAGGTATAGATGCAATTTAGGGTTTTTTTGTTTTTTGTTTGTTCGTTGGTTTGCTTTTTTTAGAAGCCACATGTCCTCTTTCCACAGAACAGAGACGTGCACCGGATGGGGCCTTCTGGAAGCATTTATAATAGAAGGGCAATGAGCCTCTTAATTGGAACTCTGAAAAGTGAAATGCTTTACTAACATAATTCAACAACTTATAATTTTATTATTTGAAGCCATAGGTCACGCTAATTTGTTATATTTTAAAGGCAAACATCTCCTTTTACTCCACACAGTTACTTCCCAATTTATTTACAAAATTATAGTTTTCCTCAAACATGCCAGTGACGTGGGTTTTAAAAAGGGAATGTGGAAAGTCTAAAATTTCTATAGGAAATGATCCTTTTGAACTGTCTATATTTGATGACTATATAATTTATATTCATATTCCTGACTGTATTAACTGGGCTTTCTCATCGGAGATGACTTGTTGGGAGTAGGTTATTCTGTTGAACATCTTCTACAGAGCTAAGATCAGTTTAAGAAGTGAGTTTTCTGTATGCCTGTGTATTCTAAAAACATCTAATTTTTAAGAAAACTTTTGGATGTAAACGGCTATACTTTCATATGGCAGTCTCTCTCTCCCCCACTCCTTTCCATTTGTCTGTTTGGAAATGTTATGTGTTGCGCTTTTGGAGGGAGTGAGTTTCCGCCTGCCAGACCAGGAAGCATGAGAGGGAAAGCATTTTCGCAAACCGGTACCGTGGTGGGGTTGGATTTAGGTACAGTACCTGAGAGAGAAGGAGGAGAGCCGACG
Organism: Panthera uncia; assembly: GCF_023721935.1. NCBI lineage: Eukaryota > Metazoa > Chordata > Mammalia > Carnivora > Felidae > Panthera > Panthera uncia. The sequence goes on along the minus strand of NW_026057586.1, from coordinate 19,932,538 downwards.
GGAGTTGAAGGGTTTGATGAAAAGCTGTTGTTAGTGTGATCTGGAGAATAGATCTTAAAACAGTGGGGAGAAAACAAACAAACCCTCATTTATTAGGAATAAAGAGTCAACAATTCTTTCAACAACAAAGTGTCATTCCAGTCACCTAAAAATTGCAACTTACAAAACACATGTAACAATCAACTGTAGCACCAATATTCTCAAGTGGAAACTTTTGCAATTACTTTAAATTTCCAAAATAAGGATTATGAGGTCATGAAAGATGGTATGGACAGAACTGAACAGGCTCAGCTGACTGTACTTCTAGTCCTTTCCCTCCCATGTCCTACCATCACTCTGTGGCCATGAGTAGGTCACACGAACACCCCAAACCTCCCTTTCTTACTCCATCAAATAGGTTAGACAGCATCATCCCTTATGATTTTCGTTCATTTCTTCTCCATCGTGATTAAGGCATTTGATGCCAAGGCACAGGAAGGCCCAGATTAAATATAAACTTTTACTTAGGTCCCAATGCTAAATCAAATTTATTTTATGCTCCCAATGATAAGGAAAAACCAAGTTAGAGCAACAAATCTCCACTTACATTTGCAAATGACCATGTTTAGCTTTTGAAGACCATACGTGTATACTCCCTCAGACAAACGAGGGGGTGCTACTTGGTCACTAGTGAACATGCAAGAAATGTCCCATTCTCTAGGCTCCTCGCAGTGGACGGGCAAGGCAAAGAAGCCGAGTCCCCAAGTGCCGATTACATGACAATTTCTCACAGACCTAAGTTATGGAGTTACGGTCATTGTTTTTGTTTTTTTTTTTTAGTAAGTGCCTTTTCCAAAGGGTTTTAGAACTGCCCTCTGCAAAGTCTGTCTTAGCTGGTCAATGAGCCCCATATGATTTTAGAGAAAAATAAGAAATCAAGATAGACAATCTATACACCACAAGGCCCTGAGAATATCTGCAAATCCATAACTGAGGACTGCTTAACACCATTGTGAGGAGACAGGCTGGAGGGGTCAGCCATTCGCTGGAAGCTTCAGAACTCTCTTCTCAAATTTTCCAATAATCATTCTGCAAGAAGGCTAGCATTTCCAGAAATCTAAGCTATTTGCCATTCATTTTCTACAATTCCAAATGTCCACTTCTGCTTAAAGTTCACCCTTCCACAATGGTACATATGAAGTCCAAAGTCAATATTTCCTCACCGAAGCAAGTGCTTTCCCCAGAGCATCTCCAGTCTGGGAGCTGCCTGCTGCCCCGCTTCCTCTATTTGCTGCAAAAACAAAAGGCAGAATATGAAAAACCAGGCAGTGAGACGTCTAACAATTTTCTATTCCTGGTCCATTTACTCACAATCTAATTGCATTTTTAATGCTAATTATAACACATTAATCTTTAATTAGCATTAATTTGTTTGCTGAGGTAGATGTCAAATATATTCATGTTACTTTTTTTACAGATAAAATATAAACCTGACACTTTGGTTTAAAGATGAAGTGTTTCAGTTGCTATTACTTGGCCCCCTTGTTGCCTACGAGTAGTTAGTGGTGAATGGTAGGTAGCACCTGAAGTTCATTGCTAAGAAGTATGCAGTACTCAGGTCTCTGAAGCCCTCAAAGTTTGCCTTTTCTCTGTATTTCATACAGTCAGTAGAATTGTCTTCACAAAGAATTTACGTCTCCTTTCCATTTTTTAAAAAAATTGATACACAGTAAAACAAGGTGCTCCTCTCAGCAAAATAAAACAGGAAGTCTACAACAAGCCTGGCTTCCGAGGAGAGAAAATATTTTTAATATTTTAAATAATACATATTCTCCACATACTCAGGTCTGTGTTTACATTATAAAACCCTGAACTAAAAATCAATAAAGGTCTCAAATTCCAGAGACAAAATAAGTCTACATATTCAGAAAATTATCTGTCATCTTTTAACACTGGTATTTTTAACCACAAAAGAGATTCTGAACCAAGTACCGTTACTAAAAAGATGCAGATTCTAGCATGTGATTCAAAGTCAGCTCTATTTAACAGTGTTAATACAACACCTACAACATTTGGCATATTACATTTATTAAGGCCTCAACATTAGCAAATAGACATAGTATTTAAATAAAACCTATTAAACCCAAGGACCTGGTTTCACTATTCTGTGAAATAAGAAAAGGAAATCTTAAGTCAACTGATTAATCCAAGCAGAACTTCACTGCATACAACATAATTGAAAAAAAAAAAAAAATTCCCAGGCGTAACCTTGACCCAAGAAAGCACACTTTGCTGACAAATGTGTCATCTGCTTCCAGATCTGTAAAATGCAGTAGTCGGGTCAGATCTCAAGTGGTTGAATTCTCTGCTTCTCTAGGTTATAATTTCATTCTCCTGACTTCTGCTTAGCATAGTTAAATTATGCTTGCTATTTTTATATATTTATATGTTGGGTATGTCAGTTGGATAATCTTTTGATGTATGCTTGATTTGGTTAACAAAACCCACACCCAGATTCATTCGTTAATTACTAAAACTGAAAGAAAACTGGTAGGTGATAAAAAAGAACACAACCACTTTATGACAAAACAAAACTATTCTTTTTTATATCACAAATTCATAATATAAAAAGTATATTGGTTATTAGCACTAAGGATTATGGGTTGAAGTGCATCTTTGAAATGACGGTCAGACATACAATTGAGCTGGTGAAAGGAACTCACGGATGTCAGTAATATTAAAAATACTTAAATGTAAAAGATAACTGAAATTATTTCTCCTGTGAAAATGAAAATTTCTGCATTGAGTTCTTTAAAAACAAAAGACAATTCTAAAGAGAAAACAAAAAAGATTTTGAAAACACAGAGAGCACTAACATCTTTTTAGCATGTATTATTGATGGTATTTGGGGGCAAGTATATACATTTTTTTTCCTACAAGCAGTATTATCAAATATACCTAAAAATTAGATTTATCAGTCAAACTAATTTGTGATCTGCTTGATTAGAAAACAGATCTTTGGGAAATGGAATTTCAGAGCCACACTAGAAAAAAATTATATTATCTAACAAAAAACCCCCTAAATCAAAAGAGACAAGATATCGTTTCAAGTACAAATGAACTTTGCTACAGTCGTAGCTTTGAAAAGATTAATTCTTCCTTTGAACAACTTTAAAATGAGAAGGACAAACTTTTCAAAATATATTTTCATGAAAACTCATGGAAGTGTTTTAGGAACATAAATATTATACAAGTGTAAAATCACACTTAAGAAGAGATAAGATATATCAGTAGGATTACTTTTTGTACTACAACTTTCTAACTAAACTTTCTATTAGTGCCTGTTTTATAGAGGGAGATACTAGGACTCAGGAACTAGAATAAAAACTAGCATCAACTTCTTAGCTCATGTTGTCATGAAAATGTTTCAGAAAACTACAAAGGCTACTCGTGGAGGCACTGGTGAGAACAGACTATGTTTTTCACATGAAGCCATTCTACCTTGTAGCAGCTGGAGGGCCAGTCCTAAGGGCTTAAATTTCAAAGCAGTTTACTGGGGCCAATTTGCCCTTTCAGTTGGAATGCCTTTTGTTCTGTTCCAGGAAACGCTGGAGAAGACACATTTTCGAGCCCCTGAACATGTTAAGCTACATGGGCCCTTCTCTTAAAGATTTCTCTTTTTGTGTGACTGATAGGTCAAAAGGCACAGATAAACAGAAAGTGAATTTAAATTCTCAAATGGCATAATCTTTTTTATACTGAGTAGTAATAGGTCATGTTTGGCTAAACATACTTCTAATTAAACTTTGTGCTCATCAAGTCCACTTTTATGGCTTTAATGTGATGGGACTCAATTACTATTCCAGGCCCAAGTTTTTGTCAACTCATATTGTTAGAAATTACCAAAATTCTCATATAAAGGAACAGAGATAAAAACTACTATTCCTACTAGGTGAAGCCTGGATTGATTTCTTGATATTTTAGCTCTAATCAATTTCTCTTGCTCAAGAAAAAAAACAAAAACAAAACCAAATCAGTCTCTAAAGTGGTAAGGTAAATATGAATGGAAGATGAGCAGCTATTAAAAGGAACTGCAATTTTGTAGGAGGATTTGAGACTGCCAGCCCCCGAAGCATTATTCAGATGGCTTGAACACAGGTGCTGTTGCTGGCTAGAAGTTAGAGCAGAAAGAAGGGTCTGGTATCTTTGGTTTCATGTGAGACCTTGGTCTCAATCTCAGCTTTGTGGAAATGGCAATTCCTATTACAACACACCCTAATCAAAACACCAGGATGATTGGGCACTGGCCCCTGAAAATCAAAATTTGGAACAATGCGTCATCCCTTTATTGCACACCCATAACCTCAGGCTGGAAACATCGTGAAGATACAAAAGGAATAAGAAGGGCAATTCATAGTGTATTTGTCTGGAAGATAACGACAGCTTTAAAATTTAGGATTTTCTGAATTGTGTCTAAATGACCCTCGTGTTCTTAAACTATTAGAAGCAGCATACAGTGCCATGAGCTCCTCTCTGTAAGATGACAAGAGAAGAAGCTTTTCTAGTACTCTTCCTACACATGAATAAAGACTCAAATAGAGGCTATAATGCACTAATTTTTAGCAGGAGGGATTCCTAGGAATCCAACGGGGAGGAATTGGGCCCCATGACCACGTGCAGGAAATGGACGAGAAGACTTAAATCAAACTAGTTTATTGTTCTCCGTTGGTGGTCTTTGTAACTAAGATGCCATGTCACTGCTGGATAAAATCCATATTACTCTTATGCTCTGTGCCTGTTCATCACCCAACTGTATTTGAAGGCTCAAGATTCTTACAAAAGACAAAGTGTATATTATGTGACTACTCTAATAATAAAATTACTGTGAAACCAAGTCCTCAAGGGGAAATGGACATACTGTTTCTACTAGAAAAGCCACACACTAAAATGCATCATGTCATACAAACATGTCATTAGGAGTGAACGCTGTAAGCCAGATTAATTTCATGAACCAGATAGATATTCCAGGGTAATCTTTAGCATATGTTGCATTAAATCAATCTTGGTAGTCTGTTCCTTCAACACTGTTTGGTTTGAGGTTTAAAAACATGGGAAGTACCATGCATTAGAAAGCAGGCCAGTTAAAGACTAATGAAACAATAATAGTTATTATAACCATTATGTTAGTTTTATGCCCAATTCCCTCCGAGGGGAAGAGAGTGTGTGTAGCCTCTAACAGCCAGGGGTCACACCCTGGGAATGTATACAAATGGTATTTCCCAGTGGGCAACTGGAGCACTCTTGTCCTTGAGGAGTCTAGAGGACTGTGTTAGAACAGGCAGTGCTCTCAAACCTTTAGATCAAGAAGGGGTATTAGACATTGTAGGTAAGAAGGAAATATGTAAACAGTAAAATATATAAGGCTGCTGTTCTTAGGGATTTCTATCCTCTACAAGCTGGTATCTAATAACTTACTACACTTCCTCTGCGTGCATGCTCACGTGAAGAGGCACTGGACTGGACTGCTTCTGATATACACCCAGCAGCATTACATCCAAAGAGTTTTAGGAACAAGGTTAAAAGGCACTGATGGTGGTAACTGTGGAAGACTCTGGATTTAGCTCCTCTCTAACGGGGGACTGTACCAGTTGAATTACTAAGAGTCCATGCTGTGTCCCATGCATTATATTCATATAATTCCAGGAGATTAATAGGCCCTTCCAATTCACAAACGTCTAAATAATCTCCAGAGTTTGTTGGCAAGGCTTCAGAAGAAAGTAGTGGACTATATGCCACAAGTAAAATAAACTACAATTCACTCGAAAATCTACGGATGAATGTGTCATTAAAAAAAAAAAAATCCTGTCATTATAATCTGGGTAAATTTTGTCTTTCTTAAGTATTTCTCAAAAAATGATATTGGGCATTTAAGGGCAAAAGAAAACAAAACAAGAAACAACGATCACTCTACCAAGTCAAACACAAGCCATCTGAAACCGTGGCAAGCATCTTCCATTTTTGAAACGCAGAGGACAGAACCAGGGGCAAAAGGGGCAAAGTGACTCCAGGGGGCTCCCTTCTGAGGGTTCTGAGCTTACATCTCACACCACGTTCATTTTGTTGCTCTAGGGGCAGGTCAGGACATTGACTGACTTCCAGGAAGACACATTATAACGCGAAACTCAGAAGTGGGGCCATGATCTGAACTGAAAAAGCAGCTAGCTTCCTAAGACATCAACGCCATTTATGAAAAGATTGCTTTGCCTTGCACTTTTTTACCAAGAAAACTTGAAAAATGTGATGTCCATGTGTTAGTGCTTGAACCCCATTCTTACGGCATTAGTATTGCTTATAGTCATTTTCTACAGAATCATGTGTGTAATCTCAAACATGTGTCAGGCTATGTGTTCCCTATTTACCAATTATTTAATTAGCTCTGTTTGTTCTTTGAGATACAGGCAATGTAATATTTCTTTATTTCCTGCATTTCAGAATGAGTGAGTATATGCCAAATATTTTCAAAAGTCTACAGATGTATCCTATTAATCCATACTGTTTGTCAGGGAAGTATCACTAACATCAGAAGAGAAATCTTCTCTTCTTGTTATACAGACATGCTGCCTTCCCTGACTTCTACCACACTCTGAAAATCCATCCAAGGCCTAGGAAAATTAAAGTGTGAAGAAACATGAGCCATTTGACAGCATGCAATACTAAGGCTTATTATCATATTTAAATTTTCCTCTGTATTTTAATATAAGAAATTGGAGGACATATTATTTTAAGAAAGAACATTCTAGAATGTTCTCCCTTAACATAATCCTTAAGTAATAACTGCATTTATGCAAGTTAATAAAGGTCTGTTCCTCCAAAAAGCTGCATTACCATGTCTACTTATTTCCTGAAAAGATTATAAAGCTTTCTCACATTCTGCTAATAGATTTTGACAAGTATACCCATGATTACAGAATAATTTATGTAATAAAGTTATTCTTAAAAACCTTTTTCTGGGTTCCAGAAATCTCATGTTTTTCTCTGTAAAATTAAAGCTCTTTTATCATTGCCCAGACCTTCCTTCCACTTAAACAGGGCCCTGTGGTCTATGTACCAAGTTCACTCCCTCTTTAGTATAGAGGTGGGCCCGTCAGGATGCAGTAGTCACCTACTGCTCCATGCTGTCCAGACCAGATGAAGAAGGAGAGCAGACATTCCTTTTCATCCACAGGCTAATGATGAGTCAACCATCTTAAGTAAAGCAAATCTCATTCCCACTGAGACTTGTGGCCATGCTGACCACAGCTCATGGAAAATGATTATTCCATCTCATAACATCTCTTTCTTCCCAAGCTGCGGTGCCTCTCTCCCAGAAAGGCTGTTTTGTCAAATCAATCAACAAAATTTTTTTTCAGACAGTGCCTGAGTATGTTTTCCTCAACTCAAGCTTTTGCTCCACCTTTATACCTTCCTAAAAAAGAAAATTACTCAAACCACAAGTAGACAGGAAATCTGCCGTGTAAGAGGATGAATGACCGGTCATCCTTCTTTATAACTAGACCTCATGACTGTAGAGAGGGGCTTTCCATTTGTCAAACCACATTGAAGTGAAATATGCTTTCCTCACTCTTTCAGTTCTGCACTTCTTTCTTTCTTCTTGTTTTTCAAATCTGCCAAAACTGCATTGATAGCTAACCCAACTTCCCCATGTGACCTCTGTCCATAGCTCTCCAAGGTCAAACTGATGCAACACACTTGTAGAAGCTTTGTTATGAAAAGCTACAAAAATGGAAACTCTTATACATTTGTTTCTTAGTGAGACATGATAGCGAAGGGCTGCTAGGTGGTTAGTCTCAAGTGTGAAATACATTATTGAATAAGCTGGGAGTGTATTATTTAGGCAGAATTATATCTGCAACATTTCAAAGTACATCTCTTCCCTTTCATCAAAAACACTCCCACATAAGTGATTCACACCACTTTCCCAAGTCCTATGGACTCTCTGAAGAAAATGAAAAACTGCAAAGAGCGAAGGGGAATAAACAGCAGGATCATTCTGCCACACATTCTTCTCTCGAAAATGAACAGTTTATGTTCTCATCAGCGACCCACTAGAAGTGATCTTGAGGCCAAGCAGGGTGTGAGTGTGAGCTAGTACCAGAGCAGTGGCAACCAGGGAAGTCTGAGGTTTTAGGAGACCCTGAAGCACCAGGCTGGCCTGCTCCTCGGAATGGCGGAGTCGTTGAGTTGTTGAAGGTGCATCTGGAAAGGGGTGGCTGCCTCCTCCCCAGCCTGGGACTCTTTCCTCCAGGGACAGCTGGACACCTGCCTCGCTCCTCCCTCCAGGGGACAGCGCCGGTGGAGGAATCTTTTGTCCAGAGAGACAATCACAATGGACATCAGGAAAAACCAGGGACGACGGCTGAGTTCTTTTGGCAGCAGCGCTCTGCTTGGCCTCAACTTCTTAGTAAATCTGCTTGAGAGAAAGCAGTAAATGCCTTCTGGCCCACTGATGCCCAGGTGTCTCCTCTCCAGTAAGGGAGCAAACGCTTCTTTTCCTCTGAAGGACTCCACGATGCCCCATTCTCTAGGAGGTGAAGCCTTACTAATAATCTCCTGTGAATTTCATAGGAGCTAGTCTTCAGATGTCATGGGTAAGAGCCTAGCACGGTGACTGGGGCTTGGGAAGTGGTCAATAACTACTATTAGGAGCTAACCTGCCCCCTATCTCATTAGTCTTTGGCGGTTTGTCTTATAAACATTCATTTTGCTTACCGTTTGGGAATGTGAGAAGCAAGGTAGTTTGGATCTACTGAAAGCCTTGTTCAATCTAATACCTCACAATGAACAAAGTAGCCAAATTTCAGTTTCTTATGACAAAAAAAAAAGTGATTATAGACAAGCCAATGCCTATTTCTGTTTGGTTCATGTATTTTCATTCAGTTACGTGACAGATATTCATTGCCTGAGTGCCGTTTGATGACGAGGAGAAAAAAGAGGTCCTATATTATTAAGCCATGACATTGACTGCCGGCGTCAGAATCGACATTTCCATGACTCACCCATTATACTGTCTGTCCCGTTGGCAGGAGGCGTACAGGAAGAGGTGCTGTAATGGTTTGTGCCACTACGATGGAAAGTGGACATCGGAGGAAGACTGGAATTGATGTCTGCTGAGGAGTGTGATGGATAGCTCTATAGCAGGAAGCAGAAAAAAGAGACCATATTCAACCATAAAATACTTAATGGGTTAGGTTTCTAATACTTCTTTCAGAACTCTTCATTTTGCAGGAGATAGCTCTTAGAATTTCAAAATATCCAAGAGTATATTTGACAGCTTTCATTTTTCAAAGAATAAAATGCAAAGACACATAGTTATTTGGGTTTGCATCGAATGTAGAAGAATACAATGGCCATACAGGACAGTGAGAAATGATTATAGTCTCTGAATCCGAAAATTACTGCTTAAAAGTATCTCTGAGATTTTAGCAATGTAAAAGACCGTTTCTACTATTAATTTTTTTGTATGAACTACTGATCAAGTAAGAAAGATTCCATGGTACAATGAATAAAACAGTATCATGACCCATGGGGTTGACATTACACTTCATCCTGAACTTCTCGACACTAAATGGTGAAAACAGTCAGCCTCAAATCCTCTTCCTGCAAAACTGGATCACCTTCCTGAATTCTAGCGAGAACAAAACGGTAAATGAAAAAATTTTAAAAGTACCAATGATTAAATACCTTTATAAATATCAGTATGTAAAACAAATCAATGACTCTATTGAATTAAATTGGAATGAACAAACTGAGAAGGACTGATTTGATTTGAGTTCTTTCTTTCCATGTCCTCCTCATTAGCAATCTACCAGATAGCTGACTATGAAAAAGGCATATCTTTACAGAATCATTTGTTTTAAGTTTGGCTTTAAGTTCAATTATTATCCTAATTGTCCAATAAGCTGCTTTTCTTGGGGCATATCACAGAGCCTGTAAAGAAGCAAATTTGTTGCTACTGATCGATCTGCTGGGGAATGAGCAGATCACTAACAGGGACATGGTTATTTACAAAAATACATCAAGCTATTTCCTTTTTCAAGATAAAAAAGTACCCTGGAAAGTCACTCTCATAGGTATCTGAATGTGTTACAGACCTGTAAAGGAAAACTATTTTGGGCACAATCCACTTTTTTTCTTATATGTAATACATTAATCAGATATGGATTTTTATTACATCATTAGTAGAGATTCTATTAAAATTAGAGATTGAATAGGATGCTAAAAGTCAGGGGTGCTTAAAGCCCAGGCATTTATTCATAGGAGTAAAACCCTGGTGTCTTGGTACTTCTGTATTAATTTTGTGAGGCTCATCTTGGGTTCTAGCTCTTCCTTTAGCATTCCTTCTAACTTCCAACTCTTGCATGATCTCTTTTCTCTGAATCCCTAATGCACTCACAGTCTGCGCTGTGCCATTTAACACTTAATTATATGCTGCCTTTCATTGCTTTCTGTTTCAAGTGCATTCCCACCTATACTGTGAACTTCTTAAGAGGAGGGAATAGAGCTTATACCTGTGCATCCGATAGCTCATGGCTGAGTGCTGACCACATAATTACCTTATACACTCAATGAACATATGGTTATCGGTTGGCATTTAATAAATAGTGGACTGAAATACTACTCATTTGAGAGAGAACTAAACAGTCTAGAAAATGAACCTATGTTAGATCTGCCAATGACATGGTGGGTGCCCTTGAAAATATTATCTCTACATACATATTACCTCTACATAAAATAGTCCAACTGAAAGGTCAACTCCAGTGAAAAGGTTGAGATGATACCTTCACCTTTCCAAGTTCCCAAGAAAATCTTTTAAACTTTTTAATTTTATGGAACTCTTTGCTTGACCCCAAAATTCCTTAGGCCACCTGTTAAGCTCATTTCTACTTGTTGCTTACAAAATACCCCAAGTAGTCCATGAAATTTTCTCTGAATAACAATACAATGGGCCCGTTCCACAGTACATCTAACCCAAAAGACTGGGGAAGTCACAGAACATAAACTTACAACAACTATCTCTGCTCGAGAGCTAAATACTGTAATAAAGTAGAGAAAAAGAAAATGAACATAGAAGGAGGAAACTGAAAGAAAGACGTGGTTTGCCTTCATTTCCACACACTGGTATTCCATGCTGAAGTTCTGAAGAATAGAGAAACTTTACAAATCAGTCCTAGATATGCAAAAATGAAAACAGTGGAAAAGAATTTTGAAAAATATTTAAATGAGTATATAATCACAGGGTGAAGCAGGAAGAAGATTATCACATCAGGGAAAATTTCTACACACTTTTAACCTGGCGTAAAATCGGCACTAATTCAAGATTTAACAGACAGAGGGTTAATCCTGTGTTTAGAGAATGACAGAAAAAGTCCCACCCTATAGGTTTTAATGGGGAAACCAACGCAATCCACGTAGAGTATTTAGGGACCATCGATGACAGGTGCCCTCAACCTCTCTAACTCCAGCTATTGATGCCGTCTGCCCTGCTTGCTATGCATGGAAAGGGGAGACTGAAAAAGAGCTACGGCTTTACATGCCTACTATTTAATTATGTTTACTTCTGATACCCAATTAATTATAGCATATTTGGAGCCTTCTGACAAAGTACTGAAAATATTTCTATTAGTGATGATTTTAGCAACTTATGGGGTGACAATTCAAAGATTAGAAAATAAGTGGTGGCACATACAAAGAATAAAATCCTGCTTTGGGCTAAGGCAAGGTTTCACAATGTTGGCACCATTAATCTTTTGTGCCAGACAATTCTTTGTTGTGGGGGGCTCTCCTATGCATTGTAGTATGTTTCCCAGCATCCCTGGCTTCTATCTGCTAGATTTCCTGTATCACCTACTCCCCAGTCATAATATCCATGAACGTCTTCGGACACTTCCAAATGTTCCCTGAGGGGGTCAAATCACACCTGGTTGAGAGTCACTGGGGTAAGGGTTTATGTTACAAAAAATAAAAGAACTTGTCTTTTATAATACACTTCCAGGCTCCTAGGACTATTTCACTCTGTGGCACAAAGACCATGCCTAAACCATGCCAGACAGAGGACTCTATTCTATTTCTAAACAGAACTCGGCCAAGTCATTCCAAACTTGAATCTGCAACAACCCATTCCAAAGCTTAACCACAAACTCCATTCTTCTGAGTGATTCTGTATGTACCTCTGTGACATAGTAGAGATTAGCTGTGGGATTGCGTTGTAGAGGCTGAAACCATAAAGGGGATTGGAAGAATCAAGCTTGGGGTCTTGACGGTTATGACTGAAATGTGTGGAGTTTAGGCTCTACACATCCTATTACAGCATGGTATAAAGAGATGAAGACAGTAACATTTCTAAAGTGTTGTATCTTTACAGACAATACGAGTTTGGCCCAATTATGCCCCCAAATCTCTTCTTTTCCTCACACAATGCCTTTGTTCTGCATGAGACTGGCCAAAGCTACAGGCAAAAATTGTGAGGAATTACCATTATTTTCAAGTGAAAAGTCACTAAGTGCCTACTGCATACTCACATTTTTCTTAATCAGTGTCAGATTTCTGAAAGGCATTTCAATGAGAGATTTTCAAATGGTTGAATACTGAAATTACAATGATTACTAGATATAATAATCCAACAGTTTCCCTACCAGCGAGAAAATTCATTAGGATACATTACCAGAGACCTAATTCATTTACCATTAAAAAAAACCCTTATATCTCTAAGAACTGCTAAATAATCATGTTTAAGAATGAAAACTCTGGGTTCTATGACAGATAAATGACATTACAAAGATAGCATCTGATACAACCTGTTGGTCTACTCCTTCAAATAATCTTTCTTCCTGGGTTGATAATATTGTTTTGGTTTTAAGGTTTCCAACAAATTTTTTTTCTAAAAGGAATGTAGTTGGTTTCCTTTTTAAAATTACACTTTTTATGCATTTGAGCATTTTTTAAAGATACCTCCGCCCATGCAGTGAATTCGGGATAAAATCAAACCACCTACATCAAAATTCTACAGCATGACAGTAAAAGAAGAAAAGAAAGAAAGAAAGAAAGAAAGAAAGAAAGAAAGAAAGAAAGAAAGAAAGAGAGAGAAGGAAAGAAGGAAGGAAAATATGAAATGGACAACTCTTAGAAGAACTGACATTCCATGTTATGTTAGTTAATACTGCCAAATCTTTTATTTGTAATCAAAATTTTCCTTGCTCACAGGACACATGAAGTTTTGGTCATGAGTTCCTTAGAGAAGTGGAAAATGATGATAGGAAATAAGGATGTTGGCCAAGAAGAAATTCTAGTATAGTAACAGTTGATATTTCTCTAAGTGTTTGTTCTAATACCTGAAAGGAGGGGAGAGAAGATGAAATTTGCAAATTATTTGCTATTTACTGAAGATGTGCTAAAATTTGAGACAGTTTCATTTACAGATGATATAAACTTGGCAGATGATATCAAAAGGCCAATTCCATCTCCATCATGTGCCTCTCCTCAACAGATAGGCTAACTGACCACAGTATCTCTATCACTAGGACTAACTAAAGAGGTATTTTCAAAGATATCAGAAACTGTAACTTCTGGAATGTTTTTATGTTGTCAGAATAGTATAGAAGTCACCTTTTCTATATCTCTAATGGTTAAGCAAAAGAGAGGACAGACCACAGAAATCCAGAAAGTACTATTTCTTATAGCAGAACAGAGAAAGACACATGAATCTGGTGTTAGGAGAAGAGAAAGGGGCAATTTCAAGACGAAGAGTAGTGACACAGGTACCAGGAAGGATCACTGGATAGGCCACATCCTTTTTGTATCTGTAGGATTACAGCTTCATACATTTTTAAAGCTATATTACTGCCCAAGGGGCTCAGTCCCCACCTTAATTGCATCTCAAACCTAACTCATGATCTAGAAGCAGCCTTTCCTCCACATAATGATAGACTTAAGTTCATGAGTGGATTCTGGGCTGTGGGAGTTTTTGAGGCTAGAAAAGATCAGATGATCAGATGAACGCTGCTTCCTTCAAGATAAAGGGCCACATTAGGATGGATGAGTGTAGGCAATGGGTGGAGTGGCCACTCCGGTAATGAAAACAAGGTAACATTCTACAGCTCAGCACTTTTCAACTGAGTAAGGCAAGGGAGCATCAGGGGGAGGTTGGGGAGTATGGAGATATAGCTAAGATACTGAACACTGGGAATCCGATCTATACGGAAACCCCATGGTTGCTGTTTCTAGTGGACTGTATGGGAAACAGGAACTCTTTCCTCTGGGTGTGGCACCAAGGGTCAAAGCTGTCACCAGGGACAGAAGCCGGAAAGAGGAAGTGGAAAAGCCCATGGGAGATACAGGTCACCTACTCTGAGTCTACTGACTGTCACCCTGCCCCCTGCAGTATATTCTTCAAAACTACAGACAGCAAATAAAAAAAATAAATAAGTAAAAGGATCCACCATAGCTGAAATTCTGCAACTCAAATGCACTGGATCTTTATGTGCCAAAGGAGCCAAACACTGTCGTCAAGAAAGCACAGAATAAGACACAATAAACAGAAGAACAATAGCAAAGAGAATCCAGAAAGAGCTTACAAAGGTGTTCTGATTTAGGTAGGTCTTTGATCACAGAAACAATATAAAACTGATGGGTGTATGCCACTTTTACTTTCATTTACAGAGTCCCTGTGTGCACGCATGGAAAGACAGAGGATGAGATTTCAGAAACTAGCTGTGTTGTGTCCAGAATCATGTAAATCTGCCCTTACCAAACGTTCGTGTGGATGCAGGCTACAGTAGCTGCTAGACTGTGGAATATGAGAAGAATTGCCCAACATTCCTCCGTAGCCAGGCTGATTCATCCCACTGGAGGAGCTCCAAGGGTCACTGCTGTGATGGCCATCTGTAAAAGACAAAGAACACCATGACTTTTCTGAGGCATTCAGCCTTGCCTCACAGAATAGGGTTTTTTCATATACTTGAAAATGGCTGCCTGTTGTGTATCCGTCTTTGTGCTGTTTCACTGATTACATCAGAAGACAGTCAGCCTCATTTTTTCCCAAGTGGTTCTATATCGCCAAACAAATGTAAATATTTACCATAGGCAGCGTTCTTAGTAAAAATTCAGCTATAAAAGAACAACGCAATACATTTCTATGTAGAATTATGTCAAGTCTGCAAGGTAAACAGTACTAAAGAAAACATTTCTTAGAAGTCCCCTGACCTCTTTTTCTACAAAAACTAAAAGTGAAATTGTGCCTAAATTTCATGGTAAAAATAAAATTCTTGACACATTACAGAGTTGATAACTTCACAAGTTTTAAAAGCATATAAAGAAATTAGTAATAATGAAAAAGACCATCTCAGACTTAAGAGATCAGATTTCTTTCTCGTAACATACATAGAATTAATGTTGAAATTGCATTATGAGTTAAAGGGAGCAGGATTCTCAGATATATAGTTCGGAAATTTCTTTTGGCACATAGTTCTATAGGTATCCTAAGCTTCAGTAGCCATTGAAAGGGTACACACCTATCATAAGTTAAATATTATGCTACAGACAATTTTGAGAGGTTCTGGATTTTATAAAACCGTAAGTTAAAAAGAGGTTTAAAATGATACGGTCATTATATGAAGTACCTTTCAACATTAAGTTAATTTTTTGTTAACACCATATTAAAAACATTTTTATAGATTCTTTTTCTTTTCTGGGTCTACTGGCCTAGAGGTTACTACTAGAGGTCACTAATGTTTGGCTGGGTTTCTCAGATGAAGGTGGCCGGTGGGGGTTGGAAACCTATGTGGTTGCTGAATTCAAAGTTTCCCTTCTTCTAATAGTTTAACTAAAATTATTGAACATCAGCTGAATGTGGGACCATCAGCTAGGTCACAGCACGGCCTGTTCTGCCTCCTTGAAAATAAGATGATTTTAACATCTGTATGTGTTATCTAATAAAAACCTTTTGCAAATTTAAGCAATACATTAGTTAAATCTGCCACCATACACCACAAAGCTCTTTTTCACTGAGATTTTATTTATTTATTTATTTATTTATTTATTTATTTTTTTAATTTTTTTTTTTCAACGTTTTTTACTTATTTTTGGGACAGAGAAAGACAGAGCATGAACGGGGGAGGGGCAGAGAGAGAGGGAGACACAGAATCGGAAACAGGCTCCAGGCTCCGAGCCATCAGCCCAGAGCCTGACGCGGGGCTCGAACTCACGGACCGCGAGATCGTGACCTGGCTGAAGTCGGACGCTTAACCGACTGCGCCACCCAGGCGCCCCTTCACTGAGATTTTAAACGCAGAAATTAGAATTCCAAAAACTGGAATAGTTTAAGGACAGGGAGGAATGATCAATAGACTTCTTAAAAAAAAAATCATGTCTGTGATGTTGACAACTCAGGAGTTTTAATTAGAGGGTGGAAGTTCAAGTGAAAAATGAGAGGTCACATAGTAGTGAGTTTGAGATATGCTCCTGCCAGTCTCTAAATATCTTTCACCTGCACTGTATGTCTCTTTAAGCCCTGAATCCTCAGGGCACCATATGCCCCCCTTACTGCAGGAACCGGATGGGATACTGTTTCTGCGATGATAATGTGAAAACACAGGACTTTCAAAAAGTTATTATTCATGTACTGAAGACTTAGCCTTCAGACAGTGGAAGTTTAGATGTCACCTTAAATTCAAATATGAAGTTAAGGCCCTAACATTTCAAATAGATGGCATCTATGACAAATAAATTGAGAATGTGTATCACTGAACGAGAGTCTCCTGAAACATTCTGACAACATGATGCAGTATACGGAAATACATTTAGGATTTGTTAACACACAACACTCTACTTAGTGCAGTCTTATAAAAATACGTACTTTACATAAATTATGCTTTTCACAGTAAATTAATATTTATCACATCCCATGATCTGGCATAATGTTGTTTGGAAAGAATAGAATTAGATGTGTGCAAATTAATTGTGCTCATCATAAATGTCAACTCAAATTTTTTTTTTTGCTTTCTTGGGCATTCATATGCAGAAAAGCCAAGTTTGTTCCCCGTATTTTGCGTGGTCTGCTATCCAGAAGAGACTGCTGTTTTAATCTATCTGACCTCCCATGCGGCATGCAGTCTATGCAAGCACCGTCCTGAAGGCAGACAGAAGAAATCCATCCTGCCAATTTTCTCGCTGAAAAACTGCTTTGAGTGATGAATCACTCCAAGCACCAGTGGTATGGTTTCTCTGGTGGGTCATAAAAGAGGGGAGCTGATGCCTAAGTGGCTGCTTGTTTACAGCAAACGGGGATAAGGCTTTTGTCATGGCAGAGGACACACTGAAGTGACATACCCTGTGTCCCTTGGTGAGTTACACCTAGGACAGGTCACAAAGATAAAGGACCCTTCTGAACACGAGCTCTATTATGTGTGGAACAAATTCTCTCCAATCCTACGAGACCCATTCAATTCAATTTCATAGATTTTCCATGGAATTTCACATGTGAACTCACAACCTAAAAAAAGCTAACACTCTGAAGGACAAGAAAATAAAGCCCTTTTAATCAGAATGATTTTGAGTGTGTCCACTGCAAGCTAAGTGAGACACTTAGCTGCCCCCCCTTGGTCTCACTGCTCCAAGGGTGCTCCCCTTCCCATGATATGGCCCTTCCCAGAGTAGCATGGAAAGGAAATCCCACGGCACTTTGCCAAGGCACACTCAAAAAAGGTTTTTACACCCAGGCAGGAAGAGTTAAAAGTTCTGCATACAGGTACAAGAGTTCTTGGCAAACTCCATGTCTAAATTTCAGAGTATTAACTTGGCAACAAGATCATCACATTTTGACAACAAGTGTCACAGGCTTACTGGGGACAAAGCCTTAGGTGCATCTCTGGACAGTCTATTCTTACAGGCAGGTGCTGTCACTCTAACCACCTCAGTCTTTTCCAAGCAGCAGTGGCAAGAGTATAAGCTCAGGGGGCACACATCCACGTACAGTTAATTCAATATACTGCACAACTGAAAGTAAATATACTTTATCTACTGTGAAACTGTAATTTTCTAAAACTGTCTGGGAAAAAAGCTGGGTCTTTTACCCAAAATCAATTTGCATGTTGGGATGGAGCTTTCACTGTGTAATGAAATCATACTCCGGTCTTCAGATAGGTTTGCTTCACCTTAAATGGGACTCTTGTTCTTACCTATAAATTAATAAGTGGCTGAAATTTTTATATGAAGTTATACATAAGGACAATTTGTTCCCAGCTGGCTACATCCAGGATGCTCAAAATACACACTGAACCAAAACACTTCCAAAAATACACATACGTTCTTCTTAGGGGAGTGAAGACGCTGAAATGATCCGTCAGGAAGACCATCCCCGTCAAAGCATCAGTTCTAAGTGAAGCCAAACAGTTTTATCTAAACTCATCATTGCTCAAGGGGATTTAACTTAAAAAATAAGTCTTAGTAGAGTTTTAATTAATTGATTCATTTTTAACGAATTCAATTCCTAAGAAGAGCATGGCCTTCAATATTCTCTGCTTGCCTACTATTCCATTTTCTTGAGGATCCGTTCAGCAGTCTTTTGCCCCATGCATGACCTGAGAAGACCTGGGGAGATTCTGCCCAGTGGATTTCCCCGCAGAAGAGGCAGCATCTTACCCTGCATGAAGAAGGAGCTAGGGAAAGTGCTGGCTGCTGGTTTCGAGGAAGGGTAGCCTGGCGAGTCCCTATTGTAGTCGGCAGTGCTTGCTGATGGAGCATAGACCTGAGGAAGGAGAGACAATTTAGTTTTCCTTGCTGCATTGAACAAAGCACCTCAAGGTCCATTACTTGAGAAGAAGCAGGCACTAAATGCTAAATTTCTATCATGTCCATCCCAGATCTGTCAAACCCTAGAACACTACCCCTTCCAGAATACAGAAAAACCATCACCACCACCACCAACAACAAATGCTGAGTATATTTGTGTGACTGGAAAACCGGGGGGCGGGAGGGGTGGATATTTTCCAGTCGTAGGCAAGAATACCGCGAACTATGTCTTGTTAAATGTATTATATAATACCCACAGGGCTGTCCTGTCCAAGCATCCTTTTTTTTTTGTTTTTAAACACAGACAGCCTCTGAGCACATGAAAGGTGAAAACAGAAGGGCATGCGTCAAGCCTCTCCCTTTTACTTGAACTTTGAATTAAAATTTTTACTTCTAAGAGAAAGAGACAGAGACCCAGAAAACGAATACACTATCCAGACCACAGAAAGTGACAAATACATCTTGGAATATTAAATTCCCATAGTGTCAGCTTTTTGCAGAGCTGCATGAAAAAAGACCATTAAAAGCCCAGATCTACATAGACCACCAACAATCAGCATGTACACAGGAAGAGGGGGGAGCACTCCTTTATAGCTCTTATTATATTTGTGTGTGCAATAAACTTAAAAAAAGTGTGCCAAAATCCTAATTTACTGAACATTCGTTTACTAATACTCATGAGAGTTGGAGAACCAGTCCTTTATAAAAATAGCCTGTGTATTTTCTTGTTTAGGTTTCCTTTAAAGAAGAGAGCATAGTGGAAAAGCATAAATTCATAAGGTATAGTTTAACTTTAATTGGTTCCCCCCTTGCCTTTTCTGCTAAATATAATTTTTTTAAATCCCTATTTTCTTTTGCTCCAAAAGTTCCTCTCTCCAGATGGTCGGAGAGACTGAAACACTGTCATCCTCTTGATGAAAATGGATACCTTCCTGCCTCCATTTTGAAGCAGGCAGAGGCTCACAAAATTGGCAGAGAGCCTGCAGTGATATTCACAGGTCACAGCAAAAGAAAGAGAAATTCACCAATAAAAAGGCAACTGCAGAGTTACCAAAAAATACTCCCATTTTTTTACAGTGCACGTCGAATAAACACCCTAAGAAAAATTACATAATTGCTCTCGGAACACCATGAATCACAAACTAAGCATTAATACAAGGTTTAGGATTTCACAAAGGATAGGTCCGCAGAGACAGATGTGGCAAAATATGCATACACATACATACATCAAATAAATGCTACATATGCCCCACAGTGCCCTTGAAAATTGGGAGGTCCTGGAGATGGAACAAAACAAAAACAAACCAGAAAAACCTAGGCACGCTTTAGAAAACGAGGAATTTTCCTAAGTCATAGAGGGATATAAGCCCCATATTACATGGGCTATACTTCACTTTATTTTTTAGTTCTCCTCACATTTTAAATACATAAATGTCTATTTCCTTCTATTTCCACAGAGCTTACAAAAAGGAAGAAATCTTCTCAATTATCTCTAAGAGACAAAGAATAAACCTTAACCCAGGAACCCCCAAACAAATCAATACCCTAAAGTTCTGTCAAGCGAAACCCAGCATTTTCTTGGGAACTATACAACTAATAAACCGTTTGGGAAATGCTACTGAATGTATTCAGAGGAGGTCTTGAAAGTAGGATAACAAGATGAAGGAAACCCTACTATCTAGAGAAAGGGGAAATTGAAAATCAGATCGCCTCTGTGATATTATCTATAGTACAGGCTGTTAGCCGGACAGCTGTTTGGCCATTGGTATTAATACAAGCTAAGTGTACTACGTATCACCCCCAAGTTTCAGAAATTAATGTATGTACTGTAAAAGTGAAAATAAACTGTGACCCACATTATTAAACCATCTTGTATTTGAAAACAATTGAAATAAGTTCTTCTAGGATTATATAGTTTAATTTTAATTATATTCTGCTACATTAACTTTAAACATGTCATGTATATTATTATGTCAACACCATGTGATGGCACCTAACAAGTTTCACCTTTTTTCCCGATTTGGGCAGAATTGGTTGATATTTCTTCTGGGAGATAAGGACATATCTTTGGTAATTCTACTCATGTATAAGGAGGCTACTTGGACTATGAATTATGATCAAGTTCAAAGATCTAAGAATAAGATCATTTATTCAAAATTCTTAAGTACTGCCTGCATAAACAAGGGGCAGGCAGAGAGGGAGACAGAGAATCCCAAACAGGCACTGTCAGCACAGAGCTCGATGTGGGTCTCAAACTCATGAACTGTGAGATCACGACCTGAACCAAAATCAAGTGTCAGACACTTAACCGACTGAGCTACCCAGGCACCCCAAGACTCTTCACATAAGATGAAAATCTTATTAACAAGAAATGGACCATTGTTTATGGTAAAAAGGCATCTTTCCCACTTCAAGTGACCTTTAAGGTAAAGTGCCCTATAGAACTGTTTATATAAATACACCTTGCACAGAACTATTGTACTTTTTTTTCAAAGACTTTATTTTTAAGTAATCTCTACACCCAACATAGGGCTCGAACTCACAACCCCAAGATTAAGAGTCACATGCTCTGCTGACTGAGCCAGCCAGGCACACCTATACTTTTATTTAGTTCAGCTCCCCTCCTCCATTTTAATGATAAGAAATTTGAAAATGGAATGGTCAAAGCAACCGCTCAAGATCTGCAATTTGCCCTCCATGCACAACTATCAGTGGCACTTAATTTTAGGTTACTTTCTTTAAAAATAGTGGTAGAGGTGTAAGATGATATTTATGAAAACAGATTGATCATAATGCTCATACTTCAATTTATCCTAAATATTTTCATCTTTAGTAACCTGGATGACCAGGAAGCTGCTTCATTATTTTTACTTCAGTCAACTATTTTGCCAATTTCTCAATCAAAAGACTTCAAGGTATGGGTTTCAATAATGTATTTAATAGAGACACTAAATTCAATAAGAAAAGCTCACATACAACTGATTTTAATTATGCTATTTTAGGTAACTAGAAAGATGATTTGTTAACTAAATATATATATCTTTAATTTAACAGAACAACGCCAAACGTCCCAGATACCTTCAAATAGTTAGAATCATTTTAGTGACTAACACCAAAAAATCAGTCCAATGAAAAATGAAATAAAAATCCCAAACTCTAGTTAAGTATATTGAAGTGACTCTATCTATGAAACATCAGAAAAGTCTAAAGAGAAACAAAAATCTACACTTAGTTTTTCTCTGATAAGGCCGCTTAGATCAAGGTGACTTTTGGCATTCTGATTCCTCCAAAGAAGTGTGAAATTTCTGTTGCAAAATTGGAAATGGGAAACTTGGCCCAAAGCTCATAGGCTGCAGCTCTTTTAGTGAACTATTTGTTGAATAAAAGCTTCATGGCAAACTAGTGGCAAAGTATAGTTTATGTTCAAATTTAGCACCATTATGTTTTCTCTTACATTTCCGAATTTAAAACAAAACCATGCATGCAGAAATCTGAGTTTAACAAATCTCTCTAGATAACACTAACCCCTGCACTGATAAAAATAAAAAAAACATTTTCATACTATGTATTTGGTTTTTGTTGTACTTTGAGAAGTATTACTATATTATATTAGCAGTTCCATCCAATGTTCCTGGTTATCCTTTGCTCAGTCATCAAAGAAATAATACAGTACCTTCTTTTAAATAGAGCCTTTGCCTGTTAGAAAAGAAAACCAATCCCTCCCCCTCCCCAATCAACCCTCAGTTTGTTCTCCACATTCAAGAGTCTCTTATGGTTGGCCTCCCTCTCTGTTTGAAACTATTTTTTCCCCTTCCCTTCCCCCATGGGTGACGGATATTGAGGAGGGCACTTACTGGGATGATCACTGGGTGTTGTATGTAAGTGATGAATCACGGGAATCTATCCCCAAAACCAAGAACATGCTGTTTACACTGTATGTTAGCTAACTTGACAATAAATTAAAAAATAAAATAAAATCTTCCATTGTAGAAAGAGGGGAAAAAAAGCTAAATTTGGATTTCTTTCTTTTTCACTCTGCTCTGTAGCTTCCTCAGTGGTTACGCCACAAATTTACTAGCTTTATGCCATTGAAAAGTTGAATAATAATGCTGCTATTATGTTGATTACCTGAACAAATGTGACTTAGGAACATTAAGCCACCTTTTCTACATTAACAAT
The DNA here is from genome assembly GCF_023721935.1 of Panthera uncia. Taxonomy (NCBI): domain Eukaryota; kingdom Metazoa; phylum Chordata; class Mammalia; order Carnivora; family Felidae; genus Panthera; species Panthera uncia. The sequence continues at coordinate 19,909,537 of NW_026057586.1, read as the reverse complement.
CAACTAACTGGTAAAGGCAGGATTTAAGTGGGTCATCAGTCCATATTCTTTCCATTAAAAAAAACAAACACAATTTCTTGCTCTTAAAAGGCAAAAAGAGATATTTTATTTCATTAAAATTTTTTTAAACGTTTGTTTATTTTTGAGAGGGTTGGGGGAAATGGCAGAGAGATAAGGGGGCAGAAGATCCAAAGCAGGCTCCCTGCTGACAGCAGAGAACCTGATTTAGGGCTCGAACCCTCAATCCGCGAGATCATGACCTGAGCTGAAGTCAGATGCTTACCTGACTGAGCCAACTAGGCACCCCCAAAAACACATTTTAAATTATCAACACAAGGCTGTACTTTGACCATACTTTATAGAAATATTCTCATGGGGGTTTCATAATTACCTTTTAAGAAAGTAAAACGTGATAAGGCACGTTCATAGTAAAACCAATACATATTAATGTTACTTGCTTCCTGAAGTGAGAAGCTAAATTTTAAGGGGATAAAGAGAAGTGGCTACAGACCATGTGTCACGAGGCGTGTCAACTGAGTGGTGCTGGGTGATAACCACTGGGCTGTACAATGTACCTTTAAATTCCTTACCATTACTACCCCTTTGGGATTCTGCAAGAACCATCCGAACACAGAATTTTAACAGACTTTCAGGCCCTTAAAGAGAGTTGCTGTATGCTCCATAATGAGTAGAAAATAAAGCAGAATTATGCCTCAGATGCCCAAGTGCTAGCAGGGTTCACTTAGTAGTTTAGACCTTGGAAGATTTTATAAATATTCTAAACTGTGACAGTGAAACGCGCAAATGACAAGAGTTTATAGTGTGCTGTGTGTGATGTTCACAAACCTAGGCATATGCTTTGATGCTTCCCAGCATCTAATGGGGAAACATACTTAAAGGTAGATCAGCTCACTACTCAGACAACTGGGCTAGACTCTCAACTCTTACAATATTGTTTGAAAGACATGGGTCACACAGGAAGAGAAAAGAAAGCTTCAGGGCAGTGATACCTCCACATTCAGAAGAGTTAATATGGACTCTGTAATCGTGCCATGTGACCAAGTGAAAGGTATGTTCCTAACTGATCCATAAACCAAGGGGAAGATGTACTTGAAAGAGTCTTCAGAGAGTGTAGAAAAGTCTTTGGCATAATAGTAGAATTTATCCAGCTCTGGAGCTAGACCAACTGGGTTCAGATTCCAGCTCTCACAATTAATTGTGAGCTGGATGGTGATACTGTGAACCTCAAATTTTTTCCTTTGTGAAATGAAGTTACTCTTTTTGTGAGCATTAGAGATAACATCCGTCAAGCATAATTCTTAATCTGTTGTGGGCGCTCAATATATGGTATTATTATTTATATCTTGTTGTAAGTCCTAGTCACTGCTTATTGCTATTTTTAAGAAGTGTCTAGAACAGTGCTATCCAGTATACTAGCCATTAGTAATATGTTGTTATTTGAATTAAGCTTAATTAAAATTACATGAAGTGAAATATCCATTCCCTCAGTCATGCTAGACATATTTCAAGTGCTCAACAGCCTTATGTGGTCACTGCTACCACACTGGATATCACTAGCATAGAACTTTCCTACTACGGCAGAGTGTTCTGTTGGGAGCACTGGTTTAGACCCATGCTTGTCTGTGAAGAGTCCTCCTGGGCCATACCCTCCTGGGTAGCATGTCACCCTCTGTTAGACTGCCTATTACAATAATGCCAGCCCATTTAAGAACTGATATTCTTTCTAGGCTGCAAGAACTAGAAGTCCTTTGGTGGACTAGCTACAGAAGCAACTTCTAGGTATCCCTAGTACGTAGCATATAGAGGGTGGTGATAAATGTTGATGCTACTGAATGGCAGGATATTTACGTTTTAGTTTTATTTATTATTTTTAGAGTTCCTTGTACTACTACATATTTTTTAAAGTCCTTTTAGAACCATCTGCCAAAATTCCTGCAAATTGTACCAAGTGGGACACGAGGCAAGAGTATCTGTGACTCTCGGTTTCTGGATGTGTAGGAAGCAGAAGAAATTCTTCAACTGCAATTCTGTCCTTGGCCCTTAGTGTCTTTGGCAAAGGAATTATAGTTAGACATGGTGTGATCACTTTTTCTAGACGATAAAAGTTGAACAGATGTTTAAGTTTTCTGATCATGTGGTTTCACATTATTGGTAATTGGGTCCCTCTCTTCTACTCTCTCTTCATTTTTAATACTTTTTCTTTTTTTTAAATCTTTTTATTTGACTTTTTTTACAGCTTCTCCTTTCTCTTTTCACCTGCTGCCCTCTGTCCTGTCTCTTAGCATCATATTTCTAAAGCTCAAATGCTTTCGACCTTATTTTACAAATGAGCAAAGGAAGAGGTCAATGGACAGAGCCCAGGGCCCCTGACTTTGCATCCAGTCCCCTTGGCACTCTCCTTTCTAAAGTCTTTTCTACCTTTATAACTTAAATATTCTAATGGGCAGTAAAATGGCATAAAAGGTTAATAGACAGATTCAAGTAACGGAGTTGAGTAAGTTATTACAAGGTTTAAAGGCAGTTAATAATGCTCAAGGGCATATAACAGTCAGGCAGTAAATAATCCAAGAGTGCAAAAAACTAAAACCAACAGCAAACTATAGGAATAAAAATTATTTACGTGATATATTCTCAGAACAATACATACATTAAGTCCAGGAATATTTACCAATGGAAGAAATCCTACTTCATTTCCAGGTAATGGTTAAAAGCCAATCTGCATTGTTGTCACATAAATAGGAAATCTATTTAGAGATAACACATGAATGTCTGCAGTATATTGACAAACTGATGGGTATAAATAAATGGAAAAATTCAGAGGTGTAGGCTATTGAAACTGTGAAGCTTTTATGGCCATCTAAATCACTTGAAAGTTTTATAGGAATTAACCAAATAGTTCTAAATGCCCTAAAATAACTCCTAGTAAGAAGAATTTCTTTATTCCACAAACTATCTTTATTGGTAGTCATAAAAAAAATCACATTTATCGAAATGTGTGAAACATACCATTAATGTATATGATATTCCTATTTCATTTTCACTAACAAGTAATTACCTGTTTTCACTCTGTCATATTGCATCACGAAGAGAATATATGATCCCCCTAAAAGAAATTCCTGAGTATGTAATATACTTAAGAACACAATTACTTTGAACATACATCTATACATTCCATCACAAACATCATATACATCACATATAATTTTTCCATTTTCTACATGTCAGCTGAGTTTTGATGATGTGTGCATGATCAGATCAGTATATTAAATCTAAAGCTAAATCCTATAAATGAATTACAGCCAAGAGTTTGACTCTTCTCAGCCACCACATTTCCTTTTCCGGGTTAAGAAGTAGTAAAATTGTGAGAATTTTAATTCCCTTCTTTGTTTGTGTCTTTACCAATCAAATTCTGTAGCTGGAAGACATCACAAAGACCCAAAAGAAAGCCACAGGAAGGAGAAGGAGGCGCTGAGCGATCCCTAAGGGTTCAGGCTCCAGAGTTGCATAAGCACGAAGACATGGGTGGCCCGCAGCAATGCCTTTCCCTACAAGTGCACCCCCTCTGCAGCAAGATCGGAGATTATACAGTGCAAAAGTGAGCTGGACCCAGTATTAAGTGTGCCTCCTGTGTGCAACCCCTGCCTCCCCTCCAGGAGCTAAGAAAAACCTGGTGTTCTTTATGGGCAGGCAGCTCTACCTTATTCTTTCTTTTCTTCAAATAAAAAGGCAAGGATATTCTTATATTTTTTTTATATAGCTAGCTGTAGTATATTTTTCAAATCTCTGGATCAAATTTCAAACTCTAAAAATAAAGGGAATCTATATAGCCTTTGACATGTATAAATATTTACAAGGGAGGGAAAAAAATCCTGTTTCAATTTTTTAAAAAAGCACTAAGAATTACTAATAATTGTACAATAATATTATTGTAATTTAAATCTACATAGTGCTCTATTATTTTAGAAAGATTTTCAAGGTGTTATCATTGCAAACCTGAGATAGTTAAACACCCGGGAGAGGTATGATTTGGCTTACTTTGTTATGATATAATAGATATTAAGTCATACATATGATCTATCTAGATCTATCATAGATACAGAACATTTGAAGTTTTTTAAATTTTTTATTTATTTTGAGAGTTCGGGAGGGGCAGAGGGAGAGGGAGAGAGAGAATCCCAAGCAGGCTCTGCGATATCAGCACGGAGCCTGATGCAGGGCTTGATCTCCCGACCGTGAGAACATGACCTGAGCTGAAATCGAGAGTGGGATGCTTAACCGACCAAGCCACCCAGGTGCCCCAGAACATTTGAGATTTTAAGGTGTTTCCACTTATTATCCTATAACCATCTCAGTCATATATGCAGGAGTTACCAAATAGAAACAAAGAAAAGAAGTAAAATCATAGCTTAACACCCTCCAGAAGTGGAAAAGGACCTGGTCCCAATGCCTACCAGACCAAAGCTCTTGTCACACTTGGCATGAGAAAATAATGTTGTTGATAAAAACAGCTAACACTGTACTTAGGATATGCCAGACACTATTCCAGAAAAAAAAAAAGTACATGTACTCATTTTGTCTGTACACTAACACGGCTGTTGCATTATTGTCTTAATTTTACAAATAAGAATCTAAGAGAAGGTTAAGTAAGTTGCTCAAAGTCACATAGCTAGTTAAGTAGCAAAATGGGCAAAATCACGTAGTTCGGTTTCAGAGTTTGAACTGTAACTGCCATTCTCCACCATTATCTCTTAGCAGCTAAGAATTCTTTCCAGAGTGTTCATGGACTTCCTACCAAAACCCAGCTTTGTGAATCCTGGGTCCCTTATCTATATGCCCTGACCGTTTTGCAGCCAGGGGGCTAACAGAATGCCTCTTTGCCTAAAGAGAAGAACACAAGGTGATCACAGTCCAGGGGGCACAAAGGAGGCTCCAGTGTGCTGCTTCAGGAGGACCATTCATCTGTCTTCCAGGCATGAAGCTGAGCAAAGAAGCAGCAGGTTATCAATACTTTTGTTCAACAGAACTGAAGTCAGAGAGAAGTGAAGTAATCTGCTGCCAGTTACACTGGCATTTAGCGGTGAAACCAGACCCAGGACTAAATACCAGGACACTAAACTGATAAAAAGCACCATATTATTTCTTACAGCATTCAAGTGAAGTGTTAATATAGTTCCGCCTGTGTGTACTAGCCTCTGGCTCCAAATACTTCTTTTTATTTTTACACCTGCATTTCTCTTGCTCTTGGCACGAAGTGAGCAGACACTGTATGTTTGCTATTACTTTCAATGTGGTATATCACAGGAATGCCCACTGCCAACATTCTGAGTACCTTGGCCCTAGCTGAGAATGCCTTAAACTGATTAAGTTACACCTGGCTAAAGATCTCTTGAAACACTTAATTGCACAAAATTTGGTCCAGGTGAAACCTGACGTCTTCCTGGTTACATTCCTTATGTTACTTATTCACATGGGACTTGGCTTCCTCACCAGGCTCAGGATTGGCACACATAAACGACTGTGGATGTTAAGTGCATCACAACTCTAATATGTTCCAAACACCTAACCAATTTGTTTCCAAGCTTTTATTTATTGACTGCTCACTGGAAATTAAAGGTAATGTTAAGAAGAACATGACTTCTAATTTCTATTAATTATTATTTCTACTTATTTTAAACCTTAAACAGATGTAACTGAATTATTTTTATCTCTACCGCTATCACATCAAATTCATGATTGTTCATTATTTCTAACAGATCACATCCCATTTCAACACTACTTCTTCTCTTTGGCAACCAGTTATGTGCTTTTTTTAAGACGACACCTACTGTTTCTTTAGGAGGTGTTGGAACATCAAAATAGTGTTGGTTAAATACGCCAATAAATAGCTTTGTGACCTCTGAAAGCATTGTTTTGTCAATTAAATGAGGGCAGCATATCTTCCAGATGAAAACAAATTTTAGGATTCTAAAACAAAGAGAGAAATCAATTTGAGATTTATTCCAGTGTTGATTAGTGTTTCTTCAATAGCCAACTAAATGCTAAGAAGGCCTGTTCAATATAGTTGACTGCAGAAACAACAAGGTTTAAACAAATATTATGAAAAAATGTGCAAGTGTGCTGTGTGTGTGTGTGTGTGTGTGTGTGTGTGTGTGTGGTACTGGGCATGAAACAGGCTCAAGTAGTGACTAAGTACATGCATGAATGAATGAATGAATGAACACACTGAACACAAGATACACGCCAAACTAAGAATACCATCATAAAATAAACATTCATTGTTCTGCCAAAACAGATTTTCATACTCTTCTCTGTTTGAGGGGTGAAGACAATGATCTATAATGGTCCGTACTTAAGGGTTCTAAGAATATTCCCCATCCCTTTCCTTTTGAACTCAAGTTTATAGGTTGATGACTAAAGACTAGAGCTGATATCCTCCATTGGATGTTATTTAATAGATCTGTCTTTTAAAATGGGATGTAAGCTCAAATAAGTTTGGGTACCACTGGGATAAACAAGTAACTTCAATGCTGCAGACCTTAATCAATGAACATTACCATGAGCGGTAAAAACCTATATCCCTGGAAAAAGTCCCATGGTCACAAACCCATTTTTCAACATATTTCCAATCATCCTCCATCTCAGGAAATGTTATCTTCTGCTAGCAGCTGAGAATTCAACATGATGAGTTCTCAGATCTTTTCTCAAGAAGTCACTTTTGAAAGCATTCGAGAAAAGTGAAGAAGTTATGAGGGTACAGAGAGGGCTTTACAAGAAGAGAAAACACGACCAAAGAAAAATGCCAGTTACGTTATAGTTGGAACTTGCGCAACCTGAAAGTGCTATTCCTGTCCCTCCAATCCCGGGTCTTCAGGGCCGCATTTGTCTATATTAAGCACAGACAACGGCCCGAGAGCCATCATTCCTAACTACATGTTCCTTCCCAGGAAGCAAGAGGGATTAGAGAGAAAGTTGTGTCAAACAAAAGCTGAAAGACACTTTCAAAAGTAGAGACCCAACCAAGTAAGAATAAAAAGCCAGTAAGGCCAAGGTTCTAACTGATACTACAAAGACAAGAGGAATGGTCAAAGAAACAATTCACAAAAGGGGATATGTACTTCTCTAGATACCTTCTTTGCTTGAACTTAACAGTGGAAAAGAGAGTAAAATTATATGATTGATCATTATAGAAAGTTAGTATCTTCATAGTGTTTTAAATTATAAAGACTTTCTGTTTTCATGACCTTAGTTAAGAATCACTTTGAGAGAGGGGCACCTGGGTGGCTCAGTTGGTTGAGCTTCCGACTTTGGCTCAGGTCATGATCTCCTGGTCTGTGAGTTCGAGCCCCGCATCGGGCTCTGTGCTGACAGCTCAGAGCCTGGAACCTGCTTCAGACTCTGTGTCTCCCTCTCTCTCTGACCCTCCCCTGTTCATGCTGTCTCTCCCTGTCTCAAAAATAAATAAATATTTAAAAATTAAAAAAAAAAAGAATCACTTTGAGACAGATTATCTATCCAAGAAGTCAACCATCTCACCCATCTTATACACTGGGAGACAAAAGATGGGAGAGATTTTACATGACTGGATGGGGACAAAGGGGGGGTTATGACCTAGCTAGGGTTTTCATTCCAAATCAGAATTATTAGCACTTGATCAGAATGTCCTTCCAAATTGCCTACAGTCTAAGGAATCTGGATATCAAATTTCTGTATTAGTAAAGGAGATCTACTAATGTTAAGTCGAGTACAAGATGAACTCTATGCTATGCTTGGTGCATCAGCTAAACCCTGGGTGCTTGAAACAGATGCCTTCATCTTCTGCTTGCTAAGAGAATTGTCACGAACAGTGAGTTTACAATTTGGTGAGGTTTTGAACAGGAATCATTGCCCTGGTATACTGTAAAATCATTACCCCAGCTCCCGTTTACAAAGGTGAAAAAAAAAAAAAAGCATGAATTATCTCTTTTCTGTCAAAACATATGGCCCTGGGGCGCCTGGGTGGCTCAGTTGGTTAAGCGGCTGACTTCAGCTCAGGTCATGATCTCACGGTCCGTGAGTTCGAGCCCCACGTCGGGCCCTGTGCTGACAGCTCAGAGCCTGGAGCCTGTTTCAGATTCTGTGTCTCCCTCTCTCTGACCGTCCCCCATTCATGCTCTCTCTCTGTCTCAAAAATAAATAAAACGTTAAAAAAATAAAAAAAAACATATGGCCCTAACTCCTTTCAACTAAAAACAACCACATGAAATAATTACCAAATCTATGACTCTGTGACACAGACTGAAATAAAAAAAAAAAATAATAAGTGTTCAAATTGTCAATGCCTCTGTCCAATCAACCACTTCTTTATCTATTATCCATTCAAGTACCTGCCCCTCTCTCACACACAGCTGGCAATATTTCACTGATGTAATGCACAGCAGAGATTTTAGCTAGCACAAGGCTAGGTGCTTTGATACATAAAAACAAACAAACAAGCAACCAAACAAACCTAGGACTCTAGAATTGTCATTAGGAGCCAGTCAGGAGAACTCTGATGTATAACAAGCAACTAGAAAACATGTGTAAATGAGTAGTATTTATTATCCCTTTAGAACAGGGTTATTCAAAGAAAACTTCTTAAAGGAAATGGGGGGTTAATCAAGAAGGGCAATAATATTCCTGAAAGGGGACTGGGCAACGGAACAGATTACCACCAATAAATAGTGCATCTCTTCAGGCACATTTAAAATAGAATTGACTGTCTCTAATATTTGAATTTCAGACATTTTTTTTCATTTGATCTAAGTTTTCTTGATTTTAAAGATATACAGTTTAATGATCTGCTACTGGCTACCTCAAATATTTTTTCTGGAATAATAAGGGCATAAATAAATATAAACAACAGTAATTACTTTAACAATAAAAATTACAGTAAGAATGCCCCTTTGATTTTTTTTCCCCAGGGAAAAAAAAGCCTTTGATAACTAAATTAGTTAGTTCAATACTTTTGAATCTTCAAAACTAGAAATGTAAAATCCAGATGATCGTTTAATATTAAGATACGGGAAGCAGTTTAAAATTCTCAATGTTAAAGAAATTAATGAGAAACTTTTTTTACAAGAAGAGGAACACTGCAGTTTTACATAATAAAAGGCCAACAATTGATTTTTGTCTATTTTTTCTTCCTTGATAAATTAGTATCTAATGAGAATTTGAGAAAAATACAGAGAAATGTTAAAAAGAAGCAAGAGGATATTTCCTTTTTTCTTTTACCTGCCAGAGAAACATCCATTAAACATACAGTTCTTTGCTTATATAATGAGGACCCATTAGGTCCTTTGACTGGAACTTCCCAATGCTAGGTAGACCCGGAATTTCCTAATCTCTACATAGATGGATTATGTCTCTACCATGTATGTATTTGTGCACGCCTGCGTGCATACCTATTTGTGTCAATGATAATATTACAGGTTTGTAAGACACAGCAGCAGGGGGATGGGAAGGATCTGTTTAATGAGTACAGGGTTTCCTTTGGGCATGACGGCAATGTTCCGAAACTAGACAGAAGTGGTCGCTCAACATTGTTAATGTATCAAATACAACTGAACTGTTCATTTTAAAATGGTTGATTTTATGTCATGTGAATTGCACCTCAATGAATGCAAACAAAACAAAACAGAGTAGCAAGCTCATAACAAAATATTCGTGAGGACCTATCTGTAGGGAGATGGTATTCCAGTAGTAGAGAGGACCAACAGGGTCAAACTTCCTAAGTAATATGCCTTGTCATCAGTTGCTAGATGGAAAACTTAGGTAAATAACGTAGATTTCTTAGGAGACGAGGCTGTCCTTCCACTGAAATAAAAACTGCGCTCTTATCAAAGTCACTCATGATCTCTTTGTTAGCAAACTCAATGTTCTTCATTCTACCAAGATGCACTTAGGGCTTCATGGGAGCATACATATGTCAAACTTCTCAAACTGTACGTTCAAATATGTATGATTTGTTGTATATCAATTATACTTCAATAAATCTGTTAAGGAAGTTTTTAAAAAAGAAGGTGAACTTAAGATTCTCTTTCATTGCCAAAATATCTTAAGTGAGTTAACTAGCTATAAATAATGGTCTCCAATGTGCTCTAAGGAGCAAGAGACCATCTTTCCACTTTTGATTCTATCGCTCATTAATTGACTACAGGTAGGTCATTAACCTCTCTTTCAATCTGATGATATTTCTTTGGTAAATAGAGATAATAACATCTGCTGCTACACAGAGATGCGGTACAAATAAAACAAGATCATGCACTGAGAAAACACCTTGAAAAAGTATGGACCTCAAGGTATCTAATTTGTATAGCATGTTCAGCGCCCTAAAGACACTTGCAGTATTTTTTGATGGTGATGAGTCTGTTTTCTTTTAATGGAAGACTTCTGAATATGAGAACAACCTTCTTAATATGAGAGCAATATGAGAGAGAGAGAGAGAGAGAGAGAGAGAGAGAGAGCAAGCCCGTATGCATGAGAGTAAGCGGGGGAGGGGCAGAGAAGAGAGAGAGAAACCCAAGCAGGCTTCGAGCTGTCAGCACAGAGCCTAATGCTGGCTTCGAACTCACGAACCGTGAAATTATGACCTGAGCTGAAATCAAGAGTCAGACGCTTAACCGACTGAGCCACCCTGGTGCCTCAAATATATTTCATCTTCTAAACTTTCCCAGCATTTTACTTTCGAAATGTGTGAATTTTAGGAAGAATAGAAGTCATTTTTCCAATAAAACGCTATGGGCTCTTCAGGGGCAAAGGATGTAACCTGGAGCACATTGAAGGCAATGGCTTGACCACAGCAGGTGCCCAACAAATAGTTACTGGGCAAACAAGGGAAACAGCCAAAGTAAAAGAGGACCAATTCTTTCCTTCACTTACAAAGTTTACATGGCAGATTTTTAGCACTGAAGGGCCTTACACAAATATATATCTCAGGTATCTCTGTTGAGAAAAATCATCCTCTGAATCACGAATGGCTTCTTCAAGGTACTGTACATGAGGGTGCACCTCTGGCCTCATAGCAAGAAGAGGACATCATACGGAGATAACGTAGATGTGAAAGATACGACACTGTAGTTGCACAGACGTCCATCACCGGATGTGCAAAACTTCAAGGAACTCATCCATGTAGAATTTATGAATATCGCTGACTTGCTCTACTTGTGATACCTGTTTCTTAGTTTCTGGGTCCAGATTTTAAAAATAAAGATTGCATGAAACTATAACAGTCAGTCCATGCCTTTAATTCTCCAAAAAAAGGGTGAGAAACTTAAACAGAAGTCACAGGCATGTTAAGAGCACACATCACCTTTAGTGAGGTTTTCCATCATTTCCATTTAATAGGAACCTCTAAACAGACTGGACTCTGAGAGAGGCATAACTCAAAATACAAGCCTCAAGCTGCACTCACCTCTTTAAAAACTCTCCCTTTCCATCTGCCATATGATTTGTCCTGTCTTTATGGCTCTGTTCAGATCTGTTTCATCTCATTGGTTTGTATGGCTCACTTTGCCCTTTGCATGTCTTCTATCTTGCGTTACTGTCTTCTGTTTTATATTTATGATCTGTTTTCCCAAATATGTTCCAATTCCCTGTGGTGTGTGTGTCTCATTCTCCTTTCCTTCTCTCTCTCTCTCTGGTAGATAAAGATGCTTGATGCTCATTTTCTGGTGGTGGTGATGATGACAATGACCACGATGATGGAAAAGCAGCCTGCCATGCCCTTTCTCCACCTCTTTACCCTCCCTCCACACCCACTACCCAGCAGAACTGCTCAAGAGCTCACGGATGCTGCAGCCAAAGGTCACTATTGTCTCTCAGCAACATCTGACACCATTCACTTCTTCCTCCTTCTAGTGAAATGTGCTTCCCTTGGCTTTGCTGACTAGCTTTTCCCGGTGTTCCTGCTATCCCTCTGGACTTCTAGCTTCAATGACCTCTTGGGCATACCCATTCGGAGGGCTCCTTATTACAGTCATGATAAAATCTCAACTCCTTCATAGGGTACACAAGGCACTTTATGATCCGACCACTGTTGATCCTTTCAGTCTCTGTTATCCTCTGGCACCATGAGCTCCAGTCAGGTAACAGTATATGTCATGCTCTTCCTTGGTCCATTTATTACCTTTACATTTTGCTGCTTAATACCCATTCATTCTTGGACCTCACTTCCTCTAGGTCAAACGTGGGACAGGTGTCCCCTCCTGTGTCCAGCTCTGGCTGGCTGTGCTCCCCCAACAGTGCATTATCAAACTACATTTTGCCGGCCCATTTCCTTATCTATCTCATGTCTGTCTTGTTTAGAGCTATATTCCAGCACCTTACTCATGGGAGGCATTGAAGCTTCTTACCGCCATTTGAGTGAAGGAGTTAGGAAAAGTACATTAAAATGTTTTTTTCAACAATCAAAATAACTTCCCGAAATAGGAAAGATGAAACCCACCACCTCTCTAAAACTTCAAACTGATCACCTCAGATGATGGTGCTAGTCCAAAGAAGAGATACAAGATTTTGTCCAAGTACGCGTCAATGACCTACCTTCAGTGGGAAAAGCCTGAAGCTCTGGCTGGTTTTGTTCCCTAAATTCCCCTGTGTTCTGGTCCTGTACTTAAAGCCAGATGCCAAAGAACAAGATACCAAGAAGAAAGAATAAAAGGTCTCTAAGGTCTCTGCAGTGGTCCCAGGACTTAGAATCCCTAATGCTGGCTCCCTTGAGTACATTGTGGAAAAGAGAAGGCAAATTTCTACCACCTACAGAGAAGGCCACGGAGCTCAGGCATGAAAGAATGGGACTCTGAGCTTGGTAGCGTATGGTTGAGCTATTACCATAATGCCAAGAGGGTACCATTCGTCTTCAGGAGGCTTTTACCTGCAGCAGTTTATCACTTTGATTTAACAGGCAACATCCATTTCTGGGCCAGTTTTTTTTTTTTTAAATAAGGATGCTTTTCTTCTGTTGCACAACAGTCACACCAAAGAGAGCCATGCCAGTATGACCGTTCCTAAAGGTGCGGTGATCTGTGGTGTTTTCTAAAAGAGTCGGTTGTGAACCAAGTGAGTGAGAAAATGCTAAGATTTGCATTTTCTTGGAATGTGATGCTATTTTTGAGCTTCTAATTGAAAAAACTTAAACTGTGAGTAATTAAGTATGGGGAAGCACACCAAAGGTGGCTCATAGTTAGGCACATGGTAAACCGATTTGCCATTGAACTGGGAGGCTAAGATTTGGGGTAGGTGAGCGGAGCCATGCCTTGTGTTTGTTCAGTGTCTCAAAGTAGTTTTCAAATGTCATGGGCTCAGCAAAACCCGAAACACATTTTCCCAGCACTTCTATTTTTCAACCCATGTGTATTTCGAGAGGCGCTTCATTCATATGCTTCTGATTTATTTACATGCAAGTCATCAGAACGTTGTTTTGTGCGAACTATCCAATGTCCAGGAAGCCTGCTGAGCCTTCCCTTTGAGGTTTTTTTTTTCCCTTAGGATCAGGAAGCCATGATTTACAAATAGGAAAAGAAAGAAAGAAAGAAAGAAAGAAAGAAAGAAAGAAAGAAAGAAAAAGGAGAAGAAAAAAAAGAAAGAAAAAAAGAAAAATAAAAGAAGCTCATCAAAATCTCCAATATTTTTTCCTCAAAGGTTCAAATTTTGTTCAAAAGGAGGTGGTGTAAACTGAGTACAATTCTGTAGCTGGCAGACTTCGCAGTTTCCTGTTCCTAATTGACATCGCCCTTCTAGATGGTAGTAATATCTTCCTTGTGGACATAAAAGTGCATATTTGCAATGCATGAACAAGAACAGGTCCTAAAGAGAGGTGATGAGCTCTTCAAAGATTCAGTGAATGTGTTTTGCAACATGGTATCTGGGGCCAGGGAGGGGGGTCTCCACATCAAGAGAGAGGAAAGTAGTTCTCACTTTTCCAGGAGAGTCCTGAGACAATGAGCACCATTTTTCATTCCACTAGGGACTTCCCAGGCATCCTCTGTCCTCAATTTATAAAAGTTACCCCATTAGGGGTATGTATGATCTGATAGTTGCTTACACACGTTAAAAAAATAACACCATAATATTATAAATGTTTCTCCATTTAAAGTAACTACAAACTTAAAAAAAAAAAGGAAAAGAAAGAACACTAGTAACTAGTAACACTTTTAGTACTACCAAGGAATGCCTTAGTTGGAGGATCCCTATATTCAGACTTTTGACAAAGCAGCTTTCTTTTTCTTTAATAAGGACTAAGATGCCAAGTATTAAGCACATGTAGGGTTCTGTTTTTTTTTTTTTTCTCCCATCTTTTAGGATCATTGGTGTCTATATAAATTTGGCCATTTAAAAAGATACTCCAAAATGTAGAAATATTTTAGAGGACTGGAATAAAGTTTCAACAGTGGGTAGTTTTTTTAAAAAAAGGAATTGTATATAAAAAGGTTGCTTTCTCTGTAAACTTACCTAAATTTCAGTCCTAAAACCAAATTAATGCTGGGCAAGGAGCATAAAGCTGGTATCTAACACTATCTCATGCCTCTGTAGTGCGTCTCTAAAATATAAACCCACATTTCCCATCAGACTCTTTGTCCTCTGTTGGGGGGATAGATTAGGAATGCCAGTTAATCTGAGCAGGGCCGGAAAGATTTCTACCTATGCTGCCTTTCAAAACTGAGATATCTCTCTTCCCTAAAACTCTTTTCCATTTTCCCATTTCAAAACCAGAATGGTTAGGACTGAAAAGATTCAAAAAGTCTTCTCAAATCAAATATCTCCCCAGCACAGCTGCTGTTAAGTGACCCAACATGTTCTCAAACAGGCTTACGGCCCATACACTACATTATTTTGCTATGAGTCCTCACTACCATATATTCCAGGAAAGCATCAATTTAAAAAAAAAAAAATCACCAAATTGGACTTCTCAATACATCGGTCTTTGAAAGCAGTTAATATGGCATGAGCAGCAAGTAGAAATGTTAAGTCTTAAGCTGTCAAACTGAATGGTGATTTAAGGTTATAATATGTGTCCAGTAACTATCAGTCAAATAACCAAATCTCCACTATTAAAATATATGACTGGAGCAAATCAATTAATCACTAGTTACTGTGAATTCAAACACAGCTCAGACGACAAAACTGTATTAAATTGTAGGAACATTACCAAATAGCAAAATATAATCATTATCAAGACTGTTAAAAAAAAAAAGACAACCATATAGCAAGCCAATCTGTATGTTATAAGGAGAAATTTGGGTAAAGAAAAGGGTAGCCTTGGGCTAATATCTTAAGAAACAGCCAACTGCCATGGTAAAATTATGCTCTGTTTTATCTACAGAGTCTATAACACAGGTATCTCCCTATAATTTAAGTCAACAACTGAAGTTTTTAAGTTTTTACTGCCTTTTGATAAAGATCAGCTCTAATGTGGAAATAAATATGAAGAAATGTGTCAAGTATTATGGTTAAGTTTCAATAGATGGCCTTCAGAATAATAATTCACCTTTAAATTTAAAAACCTTCCTGGGAGGACATATTTTTATGTTTTGGTCCTGATTTGTTGGTTTTCAGTTTAAAAGAAGGAGGATGCTAATAGAAACATTCACTCACAAGAAACCACGTTATCGTTTAAAACTATATAAATTCCTAATTGTGAGTAATATTTTGAAATGCAACAGCTGAAGTGAAAAAGTCATAGTCTCATGGGCTACCCATCTGTAGAACAGATTATAAGACATGTGAATTTGAGAGCATTATAGAAAAATGTTACTTGGAAAGAAAACATTTTCACGGGTAGCATTAAAAGTGTCTATAATGTTCTTTTCCCCTCTTTGCCTCTCTGTTCCCCAATACTAGACCTTCTCTTGGCAAACTCACAGATGCAATCCCTGCTGTGCAGCAGTAATGAGGAGCCTCCCTCTGGGTCCCCCCTACTGTCACAAATTTAGTAAGAGAGAAGTCACTGAGTATGAGAGGGATGGGTCTCCAACATCTCCCTTCCGAAGGGAAGTGCTCACACAGACCTACACGCCCCAAAGTGCTCCTCCCTCTTATGGCTGAGATGTACAGGAAGACAGAACCTCACAGAACTCCTGCCCCTATACAGCATATGCTCAAACAAATTCAAAGACGTGTCCTGGATGCGCACACACACACACACACACACACACACACTAATCTCTATTGCTGCCATTTTTCAGTGTCATTTCAATGTTTAACAACCTGAACTAATAGCCATTTTAAAACATGTCCCGAGCTTCTGGAGAGAACCCACTCCCTATCACCCATTTGCTTTTTAACTTTAGTATAATTCTGATCATCTTGATGGACTGACCTTCTCTGGGATTTTAACACAAGAGTGGACAAATTTTTGTTTGTTTGTTTTAATTGAAGGTCCTTAATATAGGCCACATGTTTCTGGCGGTGATTTGGAAGTACAGAGGAGGCAGGGGCAGGGAATGCGGAGTGGTAGAGGGTTGGGGAGGGAAGGGGGGCAAGTGGGGAGGGGCTGGATGATGAAAAGACCAGTTCCACAAGCAAAGCACATTAGCAACCCAGAGTGGAAAGGGCCGGAAGGAAAACCCACCCACCTCACCCCTGCGTTCATTCTATCAACCTGCAATTGCTGCAATCAAAACCATATGTCGGTTCTTCCAGATCTTTCTCACAGGACAAACATGCGAAGGGCCTCAGGCCTGGCGTTGCCATCAAATGGTAATTGATACCATATGAGCCACAAAATAGAAAAGCACATGCAAACAGCAACCTCTCTCACTGCACCCCCACCTCCCAAACCCCTTCTCGGCCCCTTGAGAGGGATGAAATTGCCGGGCTGCTAAGTGCACTGCGCACCGTGAAAAACAAGTGGATGTGGCTCCAGCGACCACCTGTAAATCAGAGAGAAAGGAGGGTCCGCTCGCCAAGAGCTGGTCCCAGAGAACAGGCGAAGGCGAAAGGTCACTCCAGGTTAATACAAGGTCATCGATCATGGGGAAAAATGAGCACAGGTGTGAAGCAGATCACAGGCCTGAGAGCGGAGAATGACCTCCCCGTCCCACAGCACATCCGGCCTGGAGAAAGCTGGTTCCCGCTAAGCCACATCTGTCTTCCTCTCCTACAAGTGAGATAGTGGGAAAGTGGAAACCACTCCCCAATTACAAGGCAATTAGAAGGAAAGAGACTCCAGTCCCGCATCTGCCGTCCCCTTCTCTGAAGCTCTTTCTGCATCCCTTTGTTCTCATCGCAGGAAAAAAAAAAAAAAAAGATCCAGAAAACCTGCTGAGCCGGAGGTCCTGGCAATTGCTGGTTGAATGTAATACAGTAGGTAAAACACGTCTCTTATTTCCACTGACACTGACAGACCACAAGTAGCATACGGCCCTCGCCTCTGCATGTATATATTTTCTTATTAACTCGATCGGGCAGAAATTTGCAGAGATTTGTTTGGATTTAGAAGTCACAACAGAACGTCAGTTTTACAAACCAAGGCTCATTCTGTGGTGAAATGTACAGCTCTGGACCCAACCATTCACCGCACACAGCTATTTGTTCCAATTCTCTAGCAGACGCTTCTGAACAAACAACTAACTTCTTCTAAACACACGCAACGGGTCTAATTTTTCCTCTTTTGCCTATCCCATTATATGTGACATTTTAGTCTTATAGATCTTATGAAGCTTAAATAGTTTCCAGATGGGGCTAGGGAGTACAGAACCCTGTAAACACCCTAAGTTATAAAAAGACCAACCAAATACTTAAAACAGAAGAGAAAGATGATAGGACAGTCTTCTTTTAAGAGCAGTTACCTCGTGAGCAAACACCGAGAACTGTAAAAGGGCTGGGGGGGGGGGGGGACAGATATCAACTCTCTTTTTCTTCCCCCAATTCTCAAGGACTGGCTGATTCATCCTCATTTAGGTCGTGTCTATTTATATCTTTTCTAATTACAGCATGCCCCCCCCCCTCCAAAAGACGATTTTAGCTCAATTTACAATTCAGTACATCTCAATGGTAAGAAAGCAAAGGCAGGGTTTTCACCTAATGATAAAGTGCATCGCCCCACAGAGGGAGATTGATAAGGCCTATGTATCCCATCCGTTTGCCCCGATTCTCAGCAGGCGACTCTTCCTGAACGTGTGGCTACAAAAGCCCTGCACAAGGTGATGTTTCCCAAGGATCCTCAGCTTAGAGGCAATCCAGAACCATTCATGACACTCAGCACCGATCCAAGAGAAAAAGAGTGAATACACGAAGGGAGTGAAGTAACAAGGACAGGGAATTAAAATGAAAATCCTGCTGGATGGCGGGAGAGGAAAGAAGGAGGGCAAAGCACAAGCCAAAGCAGCGCAGTGGAGCTCACAAGGGGTCAAATCAGGCAGGCTCGGGGTAACCACTCTGGGGAGACTCTGACCTTACCTCTGCTTTCCCTTCGTGGTCCAGTCAACATAACCCTGTATCTGAGCATCTGCATTGTTTAAATTTCATCCTGTGGTGTTGTTTGCTGATTGGTCAGACATGGCTGACAGCATCAGAACTGCAATCTGACAGACAAGGAGCAAGCAGGACCACAGCACAGAATTCATAATAGGAGGGAGAGAGGGAACTTCATGCTGGATATATGAACTCAGGCCCACAGATGTCTGCTGCGAGACCTGGGGCTCGCCTAGGGGTGGGAGGGCCTAGGAAGAGACAGGGAGGAGGGCATGGAGGAGGGGAGGTGGGACAAGCCCAGCCACCCGAATGACCAAGTACGAGGCTTCCCTTGGATGGAGCTGCATCTGGACCACGTTTAGCAGCTTGCCTCTTGCCACTCCCAGTTCCTGCCGGGAGCAGAGGAGGCTTCTCTCCGGGAATGCCTTCTCTACAGAGTAAAAGTGGTGTTTCCGGTTTGGGATATAGTACTTGTCCTTTCATTTGCTTGTTTTTCAAAATTTCTGACATTTTCCACAGGACACAGAAGAGGCCAGTTGACAAAAGTGTGCCATCCAGATTTTTGCCGGGGAGAGGAATGGCCTCCGACTCCATGAAACTCTTTTAACTATCTGATGGCAGTAAAGCCAAAAGGAGAGGAAAAGAGAAAGGTTGAAGGTGTTTGGAAATGGTTAGTAAAACTGCAGGAGAAATAATGGAACAGAGAGACCAGAAAGGAAATAGCCTGAAAATGGGGGAGCAGGGAGGGGCCGCTACTGCTGACTGACGGGGTACTTGGGTCTTCACTGACCCAAGTTCCTGTTTCCCTCCAGGTGGGCAGGAGCCACTGGGAGCAACAGTGGCTGGCCACGGACCACTCTCTCCTCTCGCCATTTGCTCCCAGTATGTACACACACACACACACACACACACACACACACACACACACACCCCTTCAGTTTACTGGGCAACAGGTACAACTGAATTTACTCTCTATAAATGTAAGATCACTTTCCCTCATGAAAATATATATTGAGAGTTTTCACCTCCAATTAAGGATGGATTGGATTTGAATACTGGCCTTCACGTCCCCTTTACCCAGAATCATGACTGCACAATTCTGGGGCAGCGGGGGGAATTAGTAGATTTTTAAAAATCCAAGTAGAATTCTCCAACACACAGCAAAGAACGTTACCTGCAAATGTCCTCTTTCCCGGCATCATTTGTTTGCAGAATTTTTGGGAAGGTATCACACATTTACTATTTCATTGCAGAAGAAAAAGAGACGTTAAGGTACAGCGAGGGTAACAGAGCAATAAAACAAACAAACAAAAAAAGGAGTGATGGATAAACGTGGCAAGAAATCAAAGATAAAATAAGGGCCTGAGCAATTGGGATACTACAACTAGGTAAATGGGCAGAAACAGAAATAGGATGCTTTGGCTGCAGGGAAGGAAAAGGTTGACACACTATGAAAAGCAAGACTCAGTGAAAATCCTGGAAAAACACCATCACTGATCTAACATCAATCTGGAATTGTAAAATGGCACATCAGGGTAGAAGAAATCTATCTAGTAGAAAATAAAATAAAAATTCCACCATGGTCTTCACCACCTAAGAAAGAAGTATCTCATTTCCTCCTTTCCCTTTGAAGACACTAGTTATACAAAATTCATTTGTGAAGTA
Organism: Panthera uncia; assembly: GCF_023721935.1. Classification (NCBI taxonomy): domain Eukaryota; kingdom Metazoa; phylum Chordata; class Mammalia; order Carnivora; family Felidae; genus Panthera; species Panthera uncia. The sequence goes on along the minus strand of NW_026057586.1, from coordinate 19,889,425 downwards.
AGGCTAGAAAGACACACCACCGAAACGTAAAGGGGGAAGGAGAGATAATTCGCAGAAAGGAATTGTATGTGAAAATGAGAGCAACAAAGTAGGAAGAGAAATGGATGTGAGTAGATCTGGTGGGTTGATGAGAAGGAAGTTCTGTACGGAAGGAGAAGGCTGGGGAGAAAGAAGTGCTCAGAGGGTTGGGATCTCATCCAGAGAAGAAAAACATGATGTGAATGAGATCTATCTATGCAGGTACGCAGAGATGACTGAAGAACAGAAAACGCAGATAAGAATACAGGAACGTGGCAGGAGTTTAAGAGTCTGAGGGTAATGCACAGGAGATCAAACACTAACCGGGGAACACAGAATACAGTTTGTCAGAAGCACAGGGAAAGGCTTCTATAAAGCCTTAGGACTTATAGAATTACAAACACAATTTTGCTAAACGTACCCCGCTTAAAAACCCATCACAGGCTGAGAAGACTGGGGATAATTTCATACATTTCTTGAATCCACTTTCTAACTTGAAAAAATGTCCCTCATTTCCAGGATCTGTTTGCAATTGAGTAAGACAACAATAGAACTATGACACACGGGCCCAACTCTCCACACAATTCCTGGTCAGAAATGAACCTACGCGGTGCAAACAATATTTTTGTGGCACTTTTCACGATCCATGACATTCAACGTACACGTTCTCTGGAAGAAATATTTATGCCAACGCCCTGCCCAAGACCAAAGGAAATCTTCAGATCTGCGTTCAAAGTGCTGAAGGCTCCCTTGGAATCCAGGAATTAAATATATTAAAGATCAGTCAAGAGAATGTCATGTAAGGATGTCATGTAAGGAGACAGCATTTCTAGTGTCAGTCCTGAGAATCTGACCAGAGAATCACGCTCTGCACCTCATTTTTAACTCAGCAGAGGCTCAAGTGCGTTTGACGGATAAACCGATAATTTCATATCTGGTGGAAAAGTCTACAGCGCTGTAAAACAGGAAGGGAAGTGGGATGTCAGCAGTCTTCAGGTGCTGAGACACAATAAAAACAAGGAGGAAAGAAAATGTTTGCTTTTTATGTCAACTGAGATGTCAGTACCCATTAATAAATCTATCTGCTAAATCTACTCTTATTCATGTGGGACATCACCAATTTAAAGTAAAATAAATTATCTTTAATTAAATGGAACTGTCGTCTTCCTCCTGCTATCATCCCCAATTATTACATTCTAATCAGCCCTTTAGGGAGAAGGCATGAGAGAAGGCTGTGAGGCACACTGACTATAAACAATTTCTCTTTCTGTCAAGTGATAAAAATTTTTATCTTAATTATTGTTTATAACTAAGTTTTGAATATAAATAACGAAAACTACAAAATTTTTATCTTCGATGGGGTAAAATGCTATATGGTCACTTCCAAAATTTCCTTTTCCTTTCTCCTGTGTGAAAATTTCAGGAGTCCAAAGAAGCCATTACAGACTAAGCAAATGACCTATTTAAACATAATCTATTACTTTTATTTCCAGCACAAAAGTGCCAGTTTTAATTAATACTTTAAAACATATAGCACTAACTGAATGCCAGCTATGGTATTTTTAGGTTGTTAGGCTTCTAAACACTGGGATTACGGAATGGTATCAATTTATGTTTCCACAAGAATGGCATATACACTTTAAATATTAAGACATGTGACTGTGTGTGTACAAGGAAGGGGCCGATCCCCTTACAAATATTCAGTGACCTTCTCTGCCCCCGTTCCTGGCGCCCTGGCATCCCTCTTTTCTTTCTTTCTTTCTTTCTTTCTTTCTTTCTTTCTTTCTTTCTTTCTCTCTCTTTCTTTTTTATAACTGCACTCAAATTCTAAGAAAAGCAATGTGTGTTTTAACCTAGTGTTTGGTATGAAGGATACTCTCCATCACCAGTTCTCATATTGCTGCAAGTGTCCTCCAAAAGAAATGATGAAATCAAAAAACAAATTAAGTAGTGGCTCACTCCCACCCCAGTGGCACAGAGTGAAATACTTTCCCAAGAGTCATAAAGAATGAATGTAGGGGCAACGGAGTTAAATCTCTGCATGTATATTGTTACGTGGCTGTCCCATCTTTCTCCCAACGCCCAGCTTGGGTTTTTTTTTTGTTTTGTTTTGTTTTGTTTGTTTCACTTTTTAACTGTGGACTTCATGAGGGCGGGGAATTTTCTTGTAGCTTTCTATGTAACAACAAAATTAACCACTGAAATTGGGAAATTTATCGTCTGTCTAGAATAAATAGGTGGGGGTATTGACTGTTTTCTGACTACTTAGTGTTACTTTTAAAAATGTATTTTTTTCAGGGTGTAGTACTGTTTTCATTTAGTATGCCTTTGAATTGCCGCCTACAGAAGTAAAAAAAGAAACCACAGCTATACAAGCCTGCTGACTTTCTTATAAAAGAACCAGTTTTAAACTTGTTTATACTACTGATTCCAAATGAATTCAAGATGGTGGCTAGTTAAAGAAAGAGAACCCATGCCAGGGAGTTTGATCAAAGAACTTCAATTCAGCAATGTTCAGTTTTAATTGACCACTAATTAAGCTACATTAGTCCAAGAAAGGTCTGTATCACTTTGAGTAATAAAGAAAAGAATTAATTTAACCCTGTGTCAGTCAGCTTTAGTAAATTCATCTGAAAGCAACTTCTCAAACGACAGGCATGAAAGAGGTGTCTCGTGTTAAATGCCAAAAGTGGTCTACAGAATTCAGAGAGGACCAGAGACTCCATTTTCAAGTGCATTTGTTACTTTGCTAGTGATGTCACCTTGCAGGTATAATTATCTTCATTACAGATACAAAGATGTCAGCTCTACTCCCTGGGTTGCAAAGGGTTGCTTTAAAATTGGATTCAAAACATGGCATCATACCAGCCACAGTTTTAACTTTCCTGTATTCTAGACAAAAATAGAGTGGATTTGCAAAATCATGAGAATTTTCAAAGGCTTGGAACTCTCCTTCTGGGAAAAGTGAGTTGAAGACTAGGGGGAAAAAAACACACACACAACACAACTGCAATAACACCACCAGAAAAGCTCATTATAATTAGGAACCACAAGCTATGACAAGCATGACAGCAGCATTTGAAAGTCCACGTGCTAAAATAGTTCGTTTCTGAAAATCCAGTTGCAAAAATTTTCTGTTCCCACACATTGCCCAACAAAAAATTTTATGTTCACAATTTCAATAAAAAAAATCTTGGGAAAGGAAAAAAAAAACATAAAACAGCAAAGACCTCATTTTAGGATTTAACATCAGAATGTAAGACATAGGAATACATTGCTTTACAACTTGGTGTTTATGACTTTTAAAGTCCTTCACATTAACCCAGAGGTAAATTCCCTATGGTCACATGGCAAATATAAAATAGTAAAATATGTTTACATTTAAAAAATAAACCTAAATGTCAATAGTACACTGGATTTTATTTTATAATGATAACCCCCACCCTTCATGCCCGTACGAAGAACGCTGAATTGTTCTTGAATGCCGCCAGGGCCAAATACCCTTCAGGAGGAATATCCTTATGGCCTCAATACACATTATATTTTGTCTTAATGATTTCTGGCAACGAACTACTGCATTTTCTACAATAGAATTTAATGAATAATATATTTTTTTTACATTCTGCCAGCACTCATTAAAATGCACTTGTTTGTGAAATGCAATAGCCAGCTACTATATGAAACCAAAATATTAATGCAAATTGGCATTTCTAAGTTTAAAGCAGTATTTGCATAACGGGAACTAAACATGGTACAAGCTGAAAGAGCGCACAGAACACAAATGCCTCTTAACACCATAATTATTAACGAGAGAAATGATGGCTTGCATATACCGTTAGAAGCCCAAGGAGAAAGCATCTGCCAGGATGTGCCATTATGGGCTCCTGGTGCTCCCAACAACAAGATGATGGGAGAAATTCTGCAACCATCTACCCTATTAAAGTAGTACAGCTACAGGACACAAACACCCTCATTCCCTGTGCTTAATATTTGAGGACCAGTCCATTCATCCACTGCCATCCATAGTTATAAGTGGAAAATAATCAACACAATTCTGAATGTGCAAGTATGAATGAGGGTGGTCTGATCAGCACCATCAATGTTTATCAGGCACATTTCTCCAACTCAAGGATGGAATGGAAAGATATATATTTTTATTCATTCATTCATTCTACAATTAATAGCCTACTGGTCTGCTTTGGATAGGAGAAACCCGGAGAAACTTAACATTAAAAATAGTTTTGATACTTATCAGTTCAGTCAACAAATGTCATCTGAGCACTTCTCCCTGCACATTGTTGTGCGAATCTTTGAGGAGAAGATAAAGAGTTAAAGCTTATCTTCCAGGGGCACCTGGCTGGCTCCTTCTGTAGAGCCTGCAACTCTTGATCCCAGAGTCCTGAGTTTGAGCCCCATGTTGGGAATAGAGTTGACTTAAAAAAAAGAAAAAGAAAAAAAGTTTACCTTCCAATTGCTTGAAAGCTTGATAATGATGAGAAGACGCGAAAATTTCAAAACACAAAGTCAGGGTAGGGACTAAATGAGCGTTAAGGACCAGACCTACAGACCGACTTTTTTGTTTATTATCAAGAGATATTTTAGATTATGTGAGTAAATATAGGTTATTTTTATTTTAATAAAATAACAAAGGTATGAACTCTTTAAATTCTGTGGAGGCCAACTTGCAGTGAGCATTCTACTCAAGGGTCTTGCCTAACTGTATGTATGTATACATGGACGCAAGGATGATGGATGTTGGGAGTCATTCATCTGGCTGCATAAACATTTCTTGGTTATCCACAATATGCTAACAAGTGTATAAACTAAAGATTCCTCAAGACACGGCCCGCTCTTTGGGGACATCTCTTTGATTCCGAGCAAGGTCATTTAAGGGCTGATTCCTTTGAAAAGTTTGTCTTCGTCGAGCTTTAAATGTAGTAAAAGAGATATGAACATAGACGGGATAAGCATTCACTAAAATGCTAGGTAGCCTTAAAATATCAATTCTTGCTTCAGACATTTGCTGACTATGAGGCACAAAAAATTCAAAAATATACTGAAATACACAGCAGAAGTGACTCCAGTTCTGTTACACAACGTAAGAGGTTAAGCAAGTGCTTTGATCCTGTAATGCTTCCATTTTCCAGACCAGCCCTGTCCATTAGAACTTTCTACAAGGATGCACATGTTCTATATCTGTGCTGTCCAATACAGTAGCCACTAGCCACATGTGACAACCGAGCATGGGAAATGTGGCTAGTGGGACCAAGGAACTAAATTTTTAAATTGTATTTTGATTTATTTACATTTAATGTTAACAGCTACATGTGGCCAGTGGTGACCTCACTAGACAGTGCATTACTAGACTGTGAAATGGGACAAGTACTTTTAGGTCATCTATCACCGTACTAGGGTGCAGTAAGGATTAAATGAGAAGGTGCTTTAGAAAGGCTTCTGAAAGAACTGAGGCCTGCAGGTAGGGTTTATTAAATATTGATTATTACGACAATAAAATATTAAGTATAAGCTTTATTTTAGCTGTAAACCACTTTCCTAAAAATTAAAGGAAGTCACAATAAGATTGATTTTACACTCCGTAAATGTCTGACTTAAGTACCACCCAAGCAAGCTTCCTGAAGCACATTCTGAAAACCATGTAGAAGAAAGTTACTGTTCTACAGTTATTCAGAGGATGATACTGGGGTATATGGGATATAAGAAAATTCTTGAGAGTCCAACACAGATAATCGGTGATCGATCAAAACTGAAAACAAGGTTATTAATGCTTCCACAAAGAGCCTTGGCTTAAAGTAAATTTGCAATTAGAACAAAGATTACCATCTCCCAGAAACAGATATACCCAAATCAATGAAATGATCACCCCAAATGGTCATCAAACTTGCTTGGCACACAAAAAACATATTTATAGGTTTTCTGTCCACTTTGAGTACAGACAGCCCTATACAATAAAACATGGAAAACAAACAGAAAGAAATGCCAACTGAGGGCAATCTCCTGAGACGGTTTCGGGTGCAGCGGGCACAGTAAAACCCAAAGGTACCAGTGTGATTTTACTAGAACTGTGGAGCACCCAGTGGACAGGGAAACAGGAAGACTCCTTAGTACACAGTCTGAGGATGGAATTGAAATAGAACAACCGACGGTGAAGCAAAAGTGTCCATACTCCAAAGACAGACTGCAAATTGGAGCTGCCACTCCCGTGCCCAGCTGCCATCTCTACTCTGATAGAACCTTGTACAGCATGGGGAGGAGACTGAAGAGAGTTACCAGTTACTGTCAGACTTGGCAGCTGTCTCCAAACCTTGGCATCTAAGAAGTGAGGTGTGCCTCTGGGTTCCACAAGTTGGCAGGTGTAAGACTCTGCCACTAGATACCGCCACCTTCCTCCACAGGGTGCTAGGGAAGGCAATCGAGGTTTCAAAAATCACTTCCAAATCACTGCCAGGAATTATCCAGCACTGATGGGACGCACAGCAGTGGCAGGAAGAGAGATCCCCGGTTGTGAGTGCATAAAGAAGCTACATTATTGGAAAAGCTGAAAAGAGAGTTTTTTTATGTTGGTTTTAATTTTTGATCTTAGTACAGAGGATATATTTAATGGTGATGCAAACAAGGTCTTTAAATGCCAGAAATACTTAAACGTATTATTAGTTTCCTTATGCTAATTTATTTGCTTCTTTGCTTCTTTATGACCTACAGAAAAAAAATTAATGGTAATAAACTCTCTTTTAGGATGATTCCGATGAACCCACAGTTACACTGAGAGAGTTTTCAAGACATTTTGAAAGGTAAGATATAAATATGTATTTAGGGTATAGAGAAATGCACATTTATTGACTCAACATATTCTAACAGCTGCTTTGAAGTCATTCCAGTTGGTTCACAAATAATGTACTACATTTACAACACTTCAAATAAAATCCTACATTTTCTTGGTAAATGGTAGAAATACCTGGACAATACTATAGTGTGCTATGCCAGAGAGGGAGACAGAGAGAAACAGAGAGGGAAGGAGGAAGGGGGGGAGAGAGAGAGAGAAAGAGAGAGAGAGAGAGAGAATTGATATGGAAAGAAAAGAAAAGCAAGCTGCAATCATTTTAAGGTGGCTCACTACACCAGTAATTAATTATTAAGGTCCAGATATTTTACTTATAAAGCAGGACTTTTCAGCCTCAGCACTTCATGAAGGGCTGACGTGTACACTGTGGTTGAAGAGGAGCATCCCTGGCCTCTAGATACCAGAGGCAAACTCTCACCCAACTACTGCAGTTGGGACAATCAAAAATTTCCCAGATACTGTCATAGGTCCCCTGGGGGAGGGGGGCACCACTGTTCTAAAGATACATGTTTATAGCCAGAGTATGTCAGCAACAAATATCCACTTGGATTTTCCTGATGCTTCATGTAAAACAATGGCAATACTCTAGGAGTATCTTCCTTCAGCCAAACAAGTAAATACCCATTTATACTCATGATCACTTAGTATGGGACATCTTGACCTTGTGATCTTGTGGTGTGCATCAGTCCCAGCCTACAACTTTGAAAGAGGTACAATGTGTTCATTTGGAACCATCTCTCCTGTAATTTCACTATGTGATAGAAAATACCAACCCATTCTAAACTATATACAATAGTCAAACTAATACATTGTATGCCCATTTTTGATGAATAAATAAGTTTTGAGTAATAAATAATTGGCAATAACTAATTGCTATCTAGTTATGTAATCATCCATCTATTCACCCCCCCACCCCCGCCATCGAGACTTTCTCCAATCCAGCCACACATTTATCATCATAAAATCTGTCATGCTTTCAATTCTGATTGAGTTACACAGGTAAAAAGCCCAGGACCAGCCAAAGAGTTTAATGTACATAGCTCCCTATTGGCAATGCATCTGTGAAGGCACTATTATCTATAAATAATTTCACATCAGGCCAGCTGTATGTTTTATACACTACATCATCTACTTGAAAACATGAAAGGATCTCAATATCTAAATGTGATTAAGTTTTGTTAGAGCAGTTATTTTGTTAGATAGGTAATCTATTGCTACATTCGAGATTCCAACACTTAAAAAAAAAAAAAGATTCCAACACTGATTACCCTGAGAAGGTCAACATCAGAACAGATCGACGGAAAGCAGGAAGCACCATCTAACTCTTAAAACAGGTTAAATGGATCTGCAAAGTGAACATTAAAAATGTATTAAAGATTCCAAGAACAAGTGCTAGCCTAAAACTACTTAGGAATAATTTGTTTCTCCTTTTTCATCTGTTTTTCTTTTTTTCATCATCTGAAAATGATGGAGGAAAAGAGCCATAAAACCAAAACTTCCTCCATAAGGAACAATTTAGTGTGGTTTGCATTTCTCAATGTCATGTCTGAAAGGTAAAAAAGTTTAGAGGTTAGGATCTCATAATGATTCATATAAGTCACACAAGCCTTTCTTGGGGTTAATTAAGTAAACTGAATTCTAAAAGGTTTTATTAGCAAAACTGACACTGTAAAAGTTGAGCCAAGAGGATCTGCTATTACATGAATTCTTTAAAAGGTAAACGCATTTAACAACCACGCATCTATTTCTAGCAGGTTTAGCTCACTGCCTGGAAGCATCCATGAGGTCCGCTGCACTTTGCAACCTCTGGGAAGTAGGATTACCAGATTCACATCAACATATCTAATTTTACAGTTACCTTATTTAAGTTTTTAACACAGCACAGGTCTTTTTCTCAGGTGTTAATAGAAAAATCAATTTTAAGTCACAACAGCTGTGATCATTTTAAATATCACAGCTGTCATGAGTTGAAAATAACCATTTGAGCATACACATTTCTGCTGCAAATGTAACAAAATGAAAATATGAAGGAATTTTATTTTTTTACCCCCTCTGAAGCTGAATGTCTAATACAATGGTAGAGTAATAACTTATTTTCTTTAAAATAAAATCAGACTCCCATTTCTTTGCTGACCTAGCCAACAGATGGCTTAAAGGAACAGAAAAGAACATCATGGTTAAGATATACTCCTATAGCACTAACTGTGGAAATGTTTAATTATGGAAATAGCATTAACTCTGGAAAGACAGAGTTAAATAGTTGATATCAAAATTGAGGGTTCATTTATGTAAACATTTTGCTGTGAAGCCAGGGGGAGATTAAACGGGATCCATGCTACATATTAAGTCTTATTAAAATCCAGTTGAAATTATTACACAGGAAAAAATCTAAACTCATATGAATAGTGCTAACTAGTAACTTCCAGGAAATAATGGCATTTTAATCACTTATTTGCAAACTCAAACTATCTGTTGTATGGGATTCAACAAAGATACTTTTCCCCTCTCAATCCAAATCAAAGGTCGCTACATTTTGAAGAATATAACAACATTCTTTAAAAACCTAAACAACAACAAAAATTTACAAAAAAATTAGGGCATTATTTATCCCACTGGCTGCAGAAACTTTAGATTTCTATGTGAAATTAGTGGACAATGAACACCTAAGAAATTCCAGAATTATATTAGTAAACAATCATTGCCACCTCAGCGACAGGGAGGAATATGGTTCAAATGTTTGAAAAATGATATTGTATGATTTAGAAAAGAAGGAAATAAACTAAAGGAACAAGCACAATTTCAAACCAAAGCACTGACAATGTTACACAATTTACATTATTGTTTAAAAAATGTACTCAAAAGTCTACCTCTTGGCCAGTGTATAACCAGAAAATAAAAATCTAAACTATTTTCATTCCAGATCTGCAATTCTACCTAAATTAACTGGATGCCCCTCTTCTTCCCTTATTTTTCCCTTACAGATTCACAGGGTGGAGATGAAAGTTGGCATCATTTGTACCTAAACAACTTCTACTAAAAAGCTGATATCCGCCCCCCCCCCCATTCTGCTTAGGGAGGCTTGGTGCAGCAGGTAGAGGAGAGCCCTACCATCCCCAATTATTTGCATATTAATTTCAAAGCTACATGAAAAACATTGTAGGCTTTTAATCATATCAACACACAAAAAAGGCACTACAAAGTGAAAGTACACCTGTTAAACATTTATCCCAACCCCCACATCACACAAAGGAAGCCTAAGAAAACAGCATCCATGCTGCTCCTGTGTGCTGAGCCTCCACTTCTGAATTGTAATAACAGGTGCAGAAATAATAATGTGCTGGGCAATCAACTTTTTTCCTCTGATTTGTCAGTTTAGCTTAATAATGCCATTAGGAATGTAAACATTTCTGCAATTTATATTTAAAAGTCAATAAAATAATGGGGTGCAGAATTTATCCTTTTTAATTTTTTAAGTAATGCATTTGATTATTTTAATCACGTCAGTACTTAACTGGATGGGGTTTAAATATGCATGTAACATCAATTTAATTTGTTTTATTCGTTAGAAAAGCTATTGAGTAATACAGCATTATTCTCCTGGAAAAAAAAAAAAAGCATATATTCTGGGGGAAACAGAGTGGAGACACTTTCCACTTTGTGCTTCTCTTCGTGGAGGTGGGATTCCAGTGCCTTCTGAATGTCTTTCATTACAAGCATTTTGAAATGGTAACCAAAGAGGTGAGAATCCAAAACACACTCACTAGATGGCTAACAGTAAAAACAGAGAGTGTTTCCATGCTGTGGATAAACTTTATTGGGGCTACAGTGATAAGACTGTGGTTGGTAAACGCATCAACTATTTTTAAAATGGCGTGAGAGTTTTCCCCAACATAGCAATTCCCACTTGAACAGGATTATTATTGGCGCAGTCATTCGCTGCTCTATAATTCTCGCCCTTAGGTTTGTGGAGGTGAAAAAGCCAAGTCAAATGTTAGCCTCCACTCTTAACATCCCCTATTCATTTTCAGGTCAGCTACAATGGAAGCAGCTGGAATTTGACTCTCCTCAGTCTGTCCCACCAATTACCTCAACGTGCCCTCTCTCCAGAGGAGTATAATTTGGTCTCCTGGAAAGCACAGCCCTAGGTCCCCGGAGGATGCCAAAGCCTGCATTTTTTCGGTGGAGCCTGAAATTAGACCATCACCCACATTGCTCCCACCCCTGACTTCTTTGGCGTTTTAAACCCACTCTTTATCCCAATATGGGGAGGGATGCCTTTAAAACAGTACACTCTCCCAAATAAAATGTTATAGGTATAGTGTCCCTTTTAAGTCACTTTTCAACAAAAGGCCCTGATTAGCACATGCGGGTTTAACAAATAAGAAAGAAGAATCTGAAGAAAACTGGGTAACGACTTGACACGACATAGAATTTAAAGACAAAAACATCAGAAATGTGAAAGTTTAAATTCTAATCAGAGCGTGGCATTGTGACAGAAATGCATCTCTTAATAACTAGAGGCTGCAGTCTGGAACCTAGGCCATGGTTCTTTCAGCGCTGCAAACAGGAAACTCTCCCAAAGTTTTAAGCGGGGCAAACTCTCAAACCATGTTCAAGTCCCAAACCAGTAAACTCAACCTTAAGAAATATTCTTTAGAAGAATAATTTTAGTTTGCTTAATAAAATACAATAAAATCGAGATACCTAAGGTGACACAATGTGCCAGTTTATTACAGATTCTAAAACGTCAAAAAGCCTCTAACTAGGAAGTTTTCCAAACATTTCCACGCATTGACTTTTTTAGCAGGTCACATCATACTTCAAAATATAATTATTTTACAGAATTATCGTTTTCAGTTTTGTCACTATTCATTTGTGTTTCCTAGTTTATATATAGCTGCTTTTATGAGGGGCTATGACGATTTCCTGAATAGATTATAAATATTTAAATATTTTATGAACATACAGCTCCAGATCTTTTTTTTTCGCCTTACTGTCAGTAGTGTTACCACACATAACTTTACCCTGTGTCACCTTAGAGTTATGTCTGAAGTATTAAGGGCTAACTTAACATCAATCAAATATACACAAACTCTGGAAGACTGAAACCTAAAACTACCTTTAAACTCTATTGACTGTGAAATAGGAACTTTTCTGTAACCCTGATAATATTGGAGGAAAATGAAAAAAAAAAAAACCAAAACAGAACAAAAAGCCTAGTAATCTTTTGTGTGTCTGTCCTGAAATTCTCAATTATAAGAGTTGCATTTAGGTTTGTTATGCGGAGCAAATACGTCTTCACTGCATTTTCTTCTTACGATAAAAGTAAACTTGAATTTTAGCAACTTTTAAAATTGCCACAATCATATCTAAAATCTACATATTTTCACTGGATGCAAAGTTAAGATTAAAAAAAATAATAATAACCTCATGATGGCAGGTTGCTGACCATGTTCATGGCCTACATGGTGATTCCAGAGGAATGACACCAAAGCAGTTTTTTTTCCTTAGTAGCATCACTGTGATAGAAGTCTCAGGGAGGCTTGGAAACACACTCATACAACATTCATAATAATGAAATATGGCAATGTCTAAAATCCAAATGTGACTAAAAAACATACTTAAAAATTAAGTTACAAGGAAGAAATCACTAATCTCACGCCTCTCCAGTGGTACTATAATTTTAGTAAAAAACAAAACAAAACAACAAATAGGGGGTGTAATGCAAACCACATTTATAGTGGAACAGGAAACAAACAACTATTCAGCACAATTTCCTGTAGATCAGTTGGAAAGGTATTTCAAGACTGCACCAGCTATTAGATCTTTTTTCCTGGCCACTTTTCTCCCTAACCCTCTTCCCCCTGTGTTTCAATGTCCTTCCTCCAAATTCTCCTTGAAACAATGCCATCGCCTAGCACTAGAAGGATGCTTATCAATTATCAACACTAAATCCAAAATGTTCAGACCTACCAGAAATTAGGGATTAAATAAAATCAACCAAATATGTAACCGATCCATATTTTCTTTCTAAGAAATTAGCCCCAGAGAAATGTTCAAACTGGCATCTGTGAATCTCACGCAGGGATTCTGGAAATTTAATCAGAGGCAGGAGAGCAAGATGTAGCCACAATATCAAGATTAAGCGTCTGGTGAATTTTTACCAGCTTAGTCGTAAAGAACAAAATCAACATAATTTTGTTCGAAGCAATCAAGCACAGAAGAAAAAAAAAATTTTTCATTGTTATTTTAAAATGGGTAAATTAAAAGCTTTATATGTCAACAATACCAAAAAGTAAGCTTACTAAAAAGAAGTTTATCCTGAATGGGTTTTTTTTTAATATGTTTTGTTTTCTTCAATCAGTGGGGAATTGAAAGATTATATTAATTTGTGACCTAGGCAAATTTTTGCTCTGTAATAGCAGCTAAACAATAATTTTAAGGAGTAATGCTTTTATACCAGCTACTTTCATTTATAATCATGACTTTGAAAATAGCTAAGTATATGAAATACCTTTCTAAAATACTAAATGCAATTTGCATAGTCGATAGTTGATACACTATTAAAAACTTTAAAGCCCAGTGGCTACCTGCACGAGGCTAGAGGCTACTGGAATCAACCGTGAGGTTTGCAAAGAAAGGGCCATATGTAAATTGTACTGGAAAACATTACTACTGGTATTCTTTAAATATTAAACTTTTTATGTTAGCACTTCCTGTGGTACGTGGGAAAAAAAGCTAAACATTCCATACCCTAATTTTTACTTAAAAAAAAAATTTAGGTGGCTGACTGAGATGGTCTCTTATTCAGAGGTAAACTTTTCTCTAAGAATGCATTCCCAACTGAAATGATTCTGATATTAAAATGTTCCTATTTTTTTCATCTTAAGCAGGAATCATGAAATTATTTTACTTTTTGGCCTTGATATCAGAAATAATCAACATCCATTTTAGCCTCTGAACTTCAGGGAGTTGAAAAGCTGCATAATGTGACCAACAGTCAGAATATAAACATGGAGAGCTCATTACCATTTACTTTCTGAGATTTGATGACTTCACAAATAACTATTTCAAAACAACTAGTTTGAAACATGGTTTGAAGCTTGTTAGTATAAAGCAAAAAGAGCAATTACAATAATTATAGGTTTCTCTATACGGTTTAACACATGCACATGCTGGCGAGAGATGATGATGTGATCTTAAATTACCATTAGGAGGAAATTTCGCCACTTTTGTTTTCAATTTCATTTGCCATAATTTCATCTTTGTGGAATTGCTTTATTTTTAGGTATGTGGAAATTTGACCAAATAATTACTTATTAAAATTCTTATTCAATGAATAAGAAGATGGGAGCGGTTATAAAAATCAACATTTCTAGCAGGAACTATACTTACTGTGGACCAGGTAGGTAATGCCTGCTAGTGCTCACAGCCTGAATGAGGACAGACACAGCGGCACATTTTGATAGAAGCTCATAACACTGAAAATAAACTGGACTTATTTTCTCTGCAAAGAGCCTCTCTTCCCGAAGTTAAGAAGTAATGCTTTCACAGTTTTTATTTAGCTGAAAATGGGATTCATGTGTATTTAAACATCTAACCCATAAAGAAAAGAAATCACGAAAATGATTGGGCTAAGTTTTGGTATTAAACTCTCACCTGAGGAGGAGCTGATTTTCAAAAATCCATTCTGGTCTATACTCAAGATTTATTCTCTGAGAGTTGTAATATTATGATATTTTGGAGGTTTTGGCTTCCTAAAGTCCACATTTCAGACCAGCTCCAGTGGTTCACAGAAAGAAGAAAACAATTTGTGTGGGATATGGCTATAGAAACACTTCATAACTTAAGGTAACAGAAAATTTACATTTTTCTTTGTCCTAAAATAC
>NW_026057586.1:19819659-19869659 GCF_023721935.1 Panthera uncia | reverse complement strand
TAACCTTTAAACCACCCTCAGTGTTTCATACATAAGGCCAGGGTACTCACCTACTAAAGGAGAGTATGTAAAAACCAGGGCTTAGAAAAGAGGCTGGAATTTAAAGAGAGATAAGTTGGGGGGAGGGGGTTATTGTTGCTGTTCCTTTGTTGTTTCTCATAGAAACCCCTTATTTAGAAGGCTGTGTCTAGATCCTGTCTAACTTTCTCATAGATGGACCGCTAGGAAGATTTCTGAACTATTTTGATAAATAACCATTCTGCCTCATCTACATTAAGTGCCTCATCCTGCAAACATATAAAATGCCTTTTTATTAATTATGTAAGTATAAATAAAATTTTCATACTTTAATGAGCAACAATTAATATTTTAAATATTGAAGCTTTCGTTGCTTTTAAATACATTGTTAACATGTGCATAAATAAATGTTTTTAATCTGATAAGGTGAAAGAGATTTTTAAACCCCGACAAATCAGCACATGGGACTCAAAAAATTAAAATGGTACTAGAACATTAAGCTTCTGGGCTTCATTAGCTAATGAAAAAGAGTCTGAAATTTCAGAAGTATAAATTTGCAATGATTAATAAAGATACACTCCTTTGAAAGGTATTCTCTGTGTTATAACCATCGAGACACTGAAGGTATTATCATCCACTGATGTTCAGGTTTTGGTTTGTTGACCTTGGAGTACATTTCAATCACAGAACTCAAGTCAGTGGCTTGTCAACTGAGACATTTCTGCGAATTCAGACTTTGAAGTTTCCTTTGTGACAGAAATATCACCCATGATAAATTTTTAGTGTGATGCGTGGGGAGTTAGCACAGAAGTTTAAGAACAACTGAAGCTATATGCATGAATCCGTGTGTTTCATAATAATTTTAAAAGAAGTCTCAATCAGAGCAGCCAATTTTTAAGGGACACTGACCTGGTCTGTTTGCTTCATCAGTGTATACTTAGGCAAGTTACCTAACAGGCCAGGAGTCCCTTGTTATCACTGAAATGATAGGGAATGGAAGTTAGCCACACAAAAGAGTGAGCCACCACTCTCCCTGGTGGTCAGCTGAAAACATCACTGAGGACACTAGGGGTAGGCAGCATCTGCCATTCTTGGGGGAAAAAATTCTCACCAGTAAAACTATCGTTTAGAAGTATTGACCACTTAAAATACATCCACATGATTCTGACCTTCTTCTATAGCTTGAAGTTTAAGTTCTTTCATCACTTTCCTAAAAGTCCTTGACAGATACATTTGAGGTAAAGGAGAACTGGGGACACATATCTAGAGTTGTCATAAGAAATTTGGGGGCTATCGGACCAGAAATCCCCAATGCGTGTGCCCAGTATCACCTACAAGGTGGACATTCAATAAAACTTGCTGAATGAATACATGAATGAAGGAATGAATGGCCACATTAAAGAACAAGTTCTATACCACTTGAGTGAAGGGCCTTGGATTTTTGTATTCATTCAGTCATTTCACAAACAATCGTTTAACGATTCCCAACTTTGTATTGAGTTGTACTGACACATACAACACTCTTCTTGCTCTCAGAGACCTGACCACATGGTTGAGGAGATGGGGCCTGTGCCCTTGAATAACATGGAAAGATATGACTAAAGACTAATGTTTTCATTGTGAAGCAGGGACAATCACACATATAGTCAACAGACAACAAACTGTCACATGGTAAGGAACTGAACTATTCCCTCTCAATCACAGATCTCATTAAATTCTACCTTTTTTTTCCCTGAATAATGACTGTATTATGCAGTTCCTGAAAAGTCCAAATAAACCTAATAAACACACACACACACACACACACACACACACACACACACGACCTTGTACATCACCCAGAATAAGGCAGGTGCTCAATAAATGAGTTGAGTGGATGGAGGAGGAATGAATGATGGTCATTTGAAGGGAGTGTCATTTCCCTCCAGGGTATAACTTGATAGTATGGGAATAACTCCATGTTTCTGTTCAAGTCACTGAACACCTAAACTTTCCTTTTTCTCATACAATACTTGCTTACTTCTACAATGCTGTTCCCTTTTGCCAAGCACAGCTGAATTTAACTAAACATTATACCCCAAGGAAAATAGTAATAGTCATCAATATATAGTGATTACCTAACATAATGGGAACGAGCATACCTATAAATTAAATAACCACCTTAGGTAAATATCTACCCCATCAAAAATTTTGGTAATAAAACAGTTAACTAATACATGTAGAGTGATATACAATTTAAAGAACATACCACTGCCTACAGTTAATCTTCATAACCAGTACTCTGCGACAGGTATTATCATTCCTACTTTAAAGATAGAAAATTAAGGCACAAAGAACCTTACGTGACATTTCATAGATCACAAAACTCCTGAGGCAGTGGGATCAGGATGTGAGCAAAGTTCTAAAATCCCAAGGGCTTAAATGTGAGGGTCAGGCATAGCTGTCTGAGAATTACAACCTTAACACCTGGTCACGGTGTGATGGTGGCCAAGTCGTATCACAAATCTGGGTTTTAGTTCTCTCATTTTAACACCAGCGCTTCTTTTGAGAAGCGTAGATGAGAGGGCACCTAGTTCAGCATATCATTGACATGTTAGAAATGAGAGGGCTCTTCCTGGTTCCTCCTCTGTTGTTTCCTCTAGACAAGAAGGGTGCCTTAGAGAACAGTGGGAAAATGATCTCCACCCAAAACAGACGTAGGTAACACATGCCTACTAAAGTGGAAAAAGATTCGAAACGACACAACCATGCTATATTCTTCACCATTAAGCAAAGATATCAAATCACAAAGCCTTGTACATTGCCTGCCACACTTGGCGTGGGAAGCCCGTATGTACACTTAGATACTTGAAAATCTATTTCTGTTGATGCTTTAGGATCAAAATCTATGTCCTCATATTTACACATAAGTGAATGAAAATTTGTCAAGTCAGGGAAAGGAGGTTATCTAAGCTACCCATATCCGCTGAAAAAAGAGTTATTACTGAGTTTGATTTATTCAGATGCTGAACAATTGGATTTTTCTGCTCTCTAGTAGAAGTCACTAGAAAGAAGAAATTTAATTCATAAGGTAAAAAATGTTAGTGTTTACTTAGTGAATGCATATACATGGATTGTTAATTTTAACAAATTTTAGTGAATGGTGATCGCTTAGACCCAAGGAGGGGTTGATGTCGAAGATCCACCTCAAACTGCAATGACAGAAATCCTTAGTAGGTACGAGTACACTTTCGTAAAAGATTTAATTATCCATAGGAGGATACAGACACACAGACACGCACACACAGAGTTAAAAATAATTTTTCCTGATATCTGTGACTTGACACAGTCCTGCAATCCAGCAGTGAACACCAACACACTTCTTGCATGTATATTCTTACATTTCTTTGTATTGAGATCTTTCGAATGTAAAATAACTATGTTTTCTTAGTAAGCGAGTAACCTATTTTTTGTTAATGATTTTCCTCAACTGGAATCCTAATTACCTTAAACTTTTTTTCAAAACGCACATTCATTTGGGGGAAATACTTATCTCAGATAAATATACTTGTCAGACGAATATAAAAATATTTATCGGAAGTAAATCCATATTACATGAAGAACTGAGATAAAGCACAAACCACCTGCATTTTCTCAGTGGCGTAAACTTACTCTCTTGGCAGCATTTACATATTATCAGGTACAACAGTTTTAAGTATTTGTACGGTTCAAATATAGACAAGTTTAGTTTGGAAGATCTTTTTATCACAGAAAGGTATCAAATTATCAGCTGAGACTGTGAAATCTAATTTCTATTTGTGGCTTTATCAGTGACTTCGTATTGTTATCTTGAATTGGATAATTTTATACGGCTTGGGTTCATATGCAGACATCCAAATGGTTTATCACATGATCAAATATTTATTTTCTTCCTGGCTGGTCAGATAGCTTGTAGTCATATTGATTATAATGTAATTCACATTGATTACTAAGGTAAGCAATGTGGGCTATTTTAACCAGACTTTTGTTCCGTAAATATTTGACTTCTACCTTTCTGTGGCAGTATTTCTCTTCAGAAGAAAGAGACAGTTTCTTATTTTGCTTTAAACAGTATTATAAAAGCTCACACAGACATAATATTGTTTTGGTGACAAACAACAGCATGCTAAATAAACGTAAAAACCAAGTTCCCAAATTCTTGTCTCCAGTTAGATCTAGTGAGAGTCATTTCCCCACTCTCTCACACATTTTCTCATTTCTGTGGTGAAGAATACAATGAGTATGCCATTACCCACATGAATATCATATCTATGAAATTCAACAAGCCAAATTTATAAAATGGAATTAGCCTGCAGACTGGGGAACATGGGTGATGTGGTGAAGTGAAATAGTAAGTTGCAAGACCAGAATATATAGATTTTGGGGTTTAATTACAATGGAAACTACATGCTTGACTCCACCTGAAGTTCACTTCTTCCTTCCTCAATTTCACGCAAAGACCCATACTTGCAAAAGTTACACATTTGTTCTACCAAATCTGTGAAATATTAAATGAAATTAGAAAAAAAGATAGTACAAGTGATACTTCTGGCGACTAAAGGAGATGTTTTAGTTAAGGGAATAAAAATCATTAACGCTTCTCATTTGTCTCTAGTACATCAATCTCTTTCCCTTGGGGTAAGTGGAATGTTCTTGAAAAAAAAAAAAAAATTCCTTTACCCTAACCCAGTGTAATCCATAGCCAGTCTCCAAGTTTGATACAAAAACAAACCATTTCTATTTTGGTGCAATGAGGAAGCATCACCCTGGACAATATAAAAACAGAGACGGAGGAAGTTGACTCAGATGGCAGCACTTCCCAGATGAAGAGAGCTATAGCAGGCTTACCACAATCACCTGAAGCAGATGAAATAAGACGCAACTGTTTTTTCCGTCGCATTGATGCACGTGTAAAAATGAATTCCCAAAAAGTTAAAGGGGGGAAATCCTGGGTATGTTTGTTTGTCCGAATGAAGGATTCCATTTGAGAAACTTTTGACAAAATGGACTGATGAAGCAGATTGGAATCCGGGCACAGGATGTACACAATTTTTGAAAATTTGCGAATAAATACTGGGCTTCCCAATGCATTGCTCAATGATCAGAGGGAAATGTGATATCACAATGAAAACCATTTCCATTCTAAATAGAATAATTGTCTAGGGTTTGTCAACCCTCTTTGGGGTGGAAATTCTAACAATTTCCTGAGGTTCTAAACTGTTGATTACATTTAATTGTTTGACATCGTCCAACAAGTAGAACAACGAATTGCTGGGCAGAGAACAAGCAATTTTCAAATACTTTAATGGCTATCCCTGATAAACACGCAAAATAAAAAAGAGTAGGTAAAGAGAATAAAACCAGTAAGTTTTAAAGTGGAAGTGAGTGACCATACAAGAATTAGCATCCTATGCACATCCGTTACTGAAGTGCCTATCTCACGTGCCTGTTTTATAAAGGTTTTGCCCCAAATACCCTCTTGTGTAACTGGAAACCAGCCACTTCGAGCAAGAATTATGGTTATTTCAAAGGGAAAGGAGTAGCAGATTCAAGTTCCCTCAAGGTCAGTCCACAGCCTAAAGCTTAAGTCCATTCCTGACCTAGCTGTTGTGCTCTTTAACTCAGTATGACCTTGAATTTTAGCTACTGAGTTTTAAAAAATAAACGATCTCTTTGTTCTGTTAACCATAAGCACTTAAAGATTTCCTCCACATGCAAACACAGAGATGACCATGATGGGACAGGTGAGACAAGTTTTGTACCCACATCTGGTAAGAGAAAAGAGCTTCTGGCAAATCCCATGGGCAAGCCAAAAGACATTTTCAAAGAAGTTTTAAAAGGGAGAAGATGCAATTAAGGACAATTTGGGGCTTCTACTAGATAAAATGGAAATCAACTCATAGGCTCTCCTTGACACAAACAGTATTAAAATTAGAATTGTTTGGCAAAAAATTTGATATTGATAAATTTTGGCTCCTAACATAGGACAACCATATCAGGAATAGGTGAAGACTTCCCCAAAGTCATATGGCAGTAATAGTCTTATTTCCACTCATTCATCGTTTGGTAAAAACTGATTTAAAAGGATGTCTTCATAATCATAACTAGAATTATTGTTAACAGTGCTAAATTGCCAAATTATGGTGCTTACAAACCAGAAGCATGAATTTGCCTCTATTTGTTTCCCAAAATGTCAGTCAGCATTTCGCCTTCTTCGAACAAGATTATCAAATGCATGCTGAACCTAAAATGACGTAAATGCTGCTTAAGAGGAGTCCAAATTCCAAGGGAGTCGACTCTCGCACCCTTACCCCCAGTCGGAGCTTTTCCTTTACTGCAGAATGTGACATGTTCCCTAACATCTGTTCAGAGCCTGCAAGCCATGTTCTTCATGTGGGACCTACTTACTTCATGCTACCATGTGAAAAATGTGTTATGTGCAAGGGAAACTACTCAAGCCATACCCATTTTGTACATGGGCCATGTCCTTGGAACTTGCCAGCAGTGTTGATCTCTGATCAATTTCTCATACTTTTTGAAAAAAAAGTAAAATAGGCACACTTAAAATTACTGTGTGTGTAAGGTTTTCTCAGAGTTAAGCCTTTCTGTACTGAGTCATTATTAGTACAATTATTAAACAAGTGACCATACTTCATGATCAATAACTATTAAACATTGAAAAGTAAATTTAAAAAATTAAATACTCTTTTTTTTTAATGACTTCCAAAAGAGCTAGTTTCTGATTCTCCAACCACATATTTGGGGATGAGACTTCCATCCCCATCACCTGCTCCCTTGTACTTGTTAGAGAAAGGGGTAGAATGTGGAGGCCAGGAACCAAGTTGGTGGTTTGAGTTCTGGCGTAATTTCTATCTAGCTCTCTCAGCCTGAGTGAGTTCTGGCTTTATCTAAATCTCAGTTTATTTATAAATAAATACACTGCAAATAAATAACTGTTAAATTGTGATCATGACGGGGTTTTTTCCCAAGTTTGAAATTCTGCGATCGACGGTTTATGAGATACATCTCTGGACAATCGATCTCTGAAAAAACAAAGACAATCAAAAATTGTTTCTGCAGTTTAGTAAAAAAAAAAGTTCAACTCTAGGGAAAATATACACAGAAGCTGCTAGACAGAAGTTCAGTTGCATATCTGTGGCCTCTGTCTTAATCTGCCAGATCGGCAACTCTCCGAAACAGAATGACATCAAGTTCTGTAGTCACTTCCAGATAAGGACCATTCTAGATCCTCTGGATTCTCCAACAAAGTTTAATGCCATAAATCGTTGCCAAGTACATCATGCACCTACTTTATTGCCCCTAAATAATATACATTTATAAAGAGTGGAGATCAAGATTTAACTTTCTCTGCCCCACCCTCTAACAACATAATACATACCTAATAAGACCTTAATCACGTTTTGCTCTTTGACTGAATGAGGAACAAAAAGGGATTTATTTCCTTCCTTTCCCCAATGACAGAAATCATCAAGTCCAGAATTGTCAAAGACATTATAGTTAGCCCTAAGTTCAATCTGAGAATAAGTCAAGCCTTCATGAAATGGAAAAATGAGCATATCATTAGACAAACATTTCAAATAGAGCTACACTTACTTTTTACTGATAAAACACGGACATACACGTAGTTATGATAAATTGCCTCCCTAAATTTTTAAATTTTCTAATGGCTATTTTTGGTTTCGTGAGTCTGCCCTTTCCCTTACCTGGATCATAAACGGCTGAAGATGAGGGACGGACTGAGTTTTATTCGTTGGGCTGGCAGAGAGCATATTCATTTACACTTACACTTCACAGAAGGGGGCTTGGAGGAACTCATTTATCTTCCTTTCTTCTGTATAGAGCGGCTATTTTCTCAATGGAATAATTAATAGTGCCAACAATGTGCCAGAGATATAAAAATGGATACATGCCTGCACTGTCACTTTTGAGAAGTGATACTGTTCTGTCGGTTAGTGTATGCGTGATGCAGACTCCTGTTTGTTTTCTGTAGTCTTTAATTTTCCTTGGTGAAGCCACCCTACTTAGTCAATCTATAGTCTCCTTTCAAAATCCAATTTCATAACATTTTATTAGAGGGACAACAGATTCTCCTATGGCCAAACATCATTTCCTAACGATGTGGAGGAACATGAAACAAACAAGCAGGTGCTTTCCATGCCATTTCCACGTATTTAACTTTTTCTTTTGTCCTTCCCAAAACATTCCATTTAACTTGACTTTAAGGACTAGAGAAATAAAAACCTTTTTAAAGAGATGTCATTTTGTTTCACTGCTAGCAAAAAATAGGCCGATGACAAAAAACCTCACTGACGATTACACTAGATTCTGTGGTTGATTTTATCTATTATCTATTATATTGTTATCATGGACTGTGGGATTACATCAATTGTTGGGCTTTTAAGAAGCATAGCCTCTGTATTTATTAGTTCACAAGGTGGATCGTGGTGTTGGGACCCTGTGGAGCATTATAAAGTGAACTTTTGCTTAGGGAATACAGTCAATGACATTGTAGTAGCATTGTATGATGACAGATGGTAGCTACACTTGTGATGAGCACAGCATAACATATAGAGATGTCAAGTCTCTATCTCTGCGTTGTACACCTGAAACTAATGAAGGATTGTGTGTCAACTACGCTAAAAAAAAATTTTTTTTAATGAGGTCTTGCTTCAACAACTACTTGCAGCCATGTAAATCTTCACAATGGTAGGAATTCGGTCCACTGCTATGTACCTTCCGAGAATACTGGCGCTTAGTAGGTGTGCAATAAATATTTGCTGAATTTTTTTGATACTTAAGCCTTGTGTTGATCCATTGCTGACTGGGGATATGATGATGTAGGATCATCAATCACTTCCTGCAACTTCTGGCTGAAATCAGGGTTCCTTAACCTTTGGAGAGCTATAGACCCCTTTTGGTAATATGATAGAAATTATACTCTCTGTCTCCAGTTACCTCTGTGATACACATACTTGATGTTGCACAGATTTCTAAAAGAAAGGTTATAATATTTTATAAAGACTGGTTTGAAATATACTTGAGATCGGGATAAGCAGAAGCCGTATCTTTTATGAAAGAAGATTAATGCATCAGGTCTCCCTAAAATTTCCTAAGTATATACAAACAATTAATACAGTTTCAATATTCTTTACCAAGGAGAAATTTGGTCTGAATGCATTATGCTAAAATAAGTTAGTTATCAGTTTAGTTGCTTATCACTTAAAAACATTTTTTTTTATGTTTTATTTTTTCAAGAGAGAGAGAGAGAGAAAAAAAAAAAAAAAAACAGCGGGGAGAGGCAGAGGGAGACAGAGACACAGAATCTGAAACAGGGTCCAGGCTCTGAGCTATCAGCACAGAGCCCGACGTGGGGCTCGAACTCACAGACCACAAGATCATGACCTGAGCTGAAGTCCAACGCTTAACTGACTAAGACACCCAGGAGCCCCCGTTTATTCCTTCTTCAAAAAAGTTTCCTAACTTATTGATACCATCACAGAGACCCCTGGTAGCAACGCAATAATTAAGGATCTGTCTGAGATTCCTATACATTCTCAATTTTCAGATGTTAGTAAGGAAATTGCCAGAATCTTAAATTTGCTATGCAGAGTTGTCTGTAGAGATGCAAATTTCACTTATCTCTCTCTTTATATTCTTTTCTTTCTAAAAAAAAAAAAAATTAAAACTGCTAAGTCATTTTGATTCATACATTACATGAAAATAGACTGTTTTAATACTTGAGATGGCTTGTGTTTATTGTCTATGGCTCTTGCCTCCCACCAAATAGCAAAAATAAAAGAATCCCTCAGCTTACCTCCGCAGCTCTCCATATACCTTAATTTTTTTGAATGAAGTACAGGTGCTTTGTTTACATGTGGTTCAATGACATTTAAAACCAAAAATTTTGGTAAGTGACTACAGTGCTTAACACGTGGGCATTCACGGTTTTAGCACAGTGCGGGTAAACTTGGGCCACACCACCCCTCCTGTGTAATGCATTTAATCTGGACTCTGTAATCTCAACTGTGATTATCTATCCTTTGTTGTTTTCAAGGCTGCAAGTTCCCAGCAAAGTTAGAAGGCCAACTGAGCTTGATTTTCCAGCGAATATTGTTTTTGCTCTCTGTTGTTGAGTTGGGAGCACAGCTGTGCAAAGTAGTTTCAATGAACCAAGGGGATGGTCACAGAATCACCAGCTCAAAACTTCACCCTGAGTTCACCAACTGCGGGCTACATGATAATTACATGAACTCCTCCAGACCCACCACCAACTTGCATGACTTTTAAGCTAAATCTGTGTCAAGTATTACTGACTTATGTTGATCTCAGGGGTATTTTTCCCCCTGATTTTACCCAACTTACACAGCAATGGACAGGAACTGAACCTAATTTCATTCTTCATACAGTAACTAGCATGTTATCTGTGTTTCATAAATGAAATGGTAATAGTAGGAACAGCGCCTAAACTGCTACCTTATAGAAGAAACATACTATTATCCTTACAAAAATAACAGCTTTATTGGTAAAAAAAAAAAAAAAGCATTTTTAATAGTAAAAACAACAAAACATCCTAAACCATACTCTACATACTTTAAAATGCCCTGAAATAACTTTCATTAATAACATGTTTAAGTCTTGTATTCATAATTAAGTCTTCATGCAAATGCACTACCTAGGTATCTGCTGATGAATTATCATAGGAGAAAAGGAACTGCCAACACTTCTAAACAAAATCTCCAATTATACAGTTCCAAGATAATCAAAATGGACTTTAAAGTAGCAAAAACTACGGGCCACAACACCCAGCTTAGAAAAGAAATTCCTTTCAGAAGAAAGGAAATAGCATAACCTCGCAGCTATTTCAAAGAAGTTTTAAATGGAAGAAGCAGATAGTGATTTCACCTTTCTAGAAGTGAGAGCAGATACTTGAAAATAATAATTCAAATATTAAGTGATACTAGTAATTTGAGTTACAAAGTTGAATTAATAAATTACAACTGGGCTAATTTGGGACTAAAATTACTAATTGTTCAAAATAATTCACTTCCTGTTCTAGCAAATATCTTAATCTTGACCTAGAAAAAAGTCACTGCTTAGTAATACCTTTCTTCAGTGCACTTGATTTCCATTGTCAAAGATACCCATTTAAATGGGTAATATCTAAATATATACTGATGAATTATTCACACCTTACTTTTCAAATGTAAGGGGAAGAGAAACTCGTGCTGTATTTTAAATTTAATTATAAAATCAATCCTCACAAATTAAAAATAACGTCTTCGAAGCAGGCTGAGGACCAGGTTTGACCACTGAATGCTGTGTGAAGCTCTTGCTAAAACACAAGAACGGAACAAGCACATCCAAGCAGGGAGTGTGCCGGTCACAATTGTGGGACTTACACCCAGGGAAACCTGTCCTTAATTTATCCCGCCGTGTGTAGATTTGGCAAGGGTCTCCAAACATCATTTACATACCATATGCCCTGAATTACCTAGGCACAATGGCTGTGGACAAATAAGATGTTTTGGGTCTGTTTGCTTCCCTGTGTAAGTTTTGCAGCTTTCATTTAATTTCTCTCATTGCTAAATAATTTAATGCTATATTGCCTGTTGCAAAAGAATGTTTTGCTAAATCAATAAATAGTTCATTGTGCTTTGTGATTAGAAGAAAACGACCCTGGGGTAGGTGAGCAGGAGGTATTATTTCTCCTATGTAAGAATCAAAGAAAGGAAAGCAGCTCTTTATGCTTTGGACTCATTTTAACCTTTGTCTCCTTAATAAGCATATAAATGCAAGGCATTCAACAATAGAATAGACAGAAAGCAGATATTTTGGCTTCTATGGAACATGCAAAATTGGTCAGCAAGTTTTCATGTTTAAGAGGGATTCCTGAAAATAGATTCTATATTTGTTCCTCTCATAATTAAAAGGCTTTATAATTGTCCTGTGCCTTGGTTTCCCTCTTCCCTCAAGAATGGTATTAATTGAAACTCAGTAATATTTGTCCGGATTCTCAAGCTAAATTTAAGGTCAGGATGATAAAAATGTATACTTAAACCAAAAAGATCAATTGCCTAAAAAAGGCTTGGAACAGAATTACGTACATATTTTTTGTTGTGTACTATAAATTTGACTGTATAAACTTCCAATTAAAAATGACATTCACACCATCATTTTTGATAGAATTTTGCACAGTAGGAATACTCATTAATGCAGGGTAATACAGTGTGATAAGCAGCTTAGACATCAAAATAGTAAAAAAAAATATGCCAGTTGGTCTACTCTGTACATGAGTGAAATAAAACTTAAAAAAATTAAATACCTGAGGAATTAATTAAAAAGAACACTTACTGGCATACATATTTTTTTAACTCTGTCAAATCAAGAACACCCATTCTCTAGTCAGTTTCTGTAGAGATCTCAGTCCTGGTACCAAAAAAAAAAAAAAAAAAATCCATTCTATATTTTATGATAAGACATTAAGTGCATTACCATATTCAAAATGGAGTAAAACATAATTTAAATAATTTTACTTATCCTATGATTATCCTTCCAAAAACTGTGCATGTGTGCATGTGTATTTACCATTTAATAGGAAGCATTTCAAATATCTGAATTCTTTTCAACGTTGGTAAAAGTGAAAGCCCATCAGCTAAGTGTGTGTGCATGGGTCATCTCTTGATCTTTAACTGGAAAATACGACGTGATCACGTAATTCACAACTGTAGGTGAGAGTAAGTGGCAAATGAGGTGTGTCCACACACTAGTAAAGAAAGAGGTAAAAGGCAATGCAGTAATTTCAGAATGCTATCAAATAATTTGCTTTCTTTAGGGGGCAAGAAAAGAAAGAAGCTACCATTTGAAGACCAGCAACGAAAGGGTTAACAGACATATGCTGTATAATTAGGAGATGCATTAATGATTATGAATAGTAAATGATTTGGTGCAAAGAAAAAATTTTAGTCAAAGGGACATGTACCTATCTTACATGTTTATTAGTAACTGTATATAACTAGAGAATTCTGCTATTAAGAATCTTGCATTATTGGTGTAAATACTTCCAAGGGTACATCAAATTGTAATCTTTCATACGACATCCATCAAACCAGGCTGGAGATTTTGACAAACATTAAACACAGTAAGGAGGCAATTATGTATGCATGATTTAATCTGCAACTAATTAATATGCAAATTTATTCATATGTTAGTTACTAAATTAAAAATGCAAAGAAGCCCTTATGGTGATTCTCGAAATTTTGCACAAACAGAACATTTAAAATGTAAGAAAAATGAAGTTTTTTAGAAACCTATAACACACTTTTCGTGTCTCCAGAACCTGTTGCATTAAGAAGACTCAAAAATATGTGTTTTAATACTAGATAATAATTTAAAAGGTGTGCTAATTTTATGTGAGAATGTGGGAACAGAAAGGTTAATCAGAATTCTCTCGAACTCTTAAGAGATACACTCTAATTACCAGACAAATGGTATTCTATTTCTAAGCTTCCTTCCCTGCTTTTAGGGTTGTCAGAAGTTGGTCATCTTACTGATACCCTGCACAAACGGTTAGGGGAATAAATAGTATTTGAAAGCAACTAGAGATATTGAAAATTCTGGGGTAACTTTGAGACCATTTGGTGCTCACTACACATACAATTCACTCCTCAAGATGGCAACTCGCTCTTTTCGCCTTTGGGGAACAGCTCTTTGCAAACAGAGAAATGGGAGGAAATTCTAGAGGGAGGCTAGAAATTCTCCCAAACTCTCTTCCAAACGAATCTTCAAAGAAAATAATTCGACTAACACAAGAGCAACAACCTCCCCAAAAAGCAGAAGGTAATTTCATCTGAATTCAATCTGGCTATTTTAGCCCTGCATTTTCCAGACAGCCCAAAACTGATTTGAATCTTTGATGGGAGACGAGGGATGTGCGGTAGTGATCATTTTAAAAATATCTTTGGGTGTCTGCATACAAGGGAGTATCCAGTCAAGTGCATATATTATCCTTTGGCTCCGCTGCCTTCTGCAAGAGTCTGATTTCCCTAAGACTTCCTGGAGATCAGCAGTGAGGTTCTGTGTGGATCACCTCTCATCTGATTACCTTCCTCATCCGAAGTCCAGCGGCCCTGTACACAGTTCCGGGAGCTGGCGCTTGGAACACTTGTACTGGCCTCAAGAAATCAACGCAACTCAACTGTGTGAGGAAGCACCGTGACAGCGTCTACGGCTCTTCCCAGGGCACTGAACTCTTACCCACGTTAAAAAAAAAAAAAAAAAAAAAAAAAAATGAAAGAAAAGAAAGAAAGAAAGAAAAAGAAAAGAAAAGAAAATCGCCATCAGTCTCCTTGCTGCCAAGTGACACACAAAAAGGAAGTTAACCATTGGCTGTTACTTGCATTCACAGTCTGACTCTGATCTCCCAGCTTCCCTTAGCCCAATCTGATGCCAAGCGGACTACAGCTTGCCCATTTCATTTCGACCACGGCAGCCAAAAAAAGCACTGCCCCACCGTGCAACGACAAGCAGTCTGTTTTGATATTAGTACCTCAGTATGTGATATGAGAGAGTCAGATGTCCCCAAACTATGTGCCCTCCCCTGAGGGACTCTGTCCTGGCCTTCCTTGGCCAGAGGGATGGGGAGCGTGCCACAAATCCTTAGCTTTGAAAGCACAAGGGAAGGAAACACACCATCCGCAGGGCTCAGACAGAAATGGCGAGGAGGAGGAGAGACTCTTATGGGGAGAGGATTCATGCCCTCCAATTCAGCACTCGCGCCTAACTGGAAATATTAACTCATATTCTATTCACTCCCTGCCAGCCAGCATACATGAGCACAAACTGAATTACATAAGAAAAGGAGTCTTTTTCTTATGTAATTAAATCATAGCAGCCGCTAGTAAGTAAACATCAGATTTTCTTTTCCTTTTTTTTTTTTTTTCATGAAAGAGAGGAATATTTGGGGTTCAGAAGAATGGGATTTTTTCCTTGATTCCCAGACAGAGAGGAAGATGGTGGTAAAATCCTACTCACCTCCCTGTTCTCCGAAACATTCTGATTTCTTTGCTGAGTGTATAGAATCAAACTCTAACCTGGTTTAACCTTTCCATGTGCCCTGGACCGTTCTCATTCCCTCCAGCATTAACATATCATTCTTTTTATGATTCCAATGAGGCATCATCAGGTGTGGATCTCAATTTCTGGGCATTTTAGGAATCTGAGAGCAACCCAGGCAGCTTTAATTTTTACAGGTGACTCAATTTTTGTTGTGACCAGAACTGAACATAAAGCTCTTAAAAGCTTAAATGTACACATTTATGCATTCATTACACAGTGTTAAATCTAATTTGTTCTTTTTACTGTCACAGGAAGCACATGTTTAAAGCAATCTGTTTCCTCATGTGAATGCTTTCCTGTCTGTTTAAAAAAAATTGCGACACACTTTACCCTGAGTAACCAAGAGGTGATCATAAATATCCCTAAATAGCATTAAACAGATATGAAAGACATTAACACTTTCAGAATGCCAAAGTAGTATTAAAAAAAAATTCTAACAGATGCTCCTAGGTCAAAAAGTGAAATGTGTGTTTCCTGAAAAAACACTCTCATCAGAATCATAAATGAACTGTGAGTGGAGAAGTGAGGTGTTGTTGAGCAAACGAGGATCCTTTTGGTGAGGAACACAGCAATCCACTGCCAACGTGTACTTGCCATAAAAAAGCCAAATTGAAATGGAAGTCTGATGAAAACCAATATCCTTTGTAATCCACAAGGTGGCAATGATTACGAATGAGGGGTGGCTCCATCGGATCGATCCGGTTTCCCAGAGAAAGAGTCTGTCTCTGTGAACCGAAGCATCCGTCCCCGTTCCGGGACGAGAGGAAGAGGTCCGGCCAGAAGGACCTTTCCCGAGGAGTCTGATGTGCTGCCTGGTTTTTCTGTAAATGAAAATTGGCTGGGAAGAATCATTCGTGGTGGAAGGTGGAGACCATGCTCTCTTTGCCCCACCCTCTTTGGCAGATGTTTTTTTCTTGAAATTCAAGAGTTCACTAATCAGCCCTTGTAAAAAACCATTCTAAGTTTCCCTTAGCTGACACGCAAAAACAAATTTTCTTTTATGAATTCAGCAACGGCACTGAGAAAAAAACACATGACAATGTGGCAAAGGCCAGAATCCAGCAATTCTTTGACTTTACCCTAAAACATCTGTCTAAATAGTCCTGTTGAATGTTAGAAATTTACCTCAACAGTCCGAATCAAATCAAACTCCGTTTTACTTTAGAAGAGAAACAAAGTGCCACACAGTCCCACCTGCTCAACACATCTCCGTCTTGCCAGATGAAGTAAAAACCCTAGGCCTACCCTGCTCCTTGACCTGCTTCTGGCCAATTACAGAATAAGACTGATAGAGGATGAAAGAAAAAGCCTGTATCTCCTTGTCGCTTAGAGGCAGGGCTGACTTCGGCATAAACAAATTACTGGCAGAGGGAATCATATTATGAGGAGCTCTGTCATCTTGGCCTGATGTCCCATTTCAAAAGAAAAAAAGATGGAGTACATACTTCCAAGGCAAACTTTGCGGAGCGTAAGTCGAATGATTCAAACAGCTGACTAGGTGTCTCGGCCTGAGAGAGACACTACTGCAAGGAACAAAGACCTACAGAAAGTGCTTGCGGTATTTCATCGTTTCAGACAAGGCAAGCGACCTCCACTAGGTAGAATTCTTCTACATGCAGTTGAGACCCTGGTCTTAGTTTCTGCTCTGTACCCGACTACTCCAGTAAACTACAGGTGAAGTTTCTCTCAAGTGCCCGAAGAAAGGTATTTACCTTCTTGCTGATGCTAACGTTGAGGGGGTTTATTACTGTCCTTAGAAGGTATCATTTCTTAGATGTTTACAATGTGTCAGGATTATGCAGAGCACATTATATATGTTTTGTCCTTTATTTATTTATCACAATATCCTTAGGAGGTATGTATATTTTGCCCATTTTTCAGAAAATAATTCAAGGATACTACATCACGTGCCCAAGGCCACGTAGCTAGTAAGTGGCACAGCCAACTAAAAACCCAGATGATCAGCTTCCATGCTCTTAACCACTAGATCATCCTGTCTCTGTTACAGAAATGCTATACTGAACGGTCTAGACTTTCTAAGGGATCTGGCTGAGCAGAAGCTGTGCGTAAAAACCAGTGTACCACTTAGAGGTACTGAGGGTCATTCTACAGTGAGATGAAAATTCTGAATACTTAATTTATTCCAGGTTGGCAAATACTTGCTAAGTAAACAACAATCAGATTGTAGAGATTTTTGTTCTACCAAATACTCTGAATAGCCAGGGGGAGCACGGCATCATGATTAAGGACACAGAAACCTGGCAGACAGACTTCCCAGGTCTCAACCCCAGCTCTGCCATTTATTAGCTGTGTGACCTCAGGCATGTGTCATCACCCCTCTGTGTCTCTGTTTGTTTAGCCATGAATAAAGAGTAGGACATCCCATCTCATAGGATTTTGTAGGAGTAAGTGATTCATTAGATGCAAAGTACTCAGTTCCTGGCACAGAATAAATACTATGTTCAGGTTTGTTATTGTTATTAGTATATCAACATCATCTCATGAAGAAGGTGCTATTTATACCTCCTTTGTAGACCATGAAATAGATGTGTGACCCAACTAGGGCCACTATGTGAGGAAATAGAGGATACCACACATTTAATTAGAGAGATCTCTTTAATTCTAGTGCAGCGTTATGTCCATCCCACCACACCACTTTTATTACTATAGTCATTCACTGGAAATATATTTGAAAGAAACATGCAGGGCAGTGAATTTAGCCTGTATGGGACCAAAAAAAAAAAAAAAAAAAAAAAAAAAAAAGATGTATGTGCAAAAGATCCTTACCCATTTCAAGGTAAGTAAGGGGACTCAGCATCTCTAAAATAAGCCTAAAGGACAAGAGGTCCCTGTGTTTCACTGCGTGTGTTATTTGGGTCTTTGAATGCACAACCTTCTCAAAAGGCCAGACTTTATGCTCTTTAAAATGTAAGGCCATCCCCACCAACTGGGGATGTAAGTGATGCAACACTGAGAACTTCCTTAAACAGGAAGGACCTTAGCTGTGAAGCTTCACGATTTAAATAAAGGGTACACAGAAGAGGAGGAAACGCACAATGTCATTTGGTGTGTCTGGTTTTTAGGTTAGCTGAACAATATGCTTTGAATAAGTATAAATGAAGAAAGAAATGAATGAATGAATGAAAACTTCTGAAAATGCTGTCTTTCCCTCCCACCTGGATGCTCCCAGTTTGTCATGATGGAGTTCCACTTAACAGCTAGGTTGTTGGTGTAATTTATTAAAGGGAAAACAAAATAGCATGGCTTATAGAATAATGACTTACTGGGACTTGAATTTCATAATTCCAGCTGTATCTGCCCATAATAAAAATGCCTAATTCCATTTTCTCTTGCCCATCCCTAGCAATTAAACTCCAGATGATATGTGTGGCAATGCGCTGTATACATCTAAAAATAAAATTCCTATCAAGGCACTATATGAGGAACCCACAGGTTCTGGTAATAAAATTTCACTCGTGAAGCAGATGCCTTAGTATCAAATGGCAGAATTTGTACCTTTTTATTATATAACAATACTTTCAAACAGTACACTAGTTACAGAAACAGATTCATTTTCTATTTAGCTTAATGGCTTAAAAATTTCAAACTGAATCAACAGGTCTTAATTGCCAGGCCAAGAACATTCTTTTGAAACTTCAGCTTCAGTAGTTTGGAGAAATGAGTTGACTACCACTGTACCCTTAGACAAATTTTATTTTTTACCTCATCTGCTAACATCTCAAGTTATCAGACTTTGCTACAATAAAACCCCAGTTTTCATACTCTGCTTATTATTGAATTATTTTGTACTTCAAGTTTGTTTCGTAATGAGCAAGCCAGAAAATATTATTGTACCCTAGGTTAACACACCTGAGCACCTGTGAAACGAGTGAATTCCCCAAACGGGGTTACTTGCAAACGTTAACGCTAAGAATCAGCGACCCTACTTGAAACTGCTTTCTCGTGGCAGCTAATGATAAAATGATAGACTTTGCCAATCGGTAGAATGAAAGCCATTACAATATTATTGTAAGTATAATCCAGGAGGCATATTTAGAATGATATAGGCTGGGGATGATGAAGCTGCTGCAGACAGGCGCTCTTTCTCGGATGATATCAAAGTAATTGCTCCAAAACGGCATTTTCTCCAGGAAAAAAAAAAATCCCTAGATGGTAACAGCAAGTGGTAACAGTGACAGTTTTTGTATGTGTGTGAGGAATATACCACAGGGGTCATTTTTTGAGAACACTAAGCCTTTCTAATAGGAGTCCATGTTTCACAAAGGAAATGCCTTTTAATCACTATCGTTGAAAACACTGCTGATGCACAGCGGCAACACCAAGACATTTCTTTACACTTTGCTACCAAGGGGCTTCACTAAGAAATGCCCCTATTATTCTGTTCCACTGAATACTCCAAATAAATATAGTGGCATTTAATACACGCACAGGTCCTCTTCGGATTACTCTAGAAGGAATCACTTATGTATCAAGTTTCAACCTCAGGAGCGTATTTATGATTAATTCTGCAGATGACAAAGTTAGACCAGACAGATAATAGGGGCTGTCGCTAAGCGACTTAAATAAAATTCTTAAAATGTTCTTTTCAAAAATGAATTTGCACATTCCTTCAGAATTGAAATCTGTACTTCTCACTGAAACTCACATCCTTTTGTCAACCTTGAAATTCTACAAAATGCAGACTCTTCTGCACTACCTTAATTTCTCTGAAGAGGGAGTATAAGCTCAAGCAAAGCATAAAACTCAAAGAGCTAAGCACCTACACAACAGCTGCAACTACCGGGGGGAAAAAAAAGAAAAAGAAAGAAAGAAAGAAAAAAAAGAAGTCGGTATCATTCACATGCTACTGTTTTGAGATAAAATAATTGAGTATTTAAAACTACAAATTTTGCACTGCATTTTACAAAAGCCCTTATTCCTTTAAAATGAGCACACCCCTGTACACAAATACACCCTGGGACAGTGAAGATCAAGCCTGAGAATCTCATGCTATTGCTTTGAAATGTGACTTTATGTTCAGTTTAAGAATTCAGTGCAATTTATTTAAAAAACAAAACAAAGCAAGTGTCTGTCAACAGCCTGACAGAATTTAATCTGCCTTAAGAAAATACAACTTTGCTATTTTTGAAGAGACTCTTCATTCCTTTTAGGATTATTGCTACATATTCTGAGAGGATCTTACTTAGCCCTCCAAGTTTTATCGGACTTTGATTTATGACTTTCAAACAAAAACTTCAGAATTGTTTGAAATCAGGAAAACACGCCTTGAAAACACAGAAATTATCAGTGACTGGGGGAAAAAAACGAGAAAATTCCACCATGTTAGACAATAAAATGAACAGTTCAGTCAATGAAATGGAAAAAGTTTAAAAAAATGGTCTCCAACTAAATATTAAGCCAAGCATTTATATTATTCCACAAACACAAAATAAATTCACAGTCAAGCCACACACTGTGAAACAAGTTTTTATAATTTCAAAATGCATGCAGGCCTGTTAGAATTCTCTTTAGGTAAAGCAGCCTTCCGGCAGCTTCTTCGATTTCTTAATAATTAAACCAGTCAGACAGAGTCCAAGACTTCGCACCAAAATGTACTCTTCAGTGAAAGTGATAAAATAGGTTCCAAATAACAGTTTCCTGAAATGTATTTCTCCTTTCTCAACGAATGAGGCCAGTTTTACACTAAATGCTATTGTTACAGTTGTGGAAACCTTAACAAAAGTCCTGATAAATCTCAGCAGGTGAAATTTTGAAAACTTGGTTTAAAATAAAAATACACATGGGATGGGGGGAATATATATCATGCACACCACCTTAGAAGAGCTTGCTCAGTAGAATAATCAGACAAAAGGGGCCAGGCAGGCATCTCTATTGAGGAGGAATCTAGGTGGTTTCTTCTCAATTGAGCGCTTGACACATAAATCCTTTTCGTGGTAAAGATAATCCCTAAAGAGCTCACAAATATGCAAACCTTTCCTCTAGAGTTAACTTTGTGTTTTTCTTCTCCCTTACATTTCTTCTCACTTTATATTTAAAATACACATACCAGAAGTCATCTTTTTAAGGGGAGCAGGAGTAGGTTTCCCAGCAGAGAGGAGGATGGAAGAGAGATCTCATTATTCCAAAATTCCAAACAAAAATACAGAAATCTTATAGCAAACTCCTGAGAGGCTGGAATGCCTAATGGTACAGATGTTGTAAATGTGTGTGAATTTCATATGCCTTTTGAAATATTCTTAATAGAGTAAGAGCCTCCAATAAAAACTTTAAAATATAGAGATTCTCCTATGTTTCATAAGCAGCAATTCACAAAAAGCATAACCTCCATAGCCTCTAACTGCAAACTGCAATGCAGAGGATAGGATTAGTTTTCAAAGAAAGAATGTATATGCTGAACTTCTGAAGCTTCTGGTTTAGTAAATTCGGTATTAACTGCACAAAAATATACGCTCTCTATGACGAATATTTTCTCAACCTTCAAGGTGTTCCCTGGCGTCAGGTTACATATTCTGTGTAAATTGTGTGAATAATACTTCCGTCCTACTGGGGATGATTTAATTGCATTATACTTCATCTTTTTTCTGTCTATACATTTTTATAACTAGTAAGCATAAGTTTAATATCCAAACTTCATATTTCAATATTTTTCATTGGAGAATGGGCACCCTAAGTTTAAAGTTAACTATTACGAGTTAACCAAATATTGTAATGTAAACACCTATAGTTATACTTTTCACAAAGGATCTACCTCCCCAAGAATGAACCTTGATGAGGCCCCTCCTTTTATACATTATCACATAATTGGTTACTCTAGAATTTCCTACAAAGGAAGGAGTCCAGGTCGCTGACACTTAGTTCATTTTAAAATTAATATATATTTTAGTTTAATGTAAGTTGCATTATCACTCAAGTTAAAATTTTGCTGACATGAAATAGCATCACTGTGATATATGATCACTTTCAAAGTGATGGGGGAAATTATATATTTTAAGTACTGACTTTTCAAACATATAATTTCTGAGCCTCTAGGAAGGAAATAAACAATTACCAACTTCTCTTTTAAATTTTGATTTCCTCAAGCATTTGAGAAAAAACATTTCCTTCCTAAAAATTTTTTAAGGTATGAACTCAAGATCATTTTTGCTACCTTCACATATGAAGGTTTTTTATATAATGTAAAACACACGGATCACTTAATGCCATCAGCATTATCCAACTTTCCCTGATATTTTCCTAACAATCTCTTCTGTAAAAACCAAAACCAAAACCAAAAACCAAAAACCAAAAAACCAAAAAACGAAAACTCATTTAAACATTAAGATTTTATGTTCTTTAAGAATTCTTCTTTAAGAAAACTGGTAAACCTGGTATCTCATATACATTGAACTTGTATTTTTCAAGTCCATCTAAAGATTAACTCATCTCTAAAATTTTTCTGGGAGTGCCCAAATCTTATTTTAGAAGTGTTACTATTGTAGAGATTGTTGTCCTTAGGATCCATGTGTCCAGAATTATTCCTGATCACTTAATACAAAGTTTGCCAGATCTTCCTGATTTAGCAAACAACACACAAAGGAAAAAAAAAGTCAATTTAACATAAAAAATAGACTTTACTGAAAAGTTCAGTTTGGAAAAATCACTGGTGATAAGACAGGTCATAAACTATTTCTAAAGATAAAACTTCTTATTTCTAGAGAAATCTGAAGTTCCAGGGATTCCAACTGGGGAAGACAGTGACACTGTCATTAAAGTTTTAAAGCTCGATTGGAATTGAAGACAAATTTTCATCAGCATTCCAAGTAGAATGGTTGCAGTTGTTAACAGTTTCTGGTTAAATGTATATCATTTCATGCATTCAAGTTATAAGAAGAGGGTACTTTTATGTGTTTCCATATTGGTGGGCACAATAAAGTCTCTAAAAGACCATGTCTTTGAGTTTTTTATGTGTGTTTGGAAAAAACATTTTAGAATGACATAAGGTGAAAATTTTTTGCTTTCTAGATTTTAATGCTTCCATGTAAATTTCTAAGAATTATGGATCCTTGTCCCCCCAAAATGTGATTTAATGGGTATATTTCTCTCTGTATGAATTCACGATTCAATAGGTGTGACTATTAGGCTATACAAAGATAGAAACTATGATGGAAGAGCAGTAAAATCGAAAAATGTCAAGTTTAAGATATACGATTTAAAAAAGGAAACCAAAATGTAGAAATCAAACAAGAAGTTCATGTGCAGATCCAAGAAATCAGAGAGTGGTGAAATAAATTCCGGCATCAACAAAAAATAAAGCTTTATTATTAAACTCTCATCAAAAGATGAGGGTTACAAGAAACTGGTAGGTGCCTGAAAAGAAGAACGTACCACCCATCTGAACAGAGAACACAAAAATGTTCTGCAGTACTCAGCAGGGCTCTTGTGGGCAATTAGTTGTCATTTCACACAGCCTTGCCTTTAAACATCACCCTAGCCCTAAGTACAGGCCTCTGTGGTCCAGAGGGACAGAATTCCTTCCCTCTATTGCGCCTGTGCAAGGCGACCCCTCAGGATGGTTCTTCCGCCATCCTATCACTGTCATGCTTCTTCAGTGACTTGAGGTCTCTAGATGCAGTGCACAGCCCAAACACATTCAAGGATCCTGCCAGATCCATGGCGTGATGTTGGGCCAGGCTTATGTTTCCTCTCTCCCACAGATGCTGCAGTATTTTCAAAAACAGGGCCAGACAAGCCTTGCTCTCATTTCCTGTGAAGATCCAGCCTAATGGCGACAAAAGAGGTCCAGCCTCTGTACTCTAGTAAGGTCATAAATAATATCTCATTACAGATGTTACAGTTTAAATTTTCTTTCTTTTATGTCAAGGAGGAGAAAGGGCCCATTTCAAAAAGAAAAAAAAAGTGAGTTCACACCACAGATTGTGACAGATTTATTACTATTTATCACGGTAAATATGTATTGAAGAAAACATATAAATGTCTTTAGCTAGTCATAATCACTTGAAAAGAAACCTTTTACTATCCCCAGTTTCTTATTATTTGTAAGAAAACTATTCATACATACCGAAGCAAGTTTTAGAAATATCTTACCAGGTATATATTAATTTGAGCTTAAAAAAAGAAAAAAAACATGGCAGAGGTCTAAAAATACCGGAGCAAACGTGTTACAGTGACTATTGCGGACCATCTCTTTAGATCAAATTAAAATATATATTTCGTGCAGTGGGAAGGCACATGGATCTTGTTATAAGTAATAAGCAATCCAATGCATGCAACGAAGCTAATATAAACTAAGTCACATTATTGCTATTAAAACAGAGCAGAGATTTTTTTTAAAGTAATGACAATAAATAGATGATTGGATTCTGAAATCGACCAAACTTGGTTACTCTTCTTGCTTAAAAAAAGAAAAGTCAAAAAAATCACAAGGATAAAATATCTATTTCAACTGAATTTTCCTCCTTGTCTTTAAAAAAACAGGCTCTACTTATGAGAATGTTCCTTAAGGACCATTAAAACATTTAGCCAAGATAAATTCTCTAAGAAGAGTAAATCTTAAACTGACCATCAAAAGCCAAAAATTAAATAATACAAACTAAATTTCCAATCCTAGATCTACTGCGAAGAAAGGAAAGATACCTTTTTATTTCTCAACATGGACAACATATCAAAAACACACAAACTGTCAAAATGGCAAAGAAAAAACTGTATCCGTGAAATTTTCTATAGCGGCCAGTTAACTCTAGGAAAATACTTAAAAAACTTACAGTGAAGTAGGAGAGATTATTATTGACAATGATTAAGCAGACAGATAATATCTAAGGCCACACCAAAACACTCCTTAGAAATTGGGTAGATTTCTGCATAATTTTAGCACTGGAAAAAACAAAGTTTGTTTGGCTATGAGGCATAAATAAGGTTCTATAGCTTCAAGTTTTACATGGCTTTAACAGCACGCAACTATTCCATCATTTCAGGACATCTGAAGGTCCACTTATTGTATTCAATACTGTCCGTATTAGGTGCAGGCATGTTTTAAATGTCAACAGCTGTGAAGACTGTATCATTTGAGGTTGTCATAAAAGCTATTAAAAGCTAAAGTTTCATCTACATTAAATCCACCACCAACTTCAAGCTTAAAATATGCTTAGAAAAACCTGAAGGGATATTGGTCAATTTTAATACAGCACAGAAATTTAAAGAATAAACCACTCAGTACATTTTTAAGTGACTTATTGGTAGTCCAAAGTGACTATTTTATACACAATTGGCAGTTTTATTTACACAATATTTTTCTGTATTTATGGATAATTTTGTGATGCTTCTTCAACATTACCAAGTCTATGATAATCAGCATACAAAATTTGTGTTTTTTTCCTGATAAGACTCACT
This sequence comes from Panthera uncia, assembly GCF_023721935.1. Taxonomy (NCBI): domain Eukaryota; kingdom Metazoa; phylum Chordata; class Mammalia; order Carnivora; family Felidae; genus Panthera; species Panthera uncia. Next base: position 19,844,081 of record NW_026057586.1, on the reverse strand, counting down.
CTGATATATTCACTTAATAATTTTTTGGATGAGCTGAACTGAAAGCAAGTCAAATACACAGGTGTTTGGGTTAATCTAATCTTAGCACATTTGCAAAACCTATTATTCTCCTAATTTATTAAAAATGAAGTAAAACTAATATGCGAGCATCAATTGGTAATATATTTTCAGAAACCCGAATACCATTTTATTTTAGAGGAGAAGAACTTGCAATAAGGCTTATGAGCATTCTTTTCAAAGAATACTAGTGCCCTACAGAACACAGAATTAAATTAAATTAAATCAAAACTATGTATCTCTCTCTCTCTCTCTCTATATATATATATGTATATATATATACATATATATATATTTACAGGAAGGAAGGAAGAAAGGAAAAAAGAAGAAGGGAAGGAGGAAACAAGAAAGGGGGAGACTCATATTCTTGTTCTATGTAAGGAGGAAATTACTCAAAGCAATTTGCCTACTTACTTAGGCAAAGACTGGTTTTAAAGAAAATTAAATAAAATCATGTAGGAACTCAGATTTGAAAATATACATAAGAATTGAAAATAAGATATCGCATTTAGTTGGGATCACAACCAACTTTTGCTACGCTGGAGCCTGGAGGGACCTCACCAACGCCTGAGTATAGCTCCAGGTAGTAAAAAGACCCAGAATGCTCTTGGTTACAGCTGGATTCTTCTAGTTGTCACCTGGTATTCCAGACACAAATGGCTACTGATGCAGCTACCTTTGCAGTATTTATTCAGTAACCTCTCTAGAAAATAGAGACATTCTCTCTGCACTCTGGGCTGAAACCCATGTAAATTTTTCCTAAATCCTCTCCACAAATCTCCTTTCGCATGCAAATCCATAAATCATCATAATACCGACAAAGAATTTAACCAACACATGAAACTAATACTCATTCTCTTGAAAGCCCTGTACAGGTAAAACTCCTCGAACTTCAGGCACCTTTTCAAGGCTCTCTTCAGAGCTTAAACTGCTGAATATCAACACAACCACCCAGTCTTCCAGGATACACAATTAATCACTCCAACGTGGGTCAGGTGGCTGGACGTGCAGGTCATTCCTACCTCATCCCCAGTCTAGATAAACACGCTGCTCTGGCGCATGGAACCTCATTTGCTCCTATCTCCCTTGCATCAATACAAAACAGAACAAAATAAAACAATATACAAAGCAGAAACAAGCAGTACTTACTGAAGATGGCAAACCTGGAGGAACTTTTCGAACTTTCTTTGTCTGCACCTCTGAAAGAAAATGAAGAGGCTGTGAGGTCCCCGAATGCCTATTTCCCTAACTAAAACAGATTAAACCACGAAGCCATTTAGATTAGACCAGATTTTCTTAAATCATTACCTTAGCAAAATGTCAGTACTGCTATCATATTTTATTCTGGCAGAAATCGAATTCTGCCTTTTTCATAAAAATCAAGATATTTAACTTTTTTTAAGCTTTGATTTTTTTTTTAAGTTTCCTTATATGGGCAGCCAAGAGAAAACAAGAAATAAGCATACACCAAAATAGTTCTCTTGCTACTAGAAGTTGTTAACATACCCATCCAATGTACTACTGGGGAGGGGTGGTCACGAGCCTGACATTTGAGCAAAATTTTATGGTTTTGGGGGGTGGGGTGAGAATAGGGTGAGAAGGATGGCATCAAAAAAGAGAAGAAGAAAGAAAAAGACTACTACTAATCACTCAGGCATTCAAACAGAGGAATACCTTACCCAGGGCACTACTGTGAAGAGGCCTCCTTCGGGGGTTATTGCTAGAATACTGATAATACTGGGAACCAGGTTTGGTGGGCGACAGGGTTCCTGGGTTGCCCATATCCATGTCACCTCCAAGGAGACTCTGCTAAAAGGTTCAAAAGGGAAAACAAACATAGAAGGTTAGTTTTTCACATTCACCACCCCCCAACTGATTGTTAGTACTTAAACCACGGCAATAAAGAAAACAGCATCTGCCGAGCTGCAACAATTAAAACACAACCAAACAAAAAGAAAAAGAAAAGCAGTCTAAGAAGCTAGCACGAAGTTTGTGATTTTTCAAATTCTTTGCTTTTGAGAGGAAGGTAGAAGGTGATTCTCTTGAAACAGTACTTTCATCTTAAGACGACTCACATTTTGATTGTTTAAGAAGAGGGCGTTTGTGTAAGAGTCATGTTTTCTTCATCTACACTTAGGCTCATATCTGGGAACTATTCATGCCCTTCCTTCGCAAGAACTCCAGAAGAATCTGATTTTTCGGATGCACACAACTTCCCCCGACTGCTCACGTTGGGGGTGAGGGTAGGACGCTCCCCTCCACTGAGGACTCTGCATCGGCTCGGCATTATCCCCCACGGATTTACACAGCACCCACAGAAGAGAAAATGCCAGCAGAACCGGGAGCAAATTCAAATCTCACGCTAACTTCCAAAATCATAGAAATAGTAGGCATTCTAAGCGAACAGGAACAAATTAGAATGCCCTCTTGAGGACTACTGGAAGTTAAAATACATCCCCACAGATTAAACATTTACCTGAGCACTAGAAAACTTTCACAAATACCATTAACTTATCACAGTGTGATAAATGACTAAACTTTCAAAAATGATGACACACGAAAGATCATATAATAATATTACATTTTCTAAAAACTACATAAAAACTTACCCATAATATATAAATCGCCTGATTATACTCTGCATTGAACACATTGTTCTGTTAATTAGTCTGATATGCAAGAAAACAAGTGTAGATACTACCATTTATATTAAGAACAAATTTACTATTTAATAAAGAAATTTTAAAATTAAGTACTAAAAATCTAACTTTATCGTTACTTGTAATCAACTTTTACTGACTGAACTAATTACTGTCCTTGATAAAGTACAGAATGTGTTTTCCCTAATCTAAATTCTAATCACCATGTCACTCACAACAGACTTAGGGATGCTTCACTAACACACTATTCACATGCAAAATACTCTAAATAGGCCAATTATGACTCTGCCCCTGTTCCCTGGTTAACCCGCTGAGAACTGAAAAATTTCACAAGGCAGTCACCAACTAAAACAAAGAGTCCTTGTTTTAAATTAAGACAGTCTTTTTGATTCCTAAATAGCTCAACAAAGTGGCATGTCTTCTAGTGAAAGCAGTTGGTCAAATATGACCCATAAGCTGGAAAATCAAAAATTCAAACCTCCCCTTTCCAGTGCCATATAGCTAAATATCATAAAGAGAACCTCTCTGTTCCAGGGATTTTTTGTGAGTGCTGGATGAGTAATAAAGGACTAAACAGCTACTGATAAGTTTGCCTTCACTGTTTCCAGTTTAAGACTTTTCCAAGGGATACATAGTCAACATTACTTTCGAATAAAACTTTAAGGAGGAGATTTTAGTTTTGAAGCTCATTTTGAGCAAAAATTCATTGCGAGTATCTTCATATTTGCCACATAAATACCAGATAAAACCAGGTCATTTGCCAGATAAAAATATGACATCCGCATGCTCAATTACTGCCTCTTCCGAACTTAGGATATCAAAATGCTACCCAATGACAAACTAAAATACAGAGCTCTTTGTAATAGTTTTCTATAAACCAGGAATAACATCTATAACCAGCATAACATCAAATGATTTCTTTATCATTTTACAAGTGGCATTCAACAATTTTAGAATCTCAACCTGCAATTTCACTCTTGGTAAATCTTAGTAACAAAATCTACATTTAAAGCCCAAGTTTTCTTTGAAATTTCCATCGATAAAGCTGTGAATGATTTAAATCACAGCCTCCTCACAGTCTGGTAAATTTACAATAAGCCTCCCTTTCATGAAAAGAGGAGCTTGAAGGGGACATTATTGATAACTTTGTATCTTAGGCAGACATTACTCCTCTGCCTTCATTTTCTTTTCCTAAAATAATACAAAATACTCAAACAAGGACTGAGCAGATAGGTTGAAATGCCTGCTTGTCTTCCTAATGAGCTTAACCAGTGCTTAATTCTTGTTGGTCCTGGTGGCAAAGGTTTCCACTCCCAAGAAACTAGATGTATTCAATAGGTCAACATAAAAACAAACAAGCTTGCTGTACTGTGTTTTAGCAGCATTCACAACAGAGCTGTGAAAAATATAAAATGATAACTAGAAGATCGCTAACTGGCTGTGGCTGACCTTACTGTTGTTAATGTAAAAGAAAATCCTTTCACGGGCCAGTTGTAAATAAACCATGCCCCCAAACACTTGCATGCGCAGCACATGAACTATGGATAGTGACACAGAACTAAGACCAGATAGCACTTACATTTGGTGGCTCATGCTAATCCTTTTTTTTTTTTTAAACAAAGCACATTCCTGTTTCTTTCTTTTTAGACCTGTTTGTTCCTTTTTCTTTTTCTCTCAGACAATAGAATCATTCTTCTAAAGCAACAAAAATAAGCATTTCCTCACACTTAAGGGGGCCCTAATCACCCCCCTAGGGAAAGTTAAGATAAAAATATTGTGTTCTTATTGTAGAGTATACTTGTAAAATGAACAATAACCATTTACTATTGTTTGGCCTTTACGTCACACATTTAACTCTCTTTAGCAATGAGAAAGATTAAAAAAAATTTTCCACTGGCTAAAAAACCTGAGTTTGTGAACTTAGAAAGTTAATGGCGTTCAATTCAACAAGGTAAATTGAATATGGCACAAAGTGGATAGGCATTCATTTACACATGAATTCACCTGCATGGTATACATACACACACACACACACACACACACACACACACACACACATTAATGCTTAATTTAAAAGTTAAGTTTGAAAGCTAAAGTCTACTTTCAAAATGGGCAAATTCATCTTTGCCTTAAATAAGATTACAAAGGTTTCAGGTTTTTCACATTGTGCAAGTTCATGCTCTGCGGTTATGCTGGGTCCCAGTCGAGAGCTGCCCGAGTCTGCCAGGAAACACTGGAAGCAAGATGTGGCATCTCACTGAGCTAACCTGTAAATCTTAAACCCATAGTTTATCATTTTCTTTAACTGTCTGCAATGTGAGGAGACGAGCCCTTCCCCTTATTCAGTCCTTACTTTCTTCCAAAGACAAACAATTTTAAGACTTAAAATACTGTAACCAAATATTATATGTGTGTGTGTGTATGTTTCTATATATATATATATATATACATGCAGCATATATATGTGTATATATGTGTGTATATATATACACATATATATATGTGTGTGTGTGTTGACTTTGTGAACTGGGCTTAAATATTTTGGGGTCCACACCCCTACAACTGATTCTTCAGCAGTAAGCTATTCCCCACCAGAGCCACTCAAATGCCAAATGCAACATTCTGTGAGGGTCCTTTTTCCATTAAATTTTTGTTGTTTGTTTTATATCAGATCTGGGTCTCAGTCTAACACATTCTCAACACTGCCCCGATTCCCTTGGTGGTGGGGGGGGGTGGAGGGAGCTTTTTAACATCCTTGATCAACCACTGAACTTTGCTTATGCAACCAAGAATGCAAACCATGAATTAAACTTGAGTAACAGAAAAGCAGCATATATCTCAAATTAGATTTATAACTGAATGGTAATCAAAAATAGAACTAACTGCTTCAAGCTTAAATTATCAACTTTTTTCTTGTTAAACTAAAATCATCTTGCTCTGAACTATTATTTCCTTTCAGTCAGCACTTTAAATGTAATGGGTGGGTGGTACATTTCTAAAAAGGAAGATTATATTTACCCTTAATTATAGATATGAGTGAGATCAGAGTACGATGAATGCTGCTTTTTGGCTTATAATTAATTCATCTAATAGGTGAATGACCTTGAATTTCAGAGTTGGAATTGGGTAGGGGGGGGAGAGAGAGAGAGAGAGAGAGAGAGAAGAAGAAGAAGAAGAAGAAGAAGAAGAAGAAGAAGAAGCAGCAGCAGCAGCAGAAGCAGGAGAAAAAATAATCTCGGGGGAAAAGCAAATGTGCCCCTGGTTTCTTAGCGCTTTCTCTGATTTTGCGTCACTCCCATTACGTTGTGATCCGATATCAGACACAACATCTTGGGGGGATGTTGTAGAACAGAGAAAAGCAGTCTCAGATGAAACCAGATTAAGCTCCTTTTCTGAACTATTGCCAAATGCTTGTGAGTCTAATTCATGTTTGGGTATTCTAGTACTCACACAGCTGCAATTCCATTCTTTCATCACAAACCTAAGTGATGTATAGTGGCTTTGTATGGCGAACTGACTCTATAAAGCCAGGAATTTGGGAAGGCTTTACGTTAATATGGAAATAAAATTCTGAACCACTATAAAACTTATGAATGCTGGATATTTGTATGGGTACCTAATAGACTTTGCATTACTAAGTGCAAAATATACATTGAACAAAATTACCAATTATATTTGTTTAAAACGCATTAAAAAAAATCGCAATGGAGGTCATTTCTCCATAGTGAATTCTGCACAGGATCGGATTTTCAAAGACACTGCTGAATAAGATTCCTAACAGCCATGGGGAAGTTTTTGCAAATCCCTGTCGAATAGCTGCTGCTGAATTTGCCATTTTGACCACAGAAGGGCCATTGCTGACTTACTCTAGTAGCAGGAGGGGGCGATAATTTTGCTGCTGTTGGCACTTACTCCGCAACCCAGAATATATCTCACAGCGAAGGGCAATGAAGAACACAGTATTTCCACCTGTGTCCACCTCTGAACTTCAAAGCTCAAAACTGAAGGTCAGTCTTTGGACAGTCTCTATTCCCGAGAGCAGAAGGTCCGGGAATGCACCTTCAGAGTTTATTTTGAGTTCAGTCTTATGCTTGGTTTCAGCAAAATAGAACTCTGGAAAGTTAGAAGGATAAGATGGCAAGGATAACTTGCACAATCAGGGACTTAACAGATTGTCATCGTGCTGTGGAGAAATGTAAATTATTGAAATTATCATTTAGCAAAGATTTTTCTTTTAGGGACTTCTGGTCAATGCTTTTTATTCTTACTCTGAACGTGCAAGGCCCATTGTAACAAGTCAGAGGCAGAATCCAAACCTCTCGAGGCGCCTGCGTGGCTCAGTGGGTTAAGTGGCCAACTCCTGATTTCGGTTCAGGTCATTATCTCTTGATTTCAGCTCAGGTCAGGATCTCACGGTCGTGAGATCGAGCCCGGTGTCAGGCTCCATGCTGACAGTACGAGTCTGCTTGGGATTCTCTCCCACAACCTCTCTCTCTCTCTCTCTCTCTGCCCCTCTCCTGCTCTTTCTCTCTCTCTCTCTCTCTCAAAATAAATAAACTTAAAAACAAACAAACAAACAAACAAAAAAACCTCTTAAGGAAAGAGGGAGGGCCCTGAGGTCAAACAGATGGGAATGCACCCTAGCTCAGAAGCATAAAAGCATCGTGACTAGGGGTTAGTTACACAACCGCTCTAAATCCTATTTTCCTCCTCTGTAAAAAGGGAATAATGAAAGCTCTAATATAGAGTTATCAGGAGCAGATGAAACAACATATGTAAAATGTCCTTTAGAGAGATGGACTCCGACACAGTTACCGTCCTATGTCCCTCCAATTCATGGTCTTATATTACAATCCACTGATGACTCTTTAAATGATTCCTCAAAAGTTGTGAATGATTGATTGGCAGTGAGGTCTTCTACTCTCAGAAAATATACACTGAGATAATAATTTAGAGAAATCATCATTAAAAAATGAAAAAAAGTCAAATATTGGGGTCCACATAAACAGTGATGACAGCCTCATGGCCTAGAACTACACTGGCAACAAGAAATGGCTAGTTTTGACCCATATTGAATAAAGAAACTGGCCAACAATCAATCTTGATAATTTCAGCTTAAGTGGCCATTTTCCTGGAACTGCCACAAGGATTACTTCAATGGCTCATTTAATTTTGCTTTCGCAAGCGTGAGCAAACTGCTACTGTTAATTCAACTATACGTGAGACCAAAACTAGTCGTACTAATATTGCACAACTAGATACGCAAAAATAAAAAACGTATTTGATAAAATTTTATCACTGTGATGCTAAATAAATTCAAATTCTTACTACTGCAATAGCCACTGATAAATACCTTAAACAGGTTCAACTTTGTTTTTCTGTTTGCAAGGCCAACTACAGGCATTTAATGAATATTATATGATATTTATCAGGAATAATTTTTCAAAAATTTGTACTGCCCCATGACATCACAAAAAATAAATGAATGAGGAATATGCATAATCCCCAAATTCAATTGACCTTGAACAAAGTTATTTATTTTCATAGTGATTATATTTCACCAAACATTAAAAATTCAAGTATATTGTCTTTTCCTATAAAGAAACACAACACCTTATATTTAAATGTTATAATGTGATGCAAAGGTTGCCATAGTAACCATTACTTAATGTATAGCAGAGTAATAGTCAAGTAAAAAACTCATGCATTTTGGAATGGAAATTACAACTGCCCAAGGGTTGGTGAGATTTATGCATTCACCTATTTGACCACCTCTCGAATTAAAAAAAATACATTATTTATTGTATACAATAAAGTGAGGAGGTCTTGCAGTGGTTTCTGAAAATCCATTCTAGAATCCCGAGTCATCTATTACAGATTAAAAGGAGGATTTTTTTTGTTAGTGAGAAGGTAGAAATTTAGCAAAAGAAAACAGGAAAGCAATCAGTAACCTACAATAAAAATGGATTTGAAGAAATCTTATATAAACAATATAAAATTCAAGACAACTGCCTTCTTTTCAGTTTATGCTCCTTCTCAGTTCAGGAAGTTTATTTAATATATAATTTGATAAGTGTGCTATAATCACTACTTGCCTTAAAATGTTTCTCTTTAGCAATTTTGTTCCAAAGTAAAAATAGAACAATTTGAATAAGACCTGTTAACATACCAGGGAATTAGCATCACTTCTCCTATAAATATAAACATGTGGCTATAATAAATGTGCTGAAAAGTATATTTGGCCAGGTTGCTATTTTAGTAAAATAAAAAATATCAAAATGTCACATGCCAGTCTTCTTCATATTGGATGGGGAAGGTTCCATTTCAAGGTTGTTGTAAATGACATCCTCTCTAGTAAGGATTTATAAAAACATTTTTATGTTGAGACTGTCCTCATGGAGGACAGGATCTAGGGTCTCATTCATCTACTTACCCAGCACCTCACATAGTTCTCAGTCTAATGGCCAACGTAAAAGATTTACTAAAATGAAGTATCCTGATAACGAGCTGAACTTGTAAATAAGGAGACAAGCCTAGCGCATGACATGAGGAGACTGAGGTTACCTGGAGAAGCCGTGAATGCATAATGGAATCTTCAAATCATTGTGCAATTCTTTAAGTTCTGACTATCCTTGCAAAGCTGTCCATGGCCCCATCCTTCCCGTGGGTCTGCTTTTGATGTGCATTAACAGTTTACTCCCAAAGTGCTCTCTTGAATACATGGCTTATCAAGAATATGTGGCCACAAAGGCCAAACAAATTTATATGCGAGTTAAAAGGGAGAATGGCTTCTTAAGTGTTAACTCCCTACTGTGCCTAGAATAGAGACCTGCCATGGCAAACGCTCACTAAATATTGAACGCAGAACTACTGCTATTAATCAAATCAAGGACTTAAACGACTATTCTGCGTTTTTTTTAACCTTTTTTCTAGCACAGATGTATTCCATTAGTCATTTCAATTACTGTTACTGCTGATAATAATAGTAGCAATAGTAGTGATAGCAGAGGAGGAGGGGGGGGGGATATGAAATAAGAGTAGTGATAGGGTAATAGGAATAAGTAGTAGCTATTACACCTGAGTGTCTGGTAAGAGCCAAGCACGGCTGCAGATCCTTTCCATGCTAATAAGGCAGAAGATACGACCCCCATTGTGCACACGGGGACATTCAGAGTGGGAACACGGCCTGACCAAGGATAGACATGTGGCTGGCAAGCAATACAACCAGGATGAGAATTCGGTCATGTTTGCCTTCAAAGCCTGTGCTTGTCCTCAACTCCACACACTTCCTCCCTCCATTGTGTGCACTTGGTTTTTCTTGCCCTCACTCCGACCATTAGGAGGAGTCAACCTGTTTCTCTTCAGTTCATTTTTAACACCAAAAGTTCATCTCTCAAATTTCCTCCAGAGGAGCCTCTAACTCAGTAGGGGAGGACAGACTTGGGTGTGAGTACCACTTTCCCCTGGATAACCCTGGACAATCTGCCTAACCTCTATAGCCTTGAGGTTCTTCGTCTGGGAGGAATAGTATTATTATACCTACCCATTGCAAGAATTACCCTAGATAATATAAAGTGCTCAGCAAAGTTTCTATCACTTGCTCAGCCTTTGTTAGTTGAGAAGGAGCATTGTCATATACGTTGTATATATAAAATATCGTACTATAAATTAATACAATATATATTATGTAACATCATTATGTAAGTCAGAATGTAACATGATAGATTATTGGCTGTAAGTAATACACATGTGTATTACACCTATTTTTAACAGGCCAAGAAGGAGGACCTGTCAGGCTATAAACAAGTCCTCTTGAACAATGGAAATGTCACTTCTCGAGTCTGAAATTTCCACTGCCCTTGCTTCTGCTCTACCCAGCCCCTTGGCATTCATTTCTTTAAAAAAAAATTATATTAGTCTTTATTTTGTTAAGTTTTTATTTTCATTCCAGTTAGTTAACATGTAGTGTAATACTAGTTTGAGGTGTACAACAGAGTAATTCGACCTGCTCATACATCACCCTGTGCTCATCACAAGTGCACTCCTTAATCCCCATCACCTATTTAATCTTGCCATTCATTTCAGACCTCGATTTCCACAATGCAGTCAATTGTCTCTTCCAGCGAAGTTCAAATTCCTTTTTTTTTTCTATTTCATTGCTATTTCTTTTTCCACTCAGTCTTCTTGCATTTCAACCCACTTTCTTCTAGACTTTTCCTTCCACTTCATCTGAAAACATTCATCTGCTGTAACATTTCTCATCTTGTATGGCAAGTGTTCATGCATCCGATTTCTCCTTGCTAGTCTGGGCGTTCCTCAAGGGCAGAAAGTGAGCCTCAATCATCTCTGTATTCCTGGCATCTAGCACAGTAGGCCAGGTCCATAGTATATTTTCAATAAATGCCAACTGGATTAATTAATTCATAAATTGATTGCTAACGATATCTGCATGATTATAGTGGTTACTGTCATGAAGATAAGGTCCCCATCTCTATCCCAGCAGACATAAAACTCCTACACCTCTATATTCAGTCTTGCCCTTAGCTCTCCTCCTGTGCCTCTGAAGTGGTTTTGAAAAACGCCACCTCTTGAATGCTTCATAAAAAAAACAAAACCTAAAATTTAATTCGTAATATGTGAAAGACTAAACACATCTTTTCCACAAGACTCTGCTGCTTCCTAATTATTCTCGTGGCCCTTTAAAATATATTAGAAGAGTCAGAATTTGTACAGTCTGTGAAGAAATTAGTTGTACGTTCATCTAAATGCACACATAATGGTTGACATTTGGTTGAAAAATGGTGGGACTGCTCCGGATATGTTTTCAAATGTTTTACCGCTCATCCAGCTTGGGTACTGCAGACACTACCTGGGGGGGGGAACAGATTCAGTGGTATCACCCACCTCCAGTAGAAAAGACACTGCAGGAGAGAGAGGATCGAAGACGCAGCGAGGAAAAGAGGGATGGCTTGTGGAGAGTTTTGAAGAAGACAGTTACCCTGGGGAGCATGGCATATAAAACAGGCTGGCAGAACTTGAAATGGCTGGCTGAAATTACTCTCCTTAGCAGATAGTGGGGAAGTCTTGACATGATATTTAGCCCTGGGATTCTGATTTCTTAACTGTGGATAATAGGTTGGGTCAGACAGCATCAAGAGATAGTAGGTGCTCAATGCAGTTGAGTGGAAATGGCCACAGTAGACTGGAGCTAGAAATAACATAATCAAGGCAACAACTTCAACACTGAGCTTCCACAGGATAAAAATTGGGGGCATTTATCTTCACAGGAAGTGATATGACCTAAACTTTCTTAGACTATTCCTGCACCAATTTGTCTCAACTCTTCTAATTCAGTGAACTCTTCCAGAATGCCACCACTAAATACCAAGAACACTGTTCTAAGATAAAGGTCATTAAATATTTTCTTAAAGGACCAGACAGAAAACATTTTAGTCTTTGCTAGCCATATGGTCTCTGTTTCAACTACTCAACTCTGCTGTTTTAGCACTAAATCAGCCATGCATAATATGTAAATGAACAGGTGAGGCTGTGTTCCAATAAAACTTTATTTATAAGGGTGGCTGTGGGCCAGATTTGGCTCCAGGCCATAGCTTGCTCACCCATTTTCTAAGATGAAGGTATAGTGTTTTTTAGGACATATCTCCAAAGTTCAATTATTTTGCCACGGTGAAAATGCCATGAAGTTTTATAGATGCTCTCTTCACCCTTTACTCTCCCCATCACCCCATGCCCACCAAGAATGCTCATATACTGCTATCAGAATTTAGGCTTTTTAAGCCCTGAGCTGCCCCTGTTCTCTCAGCAGAAAACCTGTCAGAGCTTACAAACACTCCCCTCCCCTCCCAATACCCCCTCACAGCCAATTTAGCTCCAGTCTACTAATCAGGCTTCTCTTTCCTCTTGCACACATTTGGCACTTACTGTGCACTGAGCACTTACTGTGAACCAGTCGCTGTTCTAGGCACTGGGGACACAGAACCTCCTCAGCCACATCCTCCCCTCAGCTTGGCTTACGTACAATGAGAGTCACATGGTATGAAGCCTCCTCCCACTGCCTTCTCTCCCATCACCTCCAGCCACTGTCAGCTTCAGAGCTCCAGCCTCGACCTGCACAGTGACCTGCCGCCTCTTTTGAAACTCCATTCAGAACTCACTTACTCTATAGAATCTTCTGCAGCAAACTAACCAGTCTTCAACCTTTCAGTTTACTCAATATTCACACGCATGTTTTATAAGCAGCCTTCAATCTTTACGGGCAAGACGATATTCTAACAATAAGCAATCAACTGGCTTTACAGAGCTAGGAAAGGATTATGATTTTTAACTTTCCTAATAGTAACTGTAGAGCATTTATATCCATCTGTACTCTATTTTCTCTCTGAGGATGTAGGACAGGCATATATTTTATTATGTTTTCTCAAATTCTTCATTATAAATATATTTAGATATTCAGCATATGACACTGACTCTCTGAACTAGTTCACAAGGCAGTTTAACAAAAATCATGAAAGGATTCAGATTCAGCAGCACAAACACTTCCAAAACACCAAAATACTCTCATATATCAATTTTAAAAGGAATTGGTTACTTTAATCTTTTCACTACAAATATTTTGCAGAAAAGTACTTGCATAAAATTAATCTGGTGATTCAAAATTAAATTAGACTTCGAATGCAAATCCAAACAAAATGCCAAATAGAAAAAAAATGGGTGGGGACAGGGAGAACATGGAATCTTGAAATGATTCTAAATTTTATCTGGAAAACTAAATGCATGATAATTATAGCTAAGAAAATTTTTACAAAGAAATGAATTGAGAAAACCTACTACATATACATACACACATACATACACATACATACACATACACATACATATACATATATATATACATACACATACACATACACATATACATATACATATACATATACATATACATATTTTAAGCAAAGTAAATTAAGACAATTTAGTACTGTTGCCAGAAGGGACAGACACAGCAATGGAAGTACGTATAGACAGATTTATGATTAAGCTGTCATTTAAAAATCAATGAGGAAACAAGAAATTGTTCAATAAATAGTACCAGAAGTTTGTTCAGCATTTGAAAAAAAAAAAAATGTAAGCAAGTCTTTGCTTCCCATTTTATATCAAAATGTAATTAAATGGTTAAAACATAAAGGCAAGAAAATACATATAAGCAGATTTTTTTAAATTTTAAAATAGAGGAGAGCTTTGTCTATGACATTAGATGTAGAAAAATTAAAGAAACATTAAAACCTATGACTACATAATTATTTTTTAAAACATTATGCATGCAGAAAAAAAGTTTAGAAAATCCTTGCAATAAATAATTCAAAGGAAAGATAAATACCCTCAATAAATAAAAAGCTCCTTCAGTTGCAATAAAAAATCATGAACTATTCTTTTATAGAAAGAATAAATTTGAAATTTGGCAATAAATACATGAAAAGACATTTGGCAAGTGACAATAAGACAAATTTTCAGCTGTCAGAGAGGAAGTTCACTTTCATATATAGCTAATAAGAATGTAAACTGGTAAAAACTCTCTGGAAGGAAATTTAAAATGGGTGGCTCAGTCAGTGAAGTGTCCAATTCTTGATTTTGGCTCAGATCATGAACTCACAGTTTGTGAGATCAAGCCCCATGTGGGGCTCTGTGCTGACAGTGCGTGGAGCCTATTTGGAATTCTTTCTGTCTCCGTTCTTCCCCCACTCACGCACAAACTCTCTCCCTCTCTCAAAATGAATAAACTTAAAAAAAATGTACAGCAAAATTTTAAAAGCACATGACTTTGAATTTTCAATTCTAGAATTTTAACCGAAGAATAAACTTGGACAAGTATATAAAAATCTATGTGCAAAGATGTACATGGCAACTTTGTGTTTATGAAAATTTGCAATATCCTAGCGGAATTTTTGTTAAATAAATGAGTAAGTATGAAATGATGTGATAAATTCACATTTAAAGAAAAAAACATGTTTTAAAAATGTAGCACCTATAGTGTATGATCAATTATTCCAAAAAGTATCCAAAGATTTAACAATTTTCTAACAATTCCTCCACAACTGCTTAGTCAAATCATGATGTTTTATGAGAATATCTCTTATTTTGGCAAATTCCATTGCTTACATTTTTAATAAGTAATACTCTTTTTTTTAAAATAAGTAACAATCTTGAATAGCTTCATGGAGTAGAGTTCTGCAAGATAATTTTACATAGCAGGAAATGAAGAATGGAGATTATCTTCATTTCAGAAATATTTCCTGAACTTTGTTTATAACAAGATAAAGAATAATCTGATTCTATTTGTGCATGCACAGCCCAGGTGAAAGCTGCCACAGGGATTTATCAGATATTTGAGAGCTTTCTATAGAAAAATACTAAAAAGAAACCTTTCGATGGCAAAGTAAAAAGGACAAGACCGCTTGGCCAATTTTTTTAAATGTGAAAGGTAATGTGATTTTTCTTTTTTAGTTTCCACGTGTCAATTGTGTCATTATTCATAGCTTACTAATTCTCATCACGAAAATATATAGAAGACAGCTGCACTTAGCAAATATGTAGACTCTCCCACTGTTGTAGGCTCCTTACTGCATTTACCTAAATAATTTCCTACCCAAGTGCTGTATGAAGTGCACTGCTGTGGAGTCAGAACAACTCAGCACTGTAATGATCCATTCCACAAAGCACAGCGCCCGGCCGAGGACAGTGATAATGCTGCTTTTCTCATGCACCAAACACCAGCGACTGCCCTCCACACCACAGCAGACCTTTCACTGAGAGCCCATCAGTCTTTCAACTACACCGGCTTTGAGACACAGACAGGTGAAAGGTCTAAGCGTTTTTAGATGCGAGGTACTATTTTCCAAAATTATGAAAAAAAAAAACTGTTTTAGCTGGGTACACAAGCCTTGTTTTAGATTGCCAAATCTTATGTAAACTGAAAGAAGCAAATCATATATGATGGGTTCAAAATCCTTTAACAACGATACTTGCTTTATTTGTTATCTGGCTTTTGTTCCTCCGGCAAGTATGGACATTTATTTATTTTCTGTCTGTGGACAGGTCTACAGGCCCCTGCCCTCAATTCTGATTTCCCAAAAGCTCTGCCCACTTCCTACAGTTTTGTGACAAACTTAACCTGAACTGATATGAGAACAGTTATAATCTTGTTTTTATCCTACTGGGTGTGACTACTCATGAGCTTGCTACAGAATGGTCACCTGCCTCCTTACCAAATACTGCGTCCAGTACAAAGTACATGTTACACAGTACATGATGGGGGCTACACAGTACACGTTGCATGCACCACAGTAACTTCCTAAAATGCAAAGGATTTCTGAATTCTGGAACATGTATGGCTCTGAGGGATCTGATTAAGGAATTATGACCTGTAAATGCTTAAGGCATGGTTTGAAAGAAAATTTCCTAGAGCAGTCATCTTTTAATTACTTCTGGGGACACTGTCAGTCAACACCTAACCCATTTAAAGTCAAATTGGCTTTCAATTCCCTTAGAATACTCACACTTAGGCTGCTCAAGTTCAGCACATATCTTGAATATGCCCGGTTTATTCGTACCTAGTAGGTCTCCTAGTAGATCACAGAGAGACAGTGGAGACCTTTGCTTGTTGTTTGCCATTGGGCAGTTTTTTTCTCCTGGAGAACATTCTCATATTCCGAACTACTAATCCTTTCTATGAACATTTTTGGTTGTTTTCATTTGCACACTATATAACTGGCTGCTTAATTTTCACTACTATTTGAAGGAAGTTTTATGTGCCCAAAATAATAGTTCAACTCTTCAGGTTTCACTCATGGAGTAGAGACGAAGATCCACTTCCTGCAGGAGATACTGTGACCTTTGCTCTGAAGTAGTTGCTGCACACTCAAAGCCAAGTTTCTCTAAAGCTTTTCAGCACACAGCTCTAAAACTGTCAGGGCAACCTGGGATGGAACAGCAGTGTGTGTGTGTGTGTGTGTGTGTGTGTAGAATCGTGTACATTTACGTATGTACATATTTATGTTTATTTACTTATTTGTATAGTGTCCCCATTCAAACACCTACAAACCCATCTGCCATCCTCCGTCCTTTTGCCAACATAGACAACAGCTCTTGCAACTTCTATTCCTTCGCCCGAAATGCTAACAGTGGCTAAAGCAGTTTTCAGAAAATTATGACATATCGAGAACTTTTCATAGTTCAGTTAAATTTCAGGTTCCCATTGTTTTGTGGCACCTTCACCAATGCACCTAGGCGTACAAAGTATGTCTTTGGACAACATGTACAACTCACAAAGTTATTCCTTCGATAAATAATCATGATCATGTTCCAGGAACTGTTCTAAGCACTGGGGATAAGTCACTGCACAACAACATAGAAAGTTTCATCTATGGATGTGTAAGAAAACATAAACAAATAAACAAATTAGTAGGGTAGGCCAGAAACACTCAGTTCATCTAGTGAACTGATATTTGTAAGGCAACCTGTATGTTCAGCCAGAAGAAAGAATATAAAATACAATGAGAAGCTGTAAAAATATGCCAAATGAATGAATTACAGATTATTATAGTCCAAATGAGATTTAATAAGGAGAAGAAACTTCATCAAATTAATTTTTCTTGAGTATTTTGTAACATCCAATGAAATAATCATCAATAGTACTTAAACCAATAAGTGACAGATGATGGGCAAATTCATGATAGGAGGAGCAGGCTGATGGAGCATGAACTCACTCATCAATCTAAGTATCATGAAAAGAGAATGATCAGATATTATCTGTCTCTTGATATGAAGCAAAATGATGTATACAAGATAATCCATGAAAAAAAAAATGGAACCCACATCTTAAAAAACCTTTCAATCCAACTATCAGTTTACAGGAAATACAGAGAATAGAATAACATGTTGAATGACACCACAAGGAAGCAATTAGCCAAATCCAGATTTTAGGATATTATACAGGAAAAATGATCCAGGTACAATATTAAAAAGGGGAGGGATGGAGAAAGTTATAGATTTTTAAAAGACTTAAGAGACATGATAATCAAACACAACATGTTTGGTTTGTTTGGATTCTGATTCAAACGTGCCAACTGTAAAAAGACATTTGCAAGGCAACTGGGGAAAATCTCAGTATGCTAGTAAAGTATTATTGATAGTTTTGCTAGCTGTAATACTGGCCTTGTGGCTATGAAAGCAAAAGAGGGGGCCTATATGTGAGAGATTCTCCTGAAATATTTATAGGTGAAATAATATGCTATCTGGGATTTGCTTTAAAATATTTCAGAAACATAAAGTAAAAGGGATGCTATATTAAAAATATAGGAAAATGATGACATCTGTTGAAACTGGATGATGGATACATGGCAGAGCATTTTGAAATTTCCTCTATTTTTTGTGTGTATTTGAAAATTTCCATAATAAAACAGTTCCAAAAGTTTAACATGTCAATAAAACAAATTCTACATATTTTTAAACTTAAGGGAACAGACTCAGAGCACCTTCTGAACACCGGCAGTGGGGTAAAAAAGTGGGGTAAAAAATCCTCTAAGATTTATACTCAATCCCTGACTCAGAGTCACAGAATTTTTAAAACTGGCACAGAGTCAAAGCCTTTGGAGACACTAGAGTAAAGGTCAAGCAGATGGTCAGAGAATGAACTAGAAGTCCCACCTGATCTGAGGACCTGTTCATAAATTTGTCCCTCTGCCCCTGTGCCACGATGCTCCGTTCCTTATGCAAGTCGGAGGCGGGTGATGGAGCTCCATGAACATTCAGGCAGCATGCCACAGCCTTCACAAAGAAATACACATTCCCAGCAAACACACCACACAACCAACTTCATAAACTCTCCCTATGAATCCATATTGCCCTCACACCTGCTCAACATGAAATTTAAAAAATTTAAATACTCGAATTTTGGCATTAAGGTAAAAGGAAAAGTATGGGGGAGGCAATACCAGCAGCTGGATATTTTTAGCCAACATAAATAAAAATGTATTTATTAAGTGTTCATAAAAGTCAAAATTCAGACATTCACTAAACAGGGTTACTTGGCTACAGCTCAAACACCAACCTGTCGTTCTCCAAGTGAAAAGAGCTATGCATTTGTAGCTTTCAGAAGATCAGAGTGTTTCTTTTTTTTTTTTAAATGCATCCTGCAACGGATCAAAGGGAAGCTATTGCTTCCCACATTGAACTCAGGTCCCATCCTGGTCATCCTGTGACCTGAGAACAGGGTTTCAGGGGTGGGGTGCTCCATCACTCAAGGAGCAGCTCACCCAGATCGAGCACATCGTCACCCGCAATCCCAACTTCAAGTTGTAAGAGGAGAATTTAATCAACTGAGCAGAAATGCAAAGAGTCTCAGTTGACAACTTAGGAAGGTTCTAATTCAGAGTAGGCCACTCACCATGCAGATCTTTTTCCCACAGGTTTTAGTACACTCTGAATGTGCAAGCAGTGCAAATGACAACTGTCCAGCAAACCTCAGAGCTCAGAGATCTAATTACATGTACAGTGTATGAAGAAAGGGATAAAATAGTGTGGCTAGATAAGAATAAAATATAACAATTTGCCGGACAAGAAGATCAATTAGACAGCTGTGAATCAAGCAAAGGGAATATTAATTAAGGGCCAGTTACTAGGTAGGGAAATAATGAACACAGAACAGAGAGGGAAGAGAAGGAATGGAAGTTATGTAAGGGCTACATTGCAAAATGTATTTTCTTTTACAAATAACTTGAGAATGTTTTGTAATATGCTCTATGCTTGTTTGGGAATGTTTCCTTTCTTCTTATCATCTTTACACTGAATTGAAATATTTTAAGTGACATTAACCTGTCCTGATTCAAACCTGAATGGGTAATGAGAGTCCAACTGAATGAGCCGCATAGAAA
This sequence comes from Panthera uncia, assembly GCF_023721935.1. Classification (NCBI taxonomy): domain Eukaryota; kingdom Metazoa; phylum Chordata; class Mammalia; order Carnivora; family Felidae; genus Panthera; species Panthera uncia. Next base: position 19,824,418 of record NW_026057586.1, on the reverse strand, counting down.
GGCAGTGTCCAGTCTTACTCATATACGGTGTAACCAGCCATTTTGGTATTACTTCTGAGGTTTCGTCTTTACCCTCCATTTTGACTGCTTCATGCTTCTTGATACCTCTTCCAAGGGGCAGAAAGTTATGTTTCCCTCATGAGTTTTGGATACTCTGTGTTGGTAGGAATAAGATGTTCAGAGGGCAAGAAAGAGTCTGAAAACAAAGGTCAAAATGATCTGGATAGAGCAGCCAACGAACCATGAAGGGTCTTGCCTTCAAGGTGAGGAAGAGGGACCAGGGTCCAGGCTTCTTAGATAAGCTACAGCACGTGCCCTAACTGCAGCCTCTTCATCTGTGGAATGGAGAAAACTGGCCCAGTTCATGGAGTTGCTTGGAGGAGTAAAGAAATGATACCCGTGGAGCATCTGTCATACCTAGTCCCCGAGACCATACATTAGTGTAAAAGGAGTGCCACGGTGACAGTCAAGAAGAAAACTCCTTTTTCACTCATTCTGGTTAAATGCTGACCAGAGGCCAGGAACCATCCCAGATGGTGGGAACAGAGCAGTCAATCTACACCTACATTTACAATATGAATTTTAATGAATGGCAATACTTTAGTTGGGAAGTCTCTCTTCAATTATCAGTCTGATACAGAGATGCCTTTCCTCAAGTTCCCCTGTACCTAGCGTGTGTCTCAAGTATGCATGATGCAGAAAATCTCCTGACGCTGAAATTATGGCTTCAAGTCTATGTTGTGACCCACGTGCCTCCACCTTCAACTGGAAGGTCCTAGAAGTTGAGGTCTTTGCGCTGTTGGCACATAGCACTACTTATATATATCAGATAGTCAATGTATGTTTAACAACTGGGTTTAACAATGGACACATGAATGAAAGAATGAATAAAAAATAAATGAGTAACTTCTCAGTTTTCTGATTCACAAAATGATGATAATATCAGTATCCCCTTCTTTACTGTATTTAAAAGCATTTAGAATGCATACAATTCTATGCAGGCATATTTTTGTTCAGAGCAGCACAATATCCAAGAGGTGGAAGCAGCTGGAGCGCCCCTCGATGGCTGAACAGATAAATGAAATGTGACATGTACATACAATGGAATATTTTTCAGCTTTAAAAATGAGCAAAATTCTGACACATGCTACTACATGGATGAACCCTGAGGACATTACACTAAGTGAGAGAAGACAAATATGGTATAGGTCTACTTATGTGAGGTACCTATGTTACTCAAATTCATACAAATTGTATGGTGGTTGCCAGGGCCTGGAGAATGGGGGAGAATGAAGATGTGTTGTCCAATGGGTGCAGAGTTTCAGTTTTGCAAGATGGAAAAGTTACAGGGACTGGTTGACCAACAAGGTAAGTACACGTAACAGTACTATGTAACTATGTACAATTAGAAATGGCTAAGATGGTAAATTTTACCTTAAGTGTTTTTTATCACAATAATTTTTTTAAGTTCTATGTAGGGACTGGCTTGTGATGATGAACACACGCTTCTACTCTCTCTCCAACCCCACACCTCATAAATCATCGTATGTTTGTACGTGTGTGTGTGTGTAAATATGCGTAGATTTAGAAGAGATATGTCTATCGATAAGTGCTGAAAAATAAGAAAGTGTGCCTTCAATGGACTATAGTGTTTGAATTGTTCTTGAAAGATAAAAGTAGATGGATTGGTTATGTAATGGGAAAAAAAGAATGAATCATCAGCAAAGCTAGAAGACTGCAAGGAAAAAGAGCTAAGTCCAGGGTGCTCCGAACCGGGGGTCAGTACATAAATGGAGCTAGAGGGGTTCTGATACAATAATCAGTGAGTGAGTGAAGTGCTGTACTTAGTGTGGCTACACACGTCAGGGCAAAAATGAGATGGAAAAAAGGAACATGTGAGTTTAGAACACATATCTAAATTTCATATCTAGCCAAGTTGCACTAAAAAAGCTGGTCAAAGTAAAGACAATATAGAAAATGTAACAATTCTGAAAAATTTATACCCTCCAACTTCTCAAAGAATTGCATATAAGATGTGTAACCACACAATGACAAAAAAAAAGCAAAAAAAGAAATGTAATAGTCCACAAGAAAAAGTAAGTTGTGGCAAAGAAACCCTAGAGTAGAGTCTTTGTGATTATTGATACAATAAAAAAAGAAAAATCTAGTAGGAAGTCTATTGATCTCAACATGTTAGGTAAAGGAGATGAGTGAAAGGAGAAATGGGGGAATTAAGAAAGTGCTAAGATTCAAAAAAAAAAAAAGAGGGCACCTGGACAGCTCAGTTGGTTGAGTGTCTGACTCTTGATTTCGGCTCAGGTCATGATCTCAGGGTTGGGGGACTGAGCCCTGTGTCAGTCTCCAAGGTGAGTGTGGAGCTTGTTTGATATTCTCTCTCTCTCTCTCTCTCTCTCTCTCTCTCTCTCTCTCTCTCTCCCTCCCTCCCCCTCCCTCCCCCTCCCTCCCTCATCCCCCTTCCCCCACTCACTCTCTCAAAAATAAAAAAAACATAAATAGAAATTTTAAAAAAGATTGATTCTTGTTCAGGAAATATATACATACTAACCAATTCTAGACTTTATTAGAAAAACATAATTTTAAATATGTGCATTAAAAATGAAAGAGAAGGGGTGGGGCACCTGGGTGACTCAGTCATTTAAGTGTCTGATTTCAGCTCAGGCCATAATCTCCCGATTTGTGAGATTTGTGAGTTCGAGCCCTGCATCAGGCTCACAGCCTGGAGCCTGTTTCAGATTCTGTGTCTCCATCTCTCTCTGTCCTTCTCCCGCTCACACTCTGTCTCTCGCTCTCTCTCAAAAATAAGTAAACATTAAAAAAAATTTAAATGAAAGAGTAATTTCAAAAAAGAGTAACTTTTAGAAGGAAAAATATAATGTATAATTCTCATAACATTAGAAGGAAAAAGGAGCAAAGAAATAAAACAAAAGCAATGTGATGGAGCCAAGAAAAGAAAGGAATTAAGCAAGAAAACTTGGAAAATATAAAAATGAACATGGCAAGGAAAAGAACATGGCAAGGTATTTTAATGACTATATATGTAACCTTATATTGTGGTGTTTATTTTGATATTCTATTTCTTAATTAAATTACAATTATAGGCTCTCACATTGTGTATAAGAAATCACCAAAAGTAAATCAGACATAGAATATGAAAAATAAAAAGATACAAAATATATGTAAGATAAAATTTACAAAAAAGCATGTATGGCAACTACTAACTGTTGAAAGTCAACCCAAAATTAATAAAAAGAAAATAGAAAGGTATTTCATATTGATGAAACTTCTAGCCCACCAAAAGTATAAAACATTCATGAACCTCTAATGTCTATGACATAGCCTAGAGGTATATTTTTAAAAATGAATACATGAGAAATTGATAGATCCATAATCAAAGTGGAAGACTGGAACAAATCTCAGAAATTTAAAGCAAGTAGACTGGAAATAAGTAAGACACTATTAATCTATTAAAATAGAGAAGACAGAATATTCACTCTTTTCCCAATGCATATGGAATGTTCAAAAACCGATAGCGGATAAAGTCACAGACAAAAATCTCGCCGAATCACCCCAGAGTAGGAAATACCCATGCCACTTCCCCACCCAAAATGCAGTAAAACAAAAAATTAAAAATAAATCATACTTACACCAACACAACGAAAAACATTTTATTGAAGTAGAAATTTTAAAACTGGATTTTAAATAACCCTTGGGCTAATGAGGAATTTAAAAATGACATTTAAACAACACAAAAAACCGATTGGCAGCGGGGTATACAAACATCTACGAGATGCAACCGAAGTAGCAATCAAATGAAAAATTACAGCCTGAACTTGCATATTAGAAAACGTAACAAATAAAAATTAAATGAACTAGACATACAATGTAAAAAATTAGAAAAAGTTCAAATGCTACAAAAAAGTCAATAATTAACATTTTAAAAAATTATGAAATAAAAATAAAATGTAGATTATCAATAAAAACAAAAGAAAGTTTATTGAAAATACCAAAGAAAAGACAAACCTCTGGCAAGTCTAAGAGAAGGAAAAACAGAGAGAAAGAAAAAGAAAACACAAGTCAACAACATTACAAACTGTATCTGAATAAAACTCTTAAAGATAAAGAATTTTTTTTTACTGCAAGAGAACAATATGTATAGTTTTGTGCAATAAATTATAAAGTCTGGAAAAATGGATGTTTCCTAGGACAATATATACTGTCACAACTGACACACAGAGAATTTGGAATTGAAAAGTTAGTAACAAATCCAGTTCTAAGAAAACAGCCCTGGGCACTTTTTCCCAAATGTCAAAAATTTGTTTTACATAAGCTATTTTATGGTGTGGAAAAAAGTAGGTAAATTTTCTGATGCATTCGACGTAAGCAGCATAAAGGCGAGATGTCAACTAGGCAAAGTAACACAAAAAAGAAAATGACAGGCTACTTTCTCTCCAGACAGAACAAGGAAACAAAATCCCAAGATAACATGGGGCACGCTGAATTGGCCACAAAATTTCTGGGATAAACCGTTTTCCATTTTATATTAAGCCCTGTTTTGCGCAGTTTATATAAAATTTTAAATATAATATAAATGTATATAATTTACAAAAATATATAAAATACAAAATTTTATACAAGATGGCAAAGCAGGGTTTATCAAGAATTTCTTAGTATAACTTCCAAGTTTTAAATACATACCTATGTATATATATATATATATATATATATATATATATATATA